>NC_041385.1:584041377-584143286 GCF_002162155.2 Triticum dicoccoides
GCCACCCTTGGCCGGCCTCTCCTCCCTCCCTCCTTTATATATGGAGGAAGGGGGCACCCCATAGACACACAAGTTGATCTTTTAGCCGTGTGCGGTGCCCCTCCACAGTTTTCCACCTCGGTCATATCATCATAGTGCTTAGGCGAAGCCCCGCGCGGTAACTTCATCATCACCGTCACCACGCCGTCATGCTGAAGGAACTCCCCCTCGGCCTTAGCTGGATCTAGAGTTCGAGGGACGTCACCAAGCTGAATGTGTGCAGATCGCGGAGGTGTCGTGCGTTCGGTACTTGATCGGTTGGATCACGAAGACGTTCGACTACATCAACTTCGTTACTTAACGCTGCCGCTTTCGGTCCATGAGGGTACGTGCATACACTCTCCCCGCTCATTGCTATGATTCTCCTAGATAGATCTTGCATGGTCGTGGGAATTTTTTTGAAATTACTGCGTTCCCGAACAAGGTCTAGGCACATAAATCCAATTGGATATCAGTGATCATGAGTAATTATTGTTGACATTGTGAGATTGCGGGTTCCGCAAACCCTTGAGAGGTTCAAACTCTGGGGTGCGTGCGGAGATCTCAACCTACCCAGCCTGCTACTCACGACTCTCCTAAGCCTAGCGCATCGAGCTCGAAGAGACAAAGGGACACAGTACTTTATCCTGGTTCGGGCCACCTTGCGGTGTAATACCATACTCCAGTGTTTTGGTGGATTGCCTTGGAGGGCTGAGGATGAACTAGTATAGTGGATGAACTGGCCTCAGGAGGTGAGGTGTTCTTGAGCTCGCAAGATCTGAGGGGATGTGAACTGGATTGGATCCGACCCCCCTCTATGGTGGTGGCTAAGTCCTATTTATAGTGGCCTTGGTCCTCTTCCCAAATGTTGGCGAGAAGGGATCCCGCAATGGCCGGATTTGAAAGGGGACAAGCAATACAGCTTATCCTTACAAAAGTAGTCTTCGCCTACGAAAAGCTTCTGGTCGTGACGCTGTGGTGGGCTCGGTGATGACCTCCGTCCTGCCGTGCTGGCGGTCTTGGTCTTGCTGCACCAGAATGGAAACCTTTGGCTCATTCCTCGGGACTCCGCGCCTGTGGCTAGCCTCCCTTGCACCAGAGAGGAAACCCGTGCTCTACGCCTGCTTGGCACCTGCCTGGCACCCGCCTGGCCTTGGTCGTCATGGCTCACATCAACTGAGCCTCGTGAGGTAAACCTTGCATAGAACTCTCCGCCCCTCGAGAGCCAGCCTGAGGAGGCCGATCCCCTTGGGGGTCTTGGCGTCGTCCGCCTCGCGAGGCTTGGCCCCTCGCGATGGTCTTGAGTTGTCGATGTTGAAGCTGGGCCGTACCAGGGCGTCGACGGAGTCACGTGGTGGGCCGCAGGCAGGCAGGGCTAGATACCCCCATATCCAGAACGTCGACATTAGACCCCGGGCCCAAGGCGCGCTCGGACTTGACTTCCAGGCGAAGCCAAAGGGCAAGTGCGGAGCGCCACGGGCCCTAACCGCCTGCGGCCTTGATGATGCATGGCGATTGATAGGACGTGGGCGACTCCGCTTCCCCACGCTGCCTCGACAACTGTTCGACTTGACGGGATGATGCAGCATGCAGAGGATCATGATGGCGCGAGGTCGTGGAGGCCGGCAGTGGGCCTCCCTTGACTATAAATGTGGGGGAGGGGCAGAGCCCCCTGCTCGCCCATCTCTCCTTCGCCTTGCTCCGCTCGCTTCTTCTCCTTCATATTGCTCCCATGGCGTCGTCGAGGAGGTTTTCGGCGGCCAAGAAGGGAAAGGCCTCCAAGGAGGGACTAGCCTGTCTGTTGGGGAACGTTGCAGAAAATTAAAATTTTTCCTACGATTTCACCAAGATCCATCTATGAGTTCATCTAAGCAACGAGTCAAGGGGAAGAGTTTGCATCTACATACCACTTGTAGATCGAGTGCCGAAGCGTTCAAGGGGATGGTGATGATGGAGTCGTACTCGACGTGATTCGGATCACCGATGACCAAGTGCTGAACGGACAGCACCTCCGCGTTCAACACACGTATGGGACGGACGACGTCTCCTCCGTCTTGATCCAGCAAGGAGGAAGGAGAGGTTGAGGAAGGCAGCTCCAACGGCAGCACGACGGCGTGGTGTAGTTGGTGCAGCAGTATTCCGACAGAGCTTCGCCAAGCACGTACGGAGGAGGAGAGGTGTTGGGAAGGGGAGGGGCTGCGCCTTAAGTTGTGTCCAGCAGCCCTCCCCTCACCCCTCTATATATAGGAGAAGAGGGGCAAGGGGGCCGGCCCTCTAGGGGAAACCCTAGAGGGGGGCGGCGGCCAAAGGGTGGGGGGCTTGCCCCCCAAGCAAGGGGGGTGCGCCCCCTTTAGGGTTCCCCCCCCCCCAACCCTAGGCGCATGGGCCCAAGGGGGGGCGCTCCAAGCCCACTAGGGGCTGGCTGCTATCCCTACGCATCCCAAGTGGCCCCCCGGGAGGGGTGGTCCCTCCCGGTGGACCCCCGGAACCTCTCCGGTGGTCCCGGTACAATACCGGTATGACCCCGAAACTTTCCGGTGTCCGTTTAACAACTTCCCATATATAAAACTTTACCTCCGGACCATTCCGGAACTCCTCGTGACGTCCGGGATCCCATCCGGGACTCCGAACAACATTCGGTGAACACATACTTGTCTTCCTGATAACCCTAGCGTCACCGAACCTTAAGTGTGTAGACCCTACGGGTTCGGGAGATATGCAGACATGACCGAGACTCTCCGGTCAATAACCAACAGCGGGATCTGGATACCCATGTTGGCTCCCACATGCTCCTAGATGATGTCATCGGATGAACCATGATGTCGAGGATTCGATCAAACCCCGTATACAATTCCCTTTGTCAATCGGTACGTTACTTGCCCGAGACCCGATCGTCGGTATCCCAATACCTTGTTCAGTCTCGTTACCGGCAAGTCACTTTACTCGTACCGTAATGCATGATCCCGTGATCAACCACTTGGTCACTTTGAGCTCATTATGATGATGCATTACCGAGTGGGCCCAGAGATACCTCTCCGTCATACGGAGTGACAAATCCCAGTCTCGATCCGTGTCAACCCAACAGACACTTTCGGAGATACTTGTAGTGTACCTTTATAATCACCCAGTTACGTTGTGACGTTTGATACACCCGAAGCACTCCTATGGTATCCGGGAGTTACACGATCTCATGGTCGAAGGAAGAGATACTTGACATTGGAAAAGCTCTAGCAAACGAACTAACCGACCTTTGTGCTATGCTTAGGATTGGGTCTTGTCCATCACATCATTCTCCTAATGATGTGATCCCGTTATCAACGACATCCAATGTCCATAGCCAGGAAACCATGACTATCTGTTGATCACAACGAGCTAGTCAACTAGAGGCTCACTAGGGACATATTGTGGTCTATGTATTCACACGTGTATTATGATTTCCGGACAATACAGTTATAGCATGAATAAAAGACTATTATCATGAACAGAGAAATATAATAATAACACTTTTATTATTGCCTCTAGGGCATATTTCCAACAGTCTCCCACTTGCACTAGAGTCAATAATCTAGTTACATTGTGATGAATCGAACACCCATAGAATTTTGGTGTTGATCATGTTTCGCTCACGAGAGAGGTTTAGTAAACGGATCTGCGACATTCAGATCCGTATGTACTTTGCAAATTTCTATGTCTCCATCTTGAACATTTTCACGGATGGAGTTGAAACGACGCTTGATGTGCCTGGTCTTCCTGTGAAATCTGGGCTCCTTCGCAAGGGCAATAGCTCCAGTATTGTCACAGAAAAGTTTGATCGGCCCCGACGCATTGGGTATGTCTCCTAGGTCGGTGATGAACTCCTTCACCCAGATAGCTTCATGCGCTGCCTCCGAGGCTGCCATGTACTCCGCTTCACATGTAGATCCCGCCATGACGCTCTGCTTGCAGCTGCACCAGCTTACTGCTCCACCATTCAACATATACACGTATCCGGTTTGTGACTTAGAGTCATCCAGATCTGTGTCGAAGCTAGCGTCGACGTAACCCTTTACGACGAGCTCTTCGTCACCTCCATAAACGAGAAACATGTCCTTTGTCCTTTTCAGGTACTTCAGGATATTCTTGACCGCTGTCCAGTGTTCCTTGCCAGGATTACTTTGGTACCTTCCTACCAAACTTACGGCAAGGTTTACATCAGGTCTGGTACACAGCATGGCATACATAATAGATCCTATGGCTGAGGCATAGGGGATGACACACATCTCTTCTATATCTTTTGCCATGGTCGGGCATTGAGCCGAGCTCAATCTCACACCTTGCAATACAGGCAAGAACCCTTTCTTGGATTGATCCATTTTGAACTTCTTCAAAATCTTATCAAGGTATGTGCTTTGTGAAAGACCTATGAGGCGTCTCGATCTATTTCTATAGATCTTGATGCCTAATATATAAGCAGCTTCTCCAAGGTCCTTCATTGAAAAACACTTATTCAAGTAGGCCTTAATGCTGTCCAAGAATTCTATATCATTTCCCATCAGGAGTATGTCATCTACATATAATATGAGAAATGCTACAGAGCTCCCACTCACTTTCCTGTAAACGCAGGCTTCTCCATAAGTCTGCATAAACCCAAACGCTTTGATCATCTCATCAAAGCGAATATTCCAACTCCGAGGTACTTGCACCAGCCCATAAATGGATCGCTGGAGCTTGCATACTTTGTTAGCGTTCTTAGGATCGACAAAACCTTCCGGCTGCATCATATACAGTTCTTCCTTAAGATGCCCGTTAAGGAATGCTGTTTTGACGTCCATCTGCCATATCTCATAATCATAGTATGCGGCAATTGCTAACATGATTCGGACGGACTTAAGCTTCGCTACGGGAGAGAAAGTCTCATCGTAGTCAATCCCTTGAACTTGCCGATAACCCTTAGCGACAAGTCGAGCTTTATAGATGGTGACATTACCATCCGCGTCCGTCTTCTTCTTAAAGATCCATTTGTTTTCTATCGCTCGCCGATCATCGGGCAAGTCAGTCAAAGTCCATACTTTGTTTTCATACATGGATTCTATCTCGGATTTCATGGATCCAAGCCATTTGTTGGAATCTGGGCCCGCCATCGCTTCTTCATAGTTCGAATGTTCATCGTTGTCTAACAACATGATTTCCAGGACAGGGTTACCATACCAATCTGGTGCGGAACGTGTCCTTGTGGACCTATGAAGTTCAGTAGCAACTTGATCTGAAGTACCTTGATCATCATCATTATTTTCCTCTTCAGTTGGTGTAGGCATCACAGGAACATCTTCCTGAGCTGCACTACTGTCCCGCTCAAGAGGTAGTACTTCATCGAGTTCTACTTTCCTCCCACTTACTTCTTTCGAGAGAAACTCTTTTTCCAGAAAGGATCCGTTCTTAGCGACTAAGATCTTGCCCTCGGATCTTAAGTAGAAGGTATACCCAATGGTTTCCTTAGGGTATCCTATGAAGACGCATTTTTCCAACTTGGGTTCGAGCTTCTCAGGTTGAAGTTTCTTGACATAAGCATCGCATCCCAAAACTTTCAGAAACGACAGCTTAGGTTTCTTCCCAAACCATAATTCATACGGTGACGTCTCACCGGATTTAGACGGTGCCCTATTTAAAGTGAATGTAGCTGTCTCTAGAGCATATCCCCAAAATGATAGCGGTAAATCGGTAAGAGACATCATAGACCGCACCATATCCAATAGAGTGCGGTTACGACGTTCGGACACACCGTTACGCTGAGGTGTTCCAGGCGGCGTGAGTTGTGAAACGATTCCACATTTTCTTAAGTGTGTACCAAATTCGTGACTTAAGTATTCTCCTCCACGATCTGATCGTAAGAATTTTATCTTTCGGTCACGTTGATTCTCTACTTCATTCTGAAATTCCTTGAACTTTTCAAAGGCCTCAGACTTGTGTTTCATCAAGTAGACATACCCATATCTACTCAAGTCATCTGTGAGAGTGAGAACATAACGATATCCTCCGCGAGCCTCAACACTCATTGGACCGCACACATCGGTATGTATGATTTCCAACAAGTTGGTTGCTCGCTCCATTGTTCCGGAGAACGGAGTCTTGGTCATCTTGCCCATGAGGCATGGTTCGCATGTGTCAAACGATTCATAATCAAGAGACTCTAAAAGTCCATCAGCATGGAGCTTCTTCATGCGCTTGACACCAATGTGACCAAGGCGGCAGTGCCACAAGTATGTGGGACTATCGTTATCAACTTTACATCTTTTGGTATTCACGCTATGAATATGTGTAACACTATGTTCGAGATTCATTAAGAATAAACCATTGACCATCGGAGCATGACCATAGAACATATCTCTCATATAAATAGAACAACCATTATTCTCGGACTTAAATGAGTAGCCATCTCGTATTAAACGAGATCCAGATACAATGTTCATGCTCAAACTTGGCACCAAATAACAATTATTAAGGTTCAAAACTAATCCCGTAGGTAAATGTCGAGGTAGCGTGCCAACGGCGATCACATCGACTCTGGAACCATTCCCGACGCGCATCGTCACCTCGTCCTTTGCCAGTCTCCGCTTATTCCGCAGCTCCTGCTGTGAGTTACAAATATGAGCAACGGCACCGGTATCAAATACCCAGGAGTTACTACGAGTACTGGTAAGGTACACATCAATTACATGTATATCGAATATACCTTTTGTGTTGCCGGCCTTCTTATCCGCTAAGTATTTGGGGCAGTTTCGCTTCCAGTGACCCTTCCCCTTGCAATAAAAGCACTCAGTCTCAGGCTTGGGTCCATTCTTTGACTTCTTCCCGGCAACTGGCTTACCAGGCGCGGCAACCTCTTTGCCGTCCTTCTTGAAGTTCTTCTTACCCTTGCCCTTCTTGAACTTAGTGGTCTTATTGACCATCAACACTTGATGTTCTTTCTTGATTTCAACCTCTGCTGACTTTAGCGTAGAAAATACTTCAGGAATGGTCTTTACCATCCCCTGCATATTGTAGTTCATCACAAAGCTCTTGTAGCTTGGTGGGAGCGACTGAAGGATTCTGTCAATGACTGCCTCATCAGGGAGGTTAATATTCAGCTGTGTCATACTGTTGTGCAACCCAGACATCTTGAGTATGTGCTCACTGACAGAACTATTTTCCTCCATCTTACAACTATAGAACTTGTCAGAGATGTCATATCTCTCGACCCGGGCGTGAGCTTGGAAAACTAGTTTCACCTCTTCGAACATCTCATATGCTCCGTGATGCTCAAAACGCTTTTGGAGCCCCGGTTCTAAGCTGTAAAGCATGCCGCACTGAACGAGGGAGTAATCATCAGCACGAGACTGCCAAGCATTCATAATGTCTTGGTTCTCTGGGACGGGAGCGTCACCTAGCGGTCCTTCTAGGACATATTGTTTCCTGGCAGCTATGAGGATGATCCTCAGGTTTCGGACCCAGTCCGTATAGTTGCTGCCATCATCTTTCAGCTTGGTTTTCTCTAGGAACGCGTTGAAGTTCAAGTTGACATGAGCGTTGGCCATTTGATCTACAAGACATATTTGCAAAGGTTTTAGACTAAGTTCATGATAATTAAGTTCTAATCAAATTATGAACTCCCACTCAGATTAGACATCCCTCTAGTCATCTAAGTGTTACACGATCCGAGTCGACTAGCCCGTGTCCGATCATCACGTGAGACGGACTAGTCATCATCGGTGAACATTCTCATGTTGATCGTATCTTCCATACAACTCGTGTTCGACCTTTTGGTCTCCGTGTTCCGAGGCCATGTCTGTACATGCTAGGCTCGTCATGTTAACCCTAAGTGTTTTGCTGTGTAAAACTGTCTTACACCCGTTGTATGTGAACGTAAGAATCCATCACACCCGATCATCGCGTGGTGCTTAGAAGCGACGAACTTTAGCAACGGTGCACAGTTAGGGGAGAACACTTCTTGAAATTGTTGTAAGGGATCATCTTATTTACTACTGTCGTCCTAAGTAAACAAGATGCATGAAACATAATAAACATCACATGCAATTATATAAAGTAGTGACATGATATGGCCAATATCATATAGCTCCTTTGATCTTCATCTTCGGGGCTCCATGATCATCTTGTCACCAGCATGACACCATGATCTCCATCATCATGATCTCCATCATCGTGTCTTCATGAAGTTGTCACGCCAACGACTACTTCTACTTCTATGACTAACGCGTTTAGCAATAAAGTAAAGTAAGTTACATGGCGTTCTTCAATGACACGCAGGTCATACAAAATAAAGACAACTCCTATGGCTCCTGCCGATTGTCATACTCATCGACATGCAAGTTGTGAATCCTATTACAAAGAACATGATCTCATACATCACAATTCATCATTCATCACAACTTCTGGCCATATCACATCACATGATCAATCGCTGCAAAAACAAGTTAGACGTCCTCTAATTGTTGTTGCATCTTTTACGTGGCTGCAATTGGGTTATAGCAAGAACGTTTTCTTACCTACGAATAACCACAACGTGATTTTGTCAACTTCTATTTACCCTTCATAAGGACCCTTTTCATCGAATCCGCTCCAACTAAAGTGGGAGAGACAGACACCCGCCAGCCACCTTATGCAACTAGTGCATGTCAATCGGTGGAACCGGTCTCACGTAAGCGTACGTGTAAGGTTGGTCCGGGCCGCTTCATCCCACAATGCCGTTGAAGCAAGAAAAGACTAGTAGTGGCAAGTAAGTTGACAAGATCCACGCCCACAACAAAATTGTGTTCTACTCGTGCAAAGAGAACTACGCATAGACCTAGCTCATGATGCCACTGTTGGGGAACGTTGTAGAAAATTAAAAATTTTCCTATGATTTCACCAAGATCCATCTATGAGTTCATCTAAGCAACGAGTCAAGGGGAAGAGTTTGCATCTACATACCACTTGTAGATCGAGTGCGGAAGCATTCAAGGGGATGGTGATGATGGAGTCGTACTCGACGTGATTCGGATCACCGATGACCAAGTGCTGAACGGACAGCACCTCCGCGTTCAACACACGTACGGGACGGACGACGTCTCCTCCGTCTTGATCCAGCAAGGAGGAAGGAGAGGTTGAGGAAGGCAGCTCCAACGGCAGCACGACGGCGTGGTGTAGTTGGTGCAGCAGTATTCCGACAGAGCTTCGCCAAGCACGTACGGAGGAGGAGAGGTGTTGGGGAGGGGAGGGGCTGCGCCTTAAGTTGTGTCCAGCAGCCCTCCCCTCACCCCTCTATATATAGGAGAAGAGGGGCAAGGGGGCCGGCCCTCTAGGGGAAACCCTAGAGGGGGGCGGCGGCCAAAGGGTGGGGGGCTTGCCCCCCAAGCAAGGGGGGTGCGCCCCTTTAGGGTTTCCCCCCCAACCCTAGGCGCATGGGCCCAAGGGGGCGCGCCAAGCCCACTAGGGGCTGGCTGCTATCCCTACGCAGCCCAAGTGGCCCCCCGGGAGGGGTGGTCCCTCCCGGTGGACCCCCGGAACCTCTCCGGTGGTCCCGGTACAATACCGGTATGACCCCGAAACTTTCCGGTGTCCGTTTAACAACTTCCCATATATAAAACTTTACCTCCGGACCATTCCGGAACTCCTCGTGACGTCCGGGATCTCATCCGGGACTCCGAACAACATTCGGTGAACACATACTTGTCTTCCTGATAACCCTAGCGTCACCGAACCTTAAGTGTGTAGACCCTACGGGTTCGGGAGACATGCAGACATGACCGAGACTCTCCGGTCAATAACCAACAGCGGGATCTGGATACCCATGTTGGCTCCCACATGCTCCTCGATGATGTCATCGGATGAACCATGATGTAGAGGATTCGATCAAACCCCGTATACAATTCCCTTTGTCAATCGGTACGTTACTTGCCCAAGACCCGATCGTCGGTATCCCAATACCTTGTTCAGTCTCGTTACCGGCAAGTCACTTTACTCGTACCGTAATGCATGATCCCGTGATCAACCACTTGGTCACTTTGAGCTCATTATGATGATGCATTACCGAGTGGGCCCAGAGATACCTCTCCGTCATACGGAGTGACAAATTCCAGTCTCGATCCGTGTCAACCCAACAGACACTTTCGGAGATACCTGTAGTGTACCTTTATAATCACCCAGTTACGTTGTGACGTTTGATACACCCAAAGCACTCCTACGGTATCCAGGAGTTACACGATCTCATGGTCGAAGGAAGAGATACTTGACATTGGAAAAGCTCTAGCAAACGAACTAACCGACCTTTGTGCTATGCTTAGGATTGGGTCTTGTCCATCACATCATTCTCCTAATGATGTGATCCCGTTATCAACGACATCCAATGTCCATAGCCAGGAAACCATGACTATCTGTTGATCACAACGAGCTAGTCAACTAGAGGCTCACTAGGGACATATTGTGGTCTATGTATTCACACGTGTATTACGATTTCCGGACAATACAGTTATAGCATGAATAAAAGACTATTATCATGAACAGAGAAATATAATAATAACACTTTTATTATTGCCTCTAGGGCATATTTCCAACACTCTCCGCCTCCCAAGAGAGGCCGCAGTCGTCCCCGCAAGTATCCTGCGGCTCCTGCGGTGGCCCCTAGGGGGAGCGGGCATGCACCCCCTGGAGCTGGCGCTTCTCTTGGTGCCTGCGACGGCAGTTCTTCCTCGGATGGGAGCTCAAGAAGTGGTGGCTACGAACGGCCTCCACGTCGTCGTGCTCGGGTCGAGGATGTCGGTTGTTCGTCCCGCCACAACGCTCCAGTGAAGCTGGAGAGGAGCACGACATGAGGCTAGGGGCCGCCAAACTTGGACTCAAGGCAGGATGCAACCCCAGGTCGCCTATGGGGGAACTGGTGGAGCGTCGGGCCACCTTGAGGCGTTGCTTGAGGATGCGGCGCTGGTGCCGGATTCGTACGCCTTTGGGTCTTCTTTGTTTAGCCTTTCCTTCCTCCTATGGTATGAAAGGAAAAAAGATGGTGTACCCCGCGGGGACATGTAATGAACTATGGCGGTTATGCCCTTTATCTTATGCTTTGCTATCTTGGTGTTGTGCTGTAACGTTTGCGTTTCGAGTAAGACATGATAGGAAAACTTAGCTTGATATGCGCGCAGTAGCTTTTTGCCTCGCGAAGACCTGTCTTTGGGCGCTCGATGGGGCCCCCTTTCCTGGGGAGCTAAGGGTTGCAAACCTCGGGAGACGCCTCTGGGCGCCGCCGCGGAACTGCTGCAGGGCTGTTTTTGAGGGAAAAGAACACTGACGAGCGCCTCACTCCTCCTTATGAGAACCCCCTGCCATAGATTAGCTCTGACTTAATGCACCGCGTCGCACTGCCCGGGGGGCACGGATATGAGGGGTGCTAGTGCCTACGAGCTTGATCGAGCGCTCCTCGCGAGGATGAGGCCGGAACACCAAGGGCAGTGGGGTTCGACGTGGTGTGCGCGTACGAGGATAGGCCCAAGGTTCACACACCTGCCTAGCCCCCATGCGCGAGGCGCGCGAGGGAGACTGATGGGCAACTGCCACCTCTCTCCCATCCTCAGGCCCAAAAATGAACGAGCGAGAGAAGAAGTTAACCGAGCGGACCAAAACGCGAGAACGCCAAATGCATTGAAAGATCACTAAAAATTGCAAGCAACTTCAGAAAGCAAATGAACAGCCGCATCCGGCACCAAGTCTAGTCTTCTCACCAGCGCGGAGCTAAGTGCTGCCACTAAGACGTGGGAGGGAGCCCCCATGAGGCCCCAGGGCGACTCTCAGGAGACTCCGGGGCGTGTACTGCCCCACTGATACGTCTCCAACGTATCTATAATTTTTTCTTGTTCCATGCTATTATATTACCTGTTTTGGATGTTTATGGGCTTTACTTTACACATTTATATCATTTTTGGGACTAACCTACTAACCGGAGGCCCAACCCATATTGTTGTTTTTTGCCTATTTCAGTGTTTCCAAGAAAAGGAATATCAATTGGAGTCCAAATGGAATAAAACCTTCGGGGGCGTGATTTTTGGAACAAACGTGATCTAGAGGACTTGGAGTGCAAGTCAAGAAGCAATCAAGGAAGCCACGAGGGTGGAGGGCGCCCCCCCTATAGGGCACGCCCCTATCTCGTGGGCCCCTCGGGCGTCCACCGACGTACTTCTTCCTCCTATATATACCCATATACCCCAAAACCATCAAGGGAGCCACCGAAGAAATATTTCCGCCACCGTAACCTTCTGTATCCGCGAGATCCCATCTTGGAGCCGTCGTCGGCGTTCTGCCGAAGGGGGGATCCACCATGGAGGGCTTCTACATCAACACCATAGCCCTTCCGATGAGTTGTGAGTAGTTTACCACAGACCTTCGGGTCCATAGTTATTATCTAGATGGCTTCTTCTCTCTTTTTGGATCTCAATACCATGTTCTCCCCCTCTCTTGTGGAGATCTATTTGATGTAACTCTTTTTGCGGTGTGTTTGTCGAGATCCAATGAATTGTGGGTTTATGATCAAGTTTATCTATGAGAAATATTTGAATCTCCTCTGAATTCTTTTATGTATGATTGAGTTATCTTTGCAAGTCTCTTCGAATTATTGGTTTGGTTTGGCCTACTAGATTGATCTTTCTTGCCATCAGAGAAGTGCTTAGCTTTGGGTTCAATCTGGTGGTGTCCTTTCCCAGTGACAGCAGGGGCAGCAAGGCACGTATTGTACTGTTGCCATCGAGGATAAAAATATGGGGTTCATATCATATTGCTTGAGTTTATCCCTCTACATCATGTCATCTTTCTTAAAGCGTTACTCTGTTCTTATGAACTTAATACTCTAGATGCATGCTGGATAGCGGTCGATGTGTGGAGTAATAGTAGTAGATGCAGGCAGGAGTCGATCTACTTGTCACGGACGTGATGCCTATATACATGATCATACATAGATAATCTCATAATTATTCGCTTTTCTATCAATTGCTCGACAGTAATTTGTTCACCCACCATAATACTTTTGCTATCTTGAGAGAAGCCTCTAGTAAAATCTATGGCCCCCGGGTCTATGTTTTATCATATACGCTTTCAATCTACTTTTATTTGCATCTTTACTTTCCCAATCTATATCACAAAATACCAAAAATATATTTATCTTATCATATTATCGCTATCATATCTCACTTTCGCAAGTGGCCATGAAGGGATTGACAACCCCTTTATTGTGTTGGTTGTGAGTTATTTGTTTGTTTGTGTAGGTTTGTGGGACTTGTGAGGAGCCTCCTACTGGATTGATACCTTGGTTCTCAAAAACTGAGGGAAATACTTACGCTACTGTTCTGCATTACCCTTTCCTCTTCAAGGAAAACCAATGCAAGCTCAAGACGTAGCGAGAAGGATTTTTGGTGCCGTTGCCGGGGAGGTCTTCGCTCAAGTCAAGACATACCAAGTACCCATCAAAAACTCATCTGCCTCGCATTTACATTATTTGCTATTTGCCTCTCGTTTTCCTCTCCCTCACTTCACCCTGCCGTTTTATTCGCCCTCTCTTTCCCAATCTCCTCTCTTTCCGCTTGCCTTTTTCTTCCCTCCCTTTCGCTTGCCTTTTTCTGTTTGCTCGTGTGTTAGATTGTTTACCTTGTCTCAATGGCTAGTCCTCCTATCCTTGTTATTACTCCTGAACATGAAATTCTTAATTTTAAACAAAGGAAGGGAGAAAATTTAAAAGATGCTTGGCATAGAATTTGCAATACTCAAAATAAATCTACTAGGAAGCTTTCTACTTCCATTCTTCTTCGCAATTTTCATGTAGATGTTACTCCTTGGAATATATGCATTCTTGATACCATTACCGGAGGGGATTTCTTGAGTAGCCATACGTTTGATGCTTATAATGCTATCTTAGATTCGTTTGGGCCACCACCTCTTTTGGTTAATGGGACTATCTTAACTTTAGAACATGTGATACAAAGGCTTGAAATTATTGAAAATAAAATTGCTACTGTTGAGTTAATTGAAAAATTGGATAAGAAGATCCACAACCAAATTACCCAATATGGATCTAAGGTTGGAGTTACTCTGAAAAATCTTAAAGAAAAGGAATCTATAGTTAATGAAAAATTAGAACAAGATTTTACAAGAATTGGTAAGCTTGAGGATATAATTACTAACTTAGGGTTTGCCTTATCATCCATGAAAAACACTCCAACTCCTCCTAGTAAATTGGGTAAATTAATTTATGTTCCTAAAAATAAGGGTGAATTTTTAATAAGGAAAGTGCGGATCTCAAATCTATAAGTGTTCACCCCAGTTTTTCCACTATCATTAAGGAACCTTTTGCTACAAGTAAACTTCTTGATTCTTTGCCTAGAAGTTTAATCACTACTAAAAAGAAAGAATTTCCTAAGGATTACAAGTGCTCTACTTATGAATCGAGTGCCAAAGATGGCACTAGTTAGATCTATCCTTGCTTTTATGCTTAGCTTGGGGCGTTAAACAATAGCGCTAGTTGGGAGGCAACCCAATTTTATTTGTGTTTTCTTTGTTTTTGTTCCTGTTTAGTAATAAATTTTGCTTCAACTTTCTGTCTAGATGTGTTTTCTTGTTTTATTTAGTGTTTGTGCCAAGTAGAACTTATAGGATAACCAATGATATGAGTTGATTTGATCCTGCTGAAAAACAGAAACTTCGCGCTCATGAGAAAAAATTCAATAAATCGCAGAAACGTGCTTTTGCGTTGATTCTTTTTGCTGTAGATCAATAGATAAATTGTTTAGGACGTACTATTCTGGTAGGATTTTTGGAGTTCCATAAGTAACCTAAAGTTACAGATTGCTACAGACTTCTCTGTTTTTGACAGATTCTGCCTTTCGTGTGTTGTTTGCTTATTTTGATGCATCTATGGCTAGTATGTAAGGGTATGAACCATAGAGAACTTGGAATACAATAGGTTTAAAACCAATATAAATAAAGAATGAGTTCATTACAGTACCTTATGTGGTGGTTTTTCTTTCTTGCACTAACGGAGCTTATAAGATTTCCTGTTGAGTTTTGTGTTGTGAAGTTTTCAAGTTTTGGGTAAAGATTTGATGGACTATGGAATAAGGAGTGGCAAGAGCCCAAGATTGGGTATTGTTGGGGAACGTTGCAGAAAATTAAAAATTTCATACGGTTTCACCAAGATCCATCTATGAGTTCATGTAGCAACGAGTCATGGGAGAGTGATTGCATCTACATACCACTTGTAGATCACGTGCGGAAGCGTTCAATGGAACGGGGTTGATGGAGTCGTACTCGCCGTGATTCAGATCACCGATGACCTAGTGCCGAACGGGCAGCACCTCCGGTTCAACACACGGACGGAGCGGATGATGTCTCCTCCTTCTTGATCCAGCAAGGGGGAAGGAGAGGTTGATGAAGATCCAGCAGCACGACGGTGTGGTGATGGATGCAGCAGAACTCCGGCAGGGCTTCACTAAGCAACTACGGGAGGAGGAGGAGGTGTTGCAGGGAGGAGGGAGGCGCCAGGGCTTATTTGTGCGGCCACCCCTCCCTCCCCTCCCTTTATATAGGCGCAAGAGAGGGGGAGGGCACAGCCTTGCCCCTTCCTCCAAGGAAGGGGTGCGGCCAAGAGGGGGGGAGGAGTCCATCCTCCCAAAGGCACCTCGGAGGTGCCTTCCCCTCTTTGGACTCTCCCATGTCCAAGTCTCCTTGGCGCATGGGCCTCTTTGGGCTGGTGCCCTTGGCCCAAATAGGCCAAGGCGCACCCCCTACAGCCCATGTGGCCCCCCGGGGCAGGTGGACCCCCCCGGTGGACCCCCGGACCCCTTTCGGCACTCCCGGTACAATACCGATAAAGTGCGAAACTTTTCCGGCGATCAAAACAAGACTTCCTATATATAAATCTTTACCTCCGGACCATTTCGGAACTCCTCGTGACGTCCGGGATCTCATCCGGGACTCCGAACAACATTCGGTTTGCTGCATACTCATATTCATACAACCCTAGCGTCACCGAACCTTAAGTGTGTAGACCCTACGGGTTCGGGAGACACGTAGACATGACCGAGACGGTTCTCGGGCAATAACCAACAGCGGGATCTGGATACCCATGTTGGCTCCCACATGCTCCTCGATGATGTCATCGGATGAACCACGATGTCGAGGATTCGATCAAACCCCGTATACAATTCCCTTTGTCAATCGGTACGTTACATGCCCGAGACTCGATCGTCGGTATCCCAATACCTCATTCAGTCTCGTTACCGGCAAGTCACTTTACTCGTACCGTAATGCATGATCCCATGACCAAACACTTGGTCACTTTGAGCTCATTGTGATGATGCATTACCGAGTGGGCCCAGAGATACCTCTCCGTCATAAGGAGTGACAAATCCCAGTCTCGATCCGTGTCAACCCAACAGACACTTTCGGAGATACCTGTAGTGCACCTTTATAGTCACCCAGTTACGTTGTGACGTTTGGTACACCCAAAGCACTCCTAAGGTATCCGGGAGTTACACGATCTCATGGTCTAAGGAAAAGATACTTGACATTGGAAAAGCTCTAGCAAAACGAACTACACGATCTTGTGCTATGCTTAGGATTGGGTCTTGTCCATCACATCATTCTCCTAATAATGTGATCCCGTTGTCAATGACATCTAATGTCCATAGTCAGGAAACCATGACTATCTGTTGACCAACGAGCTAGTCAACTAGAGGCTCACTAGGGACATGTTATGGTCTATGTATTCACACGTGTATTACGATTTCCGGATAATACAATTATAGCATGAATAAAAGACAATTATCATGAACAAGGAAATATAATAATAATGCTTTTATTAATGCCTCTAGGGCATATTTCCAACAGTCTCCCACTTGCACTAGAGTCAATAATCTAGTTACATTGTGATGAATCGAACACCCATAGAGTTCTGGTGTTGATCATGTTTTGCTCACGAGAGAGGTTTAGTCAATGGATCTGCGACATTCAGATCCGTATGTACTTTGCAAATATCTATGTCTCCATCTTGAACATTTTCACGGATGGAGTTGAAACGACGCTTGATGTGCCTGGTCTTCTTGTGAAACCTGGGCTCCTTGGCAAGGGCAATAGCTCCAGTGTTGTCACAGAAGAGTTTGATCGGCCCCGACGCATTGGGTATGACTCCTAGGTTGGTGATGAACTCCTTCACCAAAATTGCTTCATGTGCTGCCTCCGAGGCTGCCATATACTCCGCTTCACATGTAGATCCCGCCACGACGCTCTGCTTGCAGCTGCACCAGCTTACTGCTCCACCATTCAACATATACACGTATCCGGTTTGTGACTTAGAGTCATCCAGATCTGTGTCGAAGCTAGCGTCGACGTAACCCTTTACGACGAGCTCTTCGTCACCTCCATAAACGAGAAACATGTCCTTCGTCCTTTTCAGGTACTTTAGGATATTCTTGACCGCTGTCCAGTGTTCCTTGCTGGGATTACTTTGGTACCTTCCTACCAAACTTACGGCAAGGTTTACATCAGGTCTGGTACACAGCATGGCATACATAATAGATCCTATGGCTGAGGCATAGGGGATGACACTCATCTCTTCTTTATCTTTTGCCGTGGTCGGGCATTGAGCCGAGCTCAATCTCACACCTTGCAATACAGGCAAGAACCCCTTCTTGGACTGATCCATTTTGAACTTCTTCAAAATCTTATCAAGGTATGTGCTTTGTGAAAGACCTATGAGGCGTCTCGATCTATCTCTATAGATCTTGATGCCTAATATATAAGCAGCTTCTCCAAGGTCCTTCATTGAAAAACACTTATTCAAGGCCTTAATGCTGCCCAAGAATTCTATATCATTTCCCATCAAAAGTATGTCATCTACATATAATATGAGAAATGCTACAGAGCTCCCACTCACTTTCTTGTAAACGCAGGCTTCTCCATAAGTCTGCATAAACCCAAACGCTTTGATCATTTCATCAAAGCGAATGTTCCAACTCCGAGATGCTTGCACCAGCCCATAAATGGATCGCTGGAGCTTGCATACTTTGTTAGCATTCTTAGGATCGACAAAACCCTCCGGCTGCATCATATACAGTTCTTCCTTAAGATGCCCATTAACGAATGCCGTTTTGACGTTCATCTGCCATATCTCATAATCATAGTATGCGGCAATTGCTAACATGATTCGGACGGACTTAAGCTTTGCTACGGGAGAGAAAGTCTCATCGTAGTCAATCCCTTGAACTTGCCGATAACCCTTAGCGACAAGTCGAGCTTTATAGATGGTGACATTACCATCTGCGTCCGTCTTCTTCTTAAAGATCCATTTGTTTTCTATCGCTCGCTGCTCATCGGGCAAGTCAGTCAAAGTCCATACTTTGTTTTCATACATGGATTCTATCTCGGATTTCATGGCTTCTAGCCATTTGTTGGAATCTGGGCCCGCCATCGCTTCTTCATAGTTCGAAGGTTCACCGTTGTCTAACAACAAGATTTCCAGGACAGGACTGCCGTACCACTCTGGTGCGGAACGTGTCCTTGTGGACCTACGAAGTTCAGTAGCAACTTGATCCGAATTACCTTGATCATCATCATTATTTTCCTCTTCAGTTGGTGTAGGCATCACAGGAACATTTTCCTGAGCTGCACTACTTTCCCGTTCAAGAGGTAGTACTTCATCGAGTTCTACTTTCCTCCCACTTACTTCTTTCGAGAGAAACTCTATTTCCAGAAAGGATCTGTTCTTGGCAACAAAGATCTTGCCCTCGGATCTTAAGTAGAAGGTATACCCAATGGTTTCTTTGGGGTATCCTATGAAGACGCATTTTTCCGACTTGGGTTCGAGCTTTTCAGGTTGAAGTTTCTTGACATAAGCATCGCATCCCCAAACTTTTAGAAACGACAGCTTAGGTTTCTTCCCAAACCATAATTCATACGGTGTCGTCTCAACGGATTTAGACGGTGCCCTATTTAAAGTGAATGTAGCTGTCTCTAGATCGTATCCCCAAAATGATAGCGGTAAATCGGTAAGAGACATCATAGATCGCACCATATCTAATAGAGTGCGATTACGACGTTCGGACACACCGTTACGCTGAGGTGTTCCAGGCGGCGTGAGTTTTGAAACGATTCCACATTTTCTTAAGTGTGTACCAAATTCGTGACTTAAATATTCTCCTCCACGATCCGATCGTAAGAATTTTATCTTTCGGTCACTTTGATTCTCTACTTCATTCTGAAATTCCTTGAACTTTTCAAAGGTCTCAGACTTGTGTTTCATCAAGTAGACATACCCATATCTACTCAAGTCATCAGTGAGAGTGAGAACAAAACGATATCCTCCGCGAGCCTCAACACTCATTGGACCGCACACATCGGTATGTATGATTTCCAACAAGTTGGTTGCTCGCTCCATTGTTCCGGAGAACGGAGTCTTGGTCATTTTGCCCATGAGGCATGGTTCGCATGTGTCAAATGATTCATAATCGGGAGACTCTAAAAGTCCATCAGCATGGAGCTTCTTCATGCGCTTGACACCAATGTGACCAAGGCGGCAGTGCCACAAGTATGTGGGACTATCGTTATCAACTTTACATCTTTTGGTATTCACGCTATGAATATGTGTAACACTACGTTCGAGATTCATTAAGAATAAACCATTGACCATCGGGGCATGACCATAAAACATATCTCTCATATAAATAGAACAACCATTATTCTCAGATTTAAATGAGTAGCCATCTCGTATTAAACGAGATCCAGATACAATGTTCATGCTCAAACTTGGCACCAAATAACAATTATTAAGGTTCAAAACTAATCCCGTAGGTAAATGTAGAGGTAGCATGCCGACGGCGATCACATCGACCCTGGAACCATTCCCGACGCGCATCGTCAGCTTGTCCTTCGCCAGTCTCCGCTTATTCCGCAGCTCCTGCTGTGAGTTACAAATATGAGCAACGGCACCGGTATCAAATACCCAGGAGTTACTACAAGTACTGGTAAGGTACACATCAATTACATGTATATCAAATATACCTTTAGTGTTGCCGGCCTTCTTATCCGCTAAGTATTTGGGGCAGTTCCGCTTCCAGTGACCCTTCCCCTTGCAATAAAAGCACTCAGTCTCAGGCTTGGGTCCATTCTTTGACTTCTTCCCGGTAACTGGCTTACCAGGCGCGGCAACCTCCTTGCCATCCTTCTTGAAGTTCTTCTTACCCTTGCCCTTCTTGAACTTAGTGGTCTTATTGACTATCAACACTTGATATCTTTCTTGATTTCAACCTCTGCTGACTTCAGCATAGAAAATACTTCAGGAATGGTCTTTACCATCCCCTGCATATTGTAGTTCATCACAAAGATCTTGTAGCTTGGTGGGAGCGACTGAAGGATTCTGTCAATGACCGCCTCATCAGGGAGGTTAATATTCAGCTGGGTCATACGGTTGTGCAACCCAGACATCTTGAGTATGTGCTCACTGACAGAACTATTTTCCTCCATCTTACAACTATAGAACTTGTCGGAGATGTCATATCTCTCGACCCGGGCGTGAGCTTGGAAAACTAGTTTCAGCTCCTCGAACATCTCATATGCTCCGTGATGCTCAAAACGCTTTTGGAGCCCCGGTTCTAAGCTGTAAAGCATGCCGCACTGAACGAGGGAGTAATCATCAGCACGTGTCTGCCAAACGTTCAAATCATCTTGCAGTGCTGGGAGGGCAGGTGGGTCACCTAACGGTGCTTCAAGGACATAGGCTTTCTTGGCAGCTATGAGGATGATCCTAAGGTTCCGGACCCGGTCTGTATAGTTGCTGCCATCATCTTTCAGCTTGGTTTTCTCTAGGAACGCGTTGAAGTTCATGTTGACATGAGCGTTGGCCATTTGATCTACAAGACATTTTTTGCAAAGATTTTAGACTAAGTTCATGATAATTAAGTTCATCTAATCAAATTATTTAATGAACTCCCACTCAGATTTGACATCCACTTAGTCATCTAAGTGTTACACGATCCGAGTCGACTAGGCCGTGTCCGATCATCACGTGAGACGGACTAGTCATCGTCGGTGAACATTCTCATGTTGATCGTATCTTCCATACGACTCGTGTTCGACCTTTTGGTCTCCGTGTTCCGAGGCCATGTCTGTACATGCTAGGCTCGTCAAGTTAACCCTAAGTGTTTTGCATGTGTAAAACTGTCTTACACCCGTTGTATGTGAACGTAAGGATCTATCACACCCGATCATCACGTGGTGCTTCGAAACGACGAGCTTTAGCAACGGTGCACAGTTAGGGGAGAACACTTCTTGAAATTGTTGTAAGGGATCATCTTATTTACTACCGTCGTTCTAAGTAAACAAGATGCATAAAACATAATAAACATCACATGCAATTATATAAAGTAGTGACATGATATGGCCAATATCATATAGCTCCTTTGATCTTCATCTTCGGGGCTCCATGATCATCTTGTCACCGGCATGACACCATGATCTCCATCATCATGATCTCCATCATCGTTCTTCATGAAGTTGTCACGCCAACGACTACTTCTACTTCTATGACTAACACGTTTAGCAATAAAGTAAAGTAGTTTACATGGCGTTCTTCAATGACACGCAGGTCATACAAAAAAAAATAAAGACAACTCCTATGGCTCCTGCCAGTTGTCATACTCATCGACATGCAAGTCGTGATTCCTATTACAAGAACATGATCTCATACATCACAATATATCATTCATCATTCATCACAACTTCTGGCCATATCACATCACATGACAATTGCTGCAAAAACAAGTTAGATGTCCTCTAATTGTTGTTGCATCTTTTACGTTGCAATTGGGTTCTAGCAAGAACGTTTTCTTACCTACGAATAACCACAACATGATTTTGTCAACTTCTATTTACCCTTCATAAGGACCCTTTTCATCGAATCCGCTCCAACTAAAGTAGGAGAGACAGACACCCGCCAGCCAACTTATGCAACTAGTGCATGTCAGTCGGTGGAACCGGTCTCAGGTAAGCGTACGTGTAAGGTTGGTCCGGGCCGCTTCATCCCACAATACCGCTGAAGCAAGATAATACTAGTAGCGGCAAGCAAGTTGACAAGATCTACGCCCACAACAAAATTGTGTTCTACTCGTGCAATAGAGAACTACGCATAGACCTAGCTCATGATGCCACTGTTGGGGAACGTTGCAGAAAATTAAAAAAATTCCTACGGTTTCACCAAGATCCATCTATGAGTTCATCTAGCAACTAGTCATGGGAGAGTGATTGCATCTACATACCACTTGTGGATCACGTGCGGAAGTGTTCAATGGAACGGGGTTGATGGAGTCGTACTCGCCGTGATTCAGATCACCGATGACCTAGTGCCGAACGGACAGCACCTCCACGTTCAACACACGTACGGAGCGGATGACGTCTCCTCTTTCTTGATCCAGCAAGGGAGAAGGAGAGGTTGATGAAGATCCAGCAGCACGACGGCGTGGTGATGGATGCAGCAGAACTCCGGCAGGGCTTCGCTAAGCAACTACGGGAGGAGGAGGAGGTGTTGCAGGGAGGAGGGAGGCGCCAGGGCTTATTTGTGCGGCCACCCCTCCCTCCCCTCCCTTTATATAAGCGCAAGAGAGGGGGAGGGCGCAGCCTTGCCCCTTCCTCCAAGGAAGGGGTGCGGCCAAGAGGGGGGAGGAGTCCATCCTCCCCAAGGCACCTCGGAGGTGCCTTCCCCTCTTTGGACTCTCCCCTCTCCAAGTCTCCTTGGCGCATGGGCCTCTTGGGGCTGGTGCCCTTGTCCCATATAGGCCAAGGCGCACCCCCTACAGCCCATGTGCCCCCCCGGGGCAGGTGGACCCCCCCCCCGGTGGACCCCTGGACCCCTTTCGGCACTCCCGGTACAATACCGATAAAGTGCGAAACTTTTCCGGCGACCAAAACAAGACTTCCTATATATAAATCTTTACCTCCGGACCATTCCGGAACTCCTCGCGACGTCCGGGATCTCATCCGGGACTCCAAACAACATTCGGTTTGCTGCATACTCATATTCATACAACCCTAGCGTCACCGAACCTTAAGTGTGTAGACCCTACGGGTTTGGGAGACACGTAGACATGACCGAGACGGTTCTCGGGCAATAACCAACAGCGGGATCTGGATACCCATGTTGGCTCCCACATGCTCCTCGATGATGTCATCGGATGAACCACGATGTCGAGGATTCGATCAAACCCCGTATACAATTCCCTTTGTCAATCGGTACGTTACATGCCCGAGACTCGATCGTCGGTATCCCAATACCTCGTTCAGTCTCGTTACCGGCAAGTCACTTTACTCGTACCGTAATGCATGATCCCATGACCAAACACTTGGTCACTTTGAGCTCATTGTGATGATGCATTACCGAGTGGGCCTAGAGATACCTCTCCGTCATACGGAGTGACAAATCCCAGTCTCGATCCGTGTCAACCCAACAGACACTTTCGGAGATACCTGTAGTGCACCTTTATAGTCACCCAGTTACGTTGTGACGTTTGGTACACCCAAAGCACTCCTACGGTATCCGGGAGTTACACGATCTCATGGTCTAAGGAAAAGATACTTGACATTGGAAAAGCTCTAGCAAAACGAACTACACGATCTTGTGCTATGCTTAGGATTGGGTCTTGTCCATCACATCATTCTCCTAATAATGTGATCCCGTTGTCAATGACATCTAATGTCCATAGTCAGGAAACCATGACTATCTGTTGACCAACGAGCTAGTCAACTAGAGGCTCACTAGGGACATGTTATGGTCTATGTATTCACACGTGTATTACGATTTCCGGATAATACAATTATAGCATGAATAAAAGACAATTATCATGAACAACGAAATATAATAATAATGCTTTTATTATTGCCTCTAGGGCATATTTCCAACAGGTATGCCCATGGAACCCCAAGATATTCAAGAATAGCCAAAATCCTAAGCTTGGGGATGCCCCCGGAAGGCATCCCCTCTTTCGTCTTCGTTCATTGGTAACTTTACTTGGAGCTATATTTTTATTCGCCACATGATATGTGTTTTGCTTGGAGCGTCGTGTATGATATTAGTCATTGCTTTTTAGTTTACCACAATCATACTTGCTGTAACACACCTTTTGGGAGAAGCCTACTTGATTTGAATTTATTAGAATAATCTATGTGCTTCACTTATATCTTTTGAGCTAGATGATTTTTGCTCTAGTGCTTCACTTATATCTTTTAGAGCACGACGGTGGATTAATTTTGAAGAAATTGTTGAACTCTCATGCTTCACTTATATTATTTTGAGAGTCTCTTAGAACAGCATGGTATTTGCTATGATTATAAATTTAGTCCTAGAATGATGAGCATCCAAGTTGGGTATAATAAAAACTATCATAGAAGTGAATTGGATGCTATGATCAATTTGATACTTGATAATTGTTTTGAGATATGGAGGTAGTGATATTAGAGTCATGCTAGTTGGGTAATTATGAATTAAAAGAATACGTGTGTTGAATTTTGTGATTTCCGTAGCATGCACGTATGGTGAACCGCTTTGTGATGAAGTTGGACCACAATTTTATTTATTGATTGTCTTCCTTATGAGGGGCGGTCGGGGACGAGCGATGGTCTTTTCCTATCAATCTATCCCCCTAGGAGCATGCACGTACTACTTTGTTTTCAATGGCTTGTAGATTTTTGCAATAAGTATATGAGTGCTTTATGACCAATGTTGAGTCCATGGATTATACACACTCTCACCCTTCCACCATTGCTAGCCTCTCTTGTGCCGTGCAACTTTCGCCGGTACCATACACCCACCATATACCTTCCTCAAAACAGCCACCATACCTACCTATTATGGCATTTCCATAGCCATTCCAAGATATATTGCCATGCAACTTTCCACCGTTCTGTTTATTATGACATGCATCATCATTGTCATATTGCTCTTTGCATGATCATGTAGTTGACATCGTATTTGTGGCAAGGCCACCTCATAATGTTTCATACATGTCACTCTTGATTCATTGCATATCCTAGTACACCACCGGAGGCATATATATAGAGTCATATCTTGCTCTAAGTATCGAGTTGTAATCTTGAGTTGAAATAAATAAAAGTGTGATGATTTTCATTATTAGAGCATTGTCCCAGTGAGGAAAGGATGATGAAGCCTATGATTCACCCACAAGTCGGGATGAGACTTCGGACTTTATAAAAATAAAAGAGGCCAAAGAAGCCCATGAAAAAAAAGAGGCCAAAGAAGCCCATCAAAAAGAAAAAAAAGAGATAAAGAAAAAAAGAAAAAAAGAAAAAATAATAATGAGAGAAAAAGAGAGAAGGGACAATGCTACTATCTCTTTTTCCACACTTGTGCTTCAAAATAGCAACATGATCTTCATGATAGAGAGTCTCCTATGTTGTCAGTTTCATATACTAGTGGGAATTTTTCATTATAGAACTTGGCTTGTATATTCCAATGATGGGCTTCCTCAAAATGCCCTAGGTCTTCGTGAGCAAGCAAGTTGGATGCACACCCACTTAGTTTCTTTTGTTGAGATTTCATACATTTATACCTCTAGTGCATCCGTTGCATGGCAATCCCTACTCACTCACATTAATATCTATTAATGAGCATCTCCATAGCCCATTGATACGCCTAGTTGATGTGAGACTATCTTCTCCTTTTTTGTCTTCTCCACAACCACCATTCTATTCCACATATGGTGCTACATCCATGGCTCACGCTCATGTATTGCATGAAAATTGAAAAAGTTTGAGATTACTAAAGTATGAAACAATTGCTTGGCTTGTCATCGGGGTTGTGCATGATTAAATACTTTGTGTGATGAAGATAGAACAACAGACAGACTATATGATTTTGTAGGGATAACTCTCTTTAGCCATGTTATTTTGAGAAGACATGATTGCTTTGATTCGTATGCTTGAAGTATTACTGTTCCTTATGTCAATATGAACTTTTATTTTGAATCATTTGGATCTGAACGTTCATGCCACAATAAAGAGAAATATATTGAGAATTATGCTAGGTAGCATTCCACATCAAAAATTCCGTTTTTATCATTTACCTACTCGAGGACGAGCAGGAATTAAGCTTGGGGATGCTTGATATGTCTCCAACGTTTCTATAATTTTTGATTGTTCCATGCTATTATATTACCTGTTTTGGTTGTTTATGGGATTTACTTACACATTTATATCATTTTTGGGACTAACCTACTAACCGGAGGCCCAGCCCGTATTGCTGTTTTTGCCTATTTCAATGTTTCGAAGAAAAGGAATATCAAACGGTGTCCAAACGGAATGAAACCTTCAGGAGCGTGATTTTTGGAACAAACGTGATCCAGAGGACTTGGAGTGCAAGTCAAGAAGCAATCGAGGAAGCCACGAGGGTGGAGGGTGCCACCCCCCCCCCTATAGGGCGCGCCCCCTGTCTCGTGGGCCCCTCGGGCGTCCACCGACGTACTTCTTCCTCCTATATATACCCATATACCCCGAAACCATCCAGGGAGCTACCAAAGAAATATTTCCGCCACCGTAACCTTCCGTATCCGCGAGATCCCATCTTGGAGCCGTCGTCGGTGTTCTGTCGAAGGGGGAATCCACCACAGAGGGCTTCAACATCAACACCATAGCCCATCCGATGAGTTTTGAGTAGTTTACCACAGACCCTCGGGTCCATAGTTATTAGCTAGATGGCTTCTTCTCTCTTTTTGGATCGCAATGCCATGTTCTCCCCCTCTCTTGTGGAGATCTATTCGATGTAACTCTTTTTGCGGTGTGTTTGTCGAGATCCGATGAATTGTGGGTTTGTGATCAAGTTTATCTATGAGAAATATTTGAATCTCCTCTCACTTCTTTTATGTATGATTGAGTTATGTTTGCAAGTCTCTTTGAATTATCAGTTTGGTTTGGCCTACTAGATTGATCTTTCTTGCCATGGGAGAAGTGCTTAGCTTTGTGTTCAATCTTGCGGTGTCCTTTCCCAGTGACAGCAGGGGCAGCAAGGCACATATTGTGTTGTTGCCATCGAGGATAAAAAGATGGGGTTTATATCATATTGCTTGAGTTTATCCCTCTACATCATGTCATCTTTCTTAAAGCGTTACTCTGTTCTTATGAACTTAACACTCTAGATGCATGCTGGATAGCGGTCGATGTGTGGAGTAATATTAGTAGATGCAGGCAGGAGTCGGTCTACCTATCGCGGATGTGATGCCTATATACATGATCATACCTAGATAATTAATCTCATAATTATTCGCTTTTCTATCAATTGCTCGACAATAATTTGTTCACCCATCGTAATACTTTTGCTATCTTGAGAGAAGCCTCTAGTAAAATCTATGGCCCCGGGTCTATCTTTTATCATATACGCTTTCAATCTACTTTTATTTGCATCTTTACTTTTCCAATCTATATCACAAAATACCAAAAATATATTTACCTTATCATATTATCTCTATCAGATCTCACTTTCGCAAGTGGTCGTGAAGGGATTGACAACCCCTTTATCGCGTTGGTTGCGAGTTCTTTGTTTGTTTGTGTAGGTTCGTGGGACTTGTGAGGAGCCTCCTACTGGATTGATACCTTGGTTCTCAAAAACTGAGGAAATACTTAAGCTATTGTGCTGCATCACCATTTCCTCTTCAAGGAAAACCAAAGCAAGCTCAAGACGTAGCACCCACTCATTATTACGTGAGAGTGTCACGAGCAGAGACCTTCACAGGCCGGAGCCTTGTTTCACAGGCCGGAGCCTTTCTTCAGGGGTAGAACTCCTGGAGTTGCTGGATGTTCTAGGCATTCTGGATGGGGACCCCGTCCTGTGTCTCCAGGCGCGTGGCGCCAGACCTGTAGACACGGGCAATCCTACACGGGTCCTCCCACATGGGAGAGATCTTGTGCAGCCCTTCCCTGGAGAGCACCCGCCTTAGGATGAGGTCGCCCACCTCCAACGTCTTGGAGTGAACACTGTGGCAGTGATACTGCTGCAGCGCCTGCTGGTACCTCGCCGCCCGGAGCGAGGCTTGGCAGCGGTGTTCCTCCCCCAGCACGAGATCCATCCCCCGCGTGGCGTCCTGACGCGTCTCGTCGAACGCTAGGACCCGCGTGGAGCGATGCTTGACCTCATGAGGGAGAACCGCTTCTGCTCCATAGACGAGGAAGAATGGTGTCTCTCATGTTGGCTTGGTCGCGGTGGTGCGGATGGACCACAACATGGACTGCAGCTCGTCGAGCCAGCCCCTGCCGCAGGCCTCGAGCTTCTTCTTGAAGGTCCTTGTCTTGAGGCCCCTCAGGACTTCTGCATTGGCCTGTTCGGCCGGGCCGTTGCTCCGAGGGTGCGCCACTGAGGCGTAGCATATCTGCGTTCCAAGGTTAGCACACTATCTTTTGAAAAGGTTGCTAGTGAACTGCAAGCCGTTGTCGGTGATGATGCGGTTAGGGACCCCAAACCGGCTCATGATTCCCTTGATGAACTTGATGGCTGATCCAGCTGGGATGGTGCAAACGGCATCCACTTCTGCCCACTTGGTGAATTTGTTGATGGAGACGTAGAGGTGTCGGTAGCCCCCTGGCGCTCGAGGGAACGGCCCTAAGATGTCCTGCCCCCAGACCGCGAACGGCCATGTAAGCGGGATTGTCTTGAGGCCCTGCGCGGGCTGGTGGATTTGCTTGGCGTGGAACTGGCATGCTTCATAGGAGCGCACCAGCTCTGTGGCGTCGCTGAGCGCGGTGGGCCTATAGAAGCCGCTGCAGAATGCCTTGCCCACCAAAGTGTGTTATGAGGAATGATGCTCGCAGTCCCCACCATGTATGTCTGCCAGCGGCTCAAGCCCCTGTTCCCTCGAGATGCATCGCAATGAAATGTGATTGGGTCTCTTGCAATATAACGCACCATCCTGGATGCAGTGCACGGTGGCTTGACGTGCCACGCGCTCGGCGTCCTACTCTTTCTCTGGTAAGGTTCCTTGAAGCAGGTATGCCTTAAATTTTTGGTCCAGCACCCCTCCTGAGGTTCGAGCGCCAGCAGCAGGCGGGCCCCCACGGGGTGGCCACACGCTGGGGCGCCCGTCTCAGGCGCCTGAGGTAGGTCCTCCCGAGGTAGTGCTAGAGCCGCAGACAGCCTAAAGAGCCGCTCCTCAAACACCCCTCGCTCCTAAGGGAGCCTGCGGGAGGACCTCTTGGCGATATCATCCGCCTCCTTGCTCGTCCCTCATGGTACGTGTTGTAGCTCCAAGCCCATGGACCGCTTCTCCGTCTTGCGCACCTCTTCTAGGTATGCCTCCATGTGCTCGTCCTTGGGCGTGTATTCCTTGTTTGAGAAGTTGACGAGGAGCTCAGAATCGTCCTTGATGGTGAGGTGCTCCACCCCCAGCGCCGCCGCGGCCCTGAGACCGGCGAGCAAGCCATCGAATTCCGTGATGTTGTTGGAGACCTTCTCACCCCGCTGGAAGCAGAGTTGTACCACGTATAGGGCTTGTCCTTGGTGGGTGAGATGAGGACAGCCCCTGCTCCTGTGCCTTGTCGCGCGAACGCTCCGTCAAAGTACATGATCCACCCGTCCGGTTCCTCGTCTCCCGGCGAGAAGGAGCGGTCCTCGCTCACCCCGTGGTTGGGGATGTCGGTCCATTCGGCCACAAAGTCCGCGAGTGCAGCACCCTTGATGACTTTGGTGGTTGTCGGTGTCAAAACCGGCGGATCTCAGGTAGGGGGTCCCGAACTGTGTGTCTAGGCGGATGGTAACAGGAGACGAGGGACACGATGTTTTTACCCAGGTTCGGGCCCTCTTGATGGAGGTAAAACCCTACGTCCTGCTTGATTAATAATATTACAAGAGTAGATCTACCACGAGATCAAGGAGGCTAAACCCTAGAAGCTAGCCTATGGTATGATTGTTGTTCGTCCTATGGACTAAAGCCATCCGGTTTATATAGACACCGGAGAGGGCTAGGGTTACACAGAGTCGGATACAATGGTAGGAGATCTACATATCCGTATCACCAAGCTTGCCTTCCATGCCAAGGAAAGTCCCATACGGACACGGGACGAAGTCTTCAATCTTGTATCTTCATAGTCTTGGAGTCCGGCCGATGATGGTAGTTCGGCTATCCGGACACCCCCTAGTCCGGGACTCCCTCAGTAGCCCCTGAACCAGGCTTCAATGACGACGAGTCCGGCGCGCATATTGTCTTCGGCATTGCAAGGCGGGTTCCTCCTCTGAATAATTTATAGAAGATCGTGAACACCAGGATAGTGTTCGGCTCTGCAAAAATAAATTCCACATACCACCGTAGAGAGAATAATATTACACAAGATCAATCTGCTGACGTATTCTGCGGCATGACGTCACACCACTTCCAAGCCTTTACTCGAATTGTTTTTATTCTTCCACCTCAGCGTGTTTAGCGAGGCGGTTTCCTTGGCACGTCTTGTCGAAGCAGAGATAGTGTTCCCCTTATTCCGGGATTCCCATTAATACGAACGTGGGTAACCCAACCGCGCCCGTTGCCACGCCCCCTCCATCGAAGGCGGGTTCCAAATGGTCACGGGGATGGCTCTTGGTATTCTTCCTCTTTATAATGAGACCAAGGCACGTTCTTTTTATTCAATCCTCTATCGAATCCGCCCCTCTCCCTGAGTTCCAACACCCAGGGCTCCGAATTCAGGTACCTTCGATCCTCGACAATGTCCGGTCCTGATCTACGAGGCTGGTGGATGCCCTCCTCCATCACGGAGGAGGACGTGCTAAAGCTGAGAGATGCCAGGTATTTAACCTACGAGATTTCGCATAGGCTGCCTGCCCGAGGGCAAGTTATCCCAACTCCCGAGCCTGGCGAGATCGTCGTGTTCACGTCTCACTTCCATCAGGGTTTAGGCTTCCCGACGGATCCCTTCATGAGAGGGCTCATGTTTTACTATGGGCTAGAATTCCACGACCTAGCTCCGGAGTCCATCCTCCATATATCATCATTCATTGTCGTCTGTGAAACCTTCCTCCGCACTACCCCTCACTTCGGCTTATGGCTCAAAACCTTCAACATGGAGCCGAAGATGATCGAGGGGCGTCAGGCAGAGTGCGGCGGGGCGGTTATAGGCAAGAGGGCCGAAGCTCCATGGCCCAAGGCCTCTTTCCAAGAGGAGCTCGGCTTCTGGAAACAGGAGTGGTTTTATATCACCGCTCCCCGGGGCAGCAGGCAGAAGCCGCCGCCCGTCTTTCGCTCGGGCCCTCCACAGCAACTGATGTCATGGGTCAACAAGGGGCGTGACTGGGGGCCGCCCAAAGACGTCCCCCTGTTGCAGGACCGGATTCGAGGCCTCCAAGAAAGGGAGATCAATCTGGTCGCAGTGGTGCAGGTCATGTTGATCCGGCGCCTACTGCCCTACAAACGTCGCCCCCTCTGCCTGTGGGAATTTAATCCGGAGGGGCCGCGAGCTCTTCAACACTTCATGGGTTTGACTCCCATGAGATGTATAAACTGTTCTTCGGATTGCAAGAGACGCATCCGGAATTGACCGAGGACGCTGGCATAAGCTGCAATCGCCCAGATACTCAAGTAAGTAGCCCTGTGTCCGGACACACCATCCATTTATTTATCGTGAGCTTGCCTTTTAACCAGCTATCCCTGGACAGGAGTGGATAGCGCAAGCAAAACTGATACGGTGTCCGGCCCCCCTCCCTGAGACCACGCAGGATCCCGTGTTAATCAAAATGTTGGAGGTTGCACCTTCGAATGAGGGCGAAGGGGGGCACGGGGAAACTGTCACCTCTGCCAAGGAGGCGTTTAGTAAGGGAGGAATAGAGAGTCCCTCCTTCCAGGGGGAGAAGAGGAACGCTTCCGAAGACCCGGAGGCCAAGGCCTCAAAGCGGGGAAAGAAATCTGTACCGGAAGGTCCTGCGCCAGAAAGCGCCCCGGCCGTACTGTCTCCCCGGAGGAATCAGCCCTCTAACGAGCCGTAAGTGAAAGGGGGGATTTTATAATTATCAGACACCCCTGCTTAATGTCTAAAGGTAACGAAGTTTTTACCTTGTAGTTCGGATCCCATCCCATCTCAGCACTGCTCATCTTTGGGAGACCTTCGTCCGGAGATGATGGAGAGCGAAACGCCTTCATCTGCCGCCCCATCGTGCGGGGCGGACGACCCTGAGGTGTCGTCGCGGAGGGTCTCCCCGAATCCGGCGGGACCGGAGATTTCGGCGCCCATTGGAGTACGGCCGGTGGAGCTGCAAGATTTGCTTAAGAGGGCGTCCATGTCAGAAGATCACCGCACATTAATGGGTGATGTGATTGAGAGGATCTCATCCACCGAAATCGGGTTGTATGAGGCCGTCGGAAGTTTACTGACGGGATTTGAGGTACGCAAAAAATGACATACCTGTTGACAGTTTTGCACATGAAGTGCGCCCTGTATAGATAGTAGCCCCCGAGACTTGGTATGCTGTCGAAAACGACAGCGTGCCTAGGATTGTAATCTCGGTTATTAACTGTCGCCTTTCCCAAGGAGGTGGCGGAACGTTCGGTGGCCAGCCGGACTGATGGATTTGCCGAGCTGAAGAAGCAACTCGACGCTGCAGATCCGGACATCTCGCTGGTCAATAGACGACTTGATGAGTCACAAGGTATGTGGTTGCCCCGCGGTTTGTTAGGAAGGGAGCTGACGCCCATTCCTTACAAATTGTATGCTTAGATGCAGATGGTGCTGCTGCTGTGGAGGACCTTCGAGCAGAACTTGCTCGGGCCAAGGAGCAAGCCAAAAAAAGCGAGGCGGCTGCCTTGAAGGCAGCGGAAGGGCTAGAAGCCGAGAAGGCTGCTCACTGCCGAACCATGGAGGAGATGGCTGGAATGGCCATGAAATTAAGAGTTGCTACCGACCGCCTGGAAGTTCTTGAAGGAGAACGCCGAGCGGAGCGAGAGGACCTGAAGAAGGCCGATGCCGAGGCCAAGGATGCCCGTAGTGCGATGCGAGCTATGAAGGAGGAACTGCGTCAGGTCGGAGACATTGTGGCTGGAAAGCCCTTTATGCTGCGTAGGAAGTTCACGGATCCTAAGTATGCTCAGCTGGGCCGATTGTACGGTGCGGAGGATCCTTATCTGGACTTGGCGGCGAGTGCGGCTGACGCAGTCGTGCACTTTCGAAGCCAGGAGGATCATGAAATGGAAGAGCTTTTCTGGTCTCAATTCCATAGTCCGGAGTGTCCACTTCCATGGAGTGATCGGCTGGTTGAGTGGGCTGAGCTGAATAGATTGTCCGGACTGGCCATGACGGATGTGGTAACTCATCTGTGGCCGAAAAGGCCCAAGCCAAAGAGTTATTTTGGCTTGTTGCAGCAATTCCTTGGGGCAGTGCCGCATATTAAGGCGATGAAGCGGTTGGCATGCATAGAAGGTGCGTGGATGGCTCTCGCCCTTGCTAAAACATACTGGGCGGAGATGGATGCCACAGCTGTTGCATCCCGGGGTTCGGACAAAAGCCGATTCCCCACCGAGCATTACTTTGAGGAAGTCCTGCAGGGCGCTCGTATAATAGAGTCGCAGTGCTCGAAAGATGTTATGTTTGAATAACATGTATGATTTCTAAGATCATGTTTATAATGCAATGACTTTTTATACTTGTGTGTTCAAGTATTGAACTATCTCCTGTGCGACCGTATATGTATGTATAATCTGAAAGATGGCAGTCCTTGGCTTCAGCCCCCACGCACATGGTGCGGGGGTGTTTGCAAAAATAAAAATGCTTTTTCACACTTAATCCAACGTCTTGGTCCTTTTAAGGAGGTGATAGCATAGCAAACTAGGCAACCGGACTATAATGCTTTATCACTTTCACTTAGCCATAGGAGCTCGAATGTGGGGCTACTATATAGCCCCTGATGGCACCGCGCTTCTCCAAACTTGGGGCGCGTATGTGCCTGACCGGGAAGCGGTCCTTCGTCAAAGCGGAGGAATTCTAAACATTCCAATGGTCGATCGAGTGGTTGACCAGTCTCTAGCTATATCATGACAGTCAGTTTTCGGCTTTCTCTACTGAGGTGCTCTCCCGGCCAAACCGGGGCACAATCGCAGTAGTTCTCCTGGTGCCGCGTTAGCCGATGATACGGAATGTAAGGCAGCAAAACACAGGAGCCGGGCAAACCCAACATTTGACCAAAGACATGATTCGGAGCTGATGCATATAAGGCCTAACTCGAGACGCCGAACACTCCCTGAGGTGTTCGGTCTTTATGATATCGGGCAGAATAAACGCCCTAAGCCCCTAGTGTCCAGGTACAGGCGGGAACTTCTGATGCGGCCGATGCCAAAATGCCAGCCTCCTCCTCAGCTCTGGTAAGAAACCAGGGGATGTTTATCAACAAGAGACGGTGAGAAAGGTTTACGCAGGGTCTTAATCTGAAAAGAATCCTTGCAACGGGTCCCTACTACACGTCTGCGCCTGTGTCTCCGTTGTGCTGTATCCTAGACGGGTGTAGCACGTGCTTCATCTGTAAAAGAGAAGGACTTAGTTTCTAAGAAATATCGTGCAAAAAGTGTATCAAAATAAAGTATAATTTGGAAATGAAGAAAGTTGAGCTTTATTAGCTTTCATCATGTATGCGCGCGGCCCCTAAAAAAGGGGGTATGCGGCTGGGAAGCCCCTTGTTAAGTTACGCCGGACTCGTCTAACCATGTCCGAGGTCTAAATGACCTGTTTTTAGGGGCTTTGACCTGCAAGGTCGGAATAATGTGTGGCTGTCTAGGCAGCCGCACATTCTTCGTGGTCGAGAGACACCTGGAGTCTTAAGAATATGCCACGTGGACCGGGCATTTTTAAGCGTAAGAGACGCGTAATGTGGTATTGCATTAAAGCGGGCGAAAGTTGCACGCCCCAGTAGTGCTTAAGGGCTACTGCTAAATGGGGCGATGGAGGGTGAGCTTTTCGCGACGGAGGTTGTCGGATGAACCGAACACGACCCCTAGTGGTACAGAGCCTGTAAAATTGGCTAAAAAGGCCTGGCGTCACTCCTTTGAAGGAAGTGCGTGCTATAGCAAATTTTGGTGGGTTCTATCCCCAGTCTGCGGACGGTGTCCTGGTATAGCAGGGGCCGCGCTGCGTGTTATCACGTGAAGTGAGTTCACTATTTTGACTTCTAATGGGAAAGTCTTTTGGTTTCCGGAGCGCTGCTTTTGGGTTTCGTCACTTTCACTTGGTGTGTCGAGCCCTTTGTGTTTGGCGTTAAGTCGGCGGACTGCTTGAAGACCCAACAATCTCTGTGGGTATGGTTTGCAGGCCTCCCGGAGGTACCGTGTATTTGACACAGTCTATCCAGAATCTTGTTGAGGTTGGATAGCTCGTCACTGTTATCCTTTAAGAGCAGTGTTTTGTTGTTCGGCAGAGAGCTTTTGAATCCGGCGTTGAACGCCGTACTATTTGGGCCATTCTCCTTGTTCCGGCGCTGATCTTGTTTGCGTCGTGATTTCCCATTTCCATCCCTGATTTCAGATGTACTCGGGTCACTGGTGCTACATCTAGCCAACCAGATGTCTTCCCCCGCGCAAAAGCGGGTCATGAGACTTGTTAGTGCGGCCATTGTTCTTGGTTTTTCCTGGCCGAGGTGTCTGGCGAGCCATTCATCTCGGACGTTGTGTTTGAAGGCTGCTAAGGCTTCAGCGTCCGGACAGTCGGCTATTTGGTTCTTTTTAGTGAGGAACCTGTTCCAGAATTTGCGTGCTGATTCTCCGGGTTGTTGAGTTATGTGACTTAAATCATCTACATCCGGAGGCCGGACATAAGTCCCCTGAAAATTTGCTCGAAACGCATCCTCAAGCTCTTCCCAACTCCCAATCGTATTTTCTGGGAGGCTTTTAAGCCAATGCCGGGCCGGCCCTTTGAGCTTGAGGGGAAGGTATTTTATGGCATGGAGATCGTCTCCTCTTTCCATGTGTATGTGTAGGATATAATCCTCAATCCAGACTCCGAGGTCTATTGTTCCGTCGTATGCCTCTATGTTTATGGGTTTAAATCCCGCTGGAAATCCATGATCCAGTACCTCGTCGGTAAAACATAGTGGGTGTGCGGCGCCCTTGTATTTGGGTGTGCCGTTGTCTTCAAATGCTCAGCTGGTTGTGTTACTTCCTGGAGTCTTCTTTTTTGGCCCATAGATAGACCTGGCCGGGTTATCCTTTTTCTGAAGATCTTTATGCTGATCATATGTCGGCTTGTGTGTGGCGCCCCGTGTTGCTCTTGGCCTGTCATATGGTCGTCTATCCGGCCAGGCGGCCCCTTTCTTTTTTGGTTGCGGGGGCTCGAAGGCCTCCTCGTCAAATTTGGGCAACAGCTTGCGCTTCGGGTAGCTCTTTGTCTGGTGACTAGTGCCATATTTATCTGCGGTGTTGAGTAGTTTGCTCCATCTCATTCTGAGTGTGTCTTCCATTGTTTTGAGCTTCCGCTTTTGCTTCTTCAAACTTCTTGCAGTGGCGACGAGCCTGTTATGGAGATTCATATGCTCTGGTGATGTGAGATCATATTCGCCGGGGATGGGTTGCTTGTCCGGTTCATGTCCGACTGGCTGCTTGTTGACGTGTGCGTCGTCCACTGCTTCGCCCTGCTCTAGGGCCGGGTCCATATGGGTACCGTTTTTGTCGATGCCGGTCTTCGGGCGGCGCTTGCATCACCGCTTTGTTTGTCTGTTGGGGGAGTTGTCCTTCGCCACGTCCCGTTTTTCCTCATTGTCGCTTCCTTTTGGTGTGTCCACCATGCATACGTTGTGGGATGGGGTGGCTTTCCTATGCCCGTTAGGCGCTGGTTCTTGGTCATCCCCGGCATCGTCGTCCATACCGTCGATGTCCTCGGAGTCGTAGTCTAGCATGTCAGTTAAATCGTCGACATCGGCTACCAAGTGGGTGGTGGGTGGGCTTTGAATTTCTTCATCGTCCGCATCCCAGCCGTCCTGACCACAATCTGGCCAGGTCTCTCCTGATAACGAGAGGTATTTTAGCGAACTCAAGATGTCGCCGAAAGGTGAGTGTTGAGGGACGTCCACTGCAGTGAACTCCATGATCGGCGCCCAGTCGGATTCGATCGGAGCAGGCGCGGGAGGTGCGGAGTCCGGCGAGGAGTCCGGCACCTTGGAGTCACGAGCTTTATGAGGGACGAAGTCAGTGTTCGGCTCTATCGCCGTAGAGGTTGCAGCCCCCGAGGCGGTGTCTAGGCATCCATCCTCGATCTGCAGAGCTGGCTCCAGATTGAAGATCGGAGTGGTTTCGAGTGCGGCCTCCAGGGTACTGTCCGGCGGCAGAGCTAAATCATGCCCGACGTGACAGTGCGGCACGCTCGGCTGTGGCTTGAATCCGTCGAAGATCAAGTCCCCGCGGATGTCAGCCGTGAAGTCCAAACTTCCAAATCTGACCTGACGGCCCGGGGCATAACTTTCGATCTGCTCTAGATGGCCAAGCGAATTGGCCCGCAGTGCAAAGCCGCCGAATACGAAGATCTGTCCGGGGAAGAAGGTCTCACCCTGGACTACGTCGTTGATGATGATCGAAGAAGCCATCGAGCCTATCGGTGACGACACAGAGGAACTCTCAATGAAAGCACCAATGTCGGTGTCAAAACCGGCGGATCTCGGGTAGGGGGTCCCAAACTGTGCGTCTAGGCGGATGGTAACAGGAGACGAGGGACACGATGTTTTTACCCAGGTTTGGGCCCTCTTGGTGGAGGTAAAACCCTACGTCCTGCTTGATTAATATTGATGATGTGGGTTACAAGAGTAGATCTACCACGAGATCAAGGAGGCTAAACCCTAGAAGCTAGCCTATGGTATGATTGTTGTTCGTCCTATGGACTAAAGCCATCCGGTTTATATAGACACCGGAGAGGGCTAGGGTTACACAGAGTCGGTTACAATGGTAGGAGATCTACATATCCGTATCGCCAAGCTTGCCTTCCACGCCAAGGAAAGTCCCATCCGGACACGGGACGAAGTCTTCAATCTTGTATCTTCATAGTCTTGGAGTCCGGCCGATGATGGTAGTTCGGCTATCCGGACACCCCCTAGTCCGGGACTCCCTCAGTGGTGCTGAACTGAAGGTGGAACGCTTGAAGCTCGATGTTCCATTCTGCAACCCGCCCGGCCGCATTTGGGCTCCGGAGCACCCTCTCTAGTGGGTATGCTGAAACGACCTTGATGGGGTGGCCTTGAAAGTAGTGGCGCAGCTTTCGGGAGGCGATGAGGAGTGCGAGCAAGAGCTTCTGAGGCATGGGTAGCGCGCTCGTGCCTCCCTCAGCACTGTGCTGACGAAGTAGACAGGGTGCTCGACGAGGGTAGAGGCATCAGCGGGGTCTTGCTCTTCATGAGGGTGCAGGTCTTCAATGGCTTTGCGAGGTCCGTCCTTCGGAGCCCCCCAGCTGCGGAGTCTATCTCAGCCTCAGGAGGGACGTCGACCTTTGGGTCGGCCGAGACCCTAGGCGCATTGTCATGAGGAAGCCCCATCTTGCTTGGTGGTTGTGCGTCCGGCTGAGGATCCTTGTTCGGGCGCTCCTTTCTCAGCACCACCAGGGCGGCACTGGATGAGTGGGGGTGGCTGCTAGATAGAGCACCAAGGGCTTGAGAGGGCGCGGTGCCACCATCACCGGTGGGCTGGTCAGGTATCTCTTGAGGTCTTGAAAGGCTGCGTCTGCCTGCGGTGTCCACTCGAATGGTTTTGTCCTTTTCATCAGCTTGAAGAAAGGGAGGGCGCACTCCCCCAGCTTGGAGATGAAGCACCCAAGCGAGGTTACGCAGCCCGCCAGCTTCTGCATCTCCTTCAAGGTCCGCGGGGGGCTCATGTCCTCTATTGCCTTGACCTTCTCCAGATTGGCCTCGATTCCTCTGTGTGACACCAGGAAGCCCAGCAGTTTACTAGAGGGAACCCCGAACACACATTTCTCGGGATTGAGCCGAAGATCCACCTTGTGCAGGCTAGCAAACATCTCCTCCAGATCTGCTATCAGGTCTTGGACTCCCGAGACTTCACCACTATATCATCAACATAGGCCTCTGTGTTTCTCCCGAGCTGCGAACCAAGAGCGATATGCATTAGCCGCTGGAAGGTAGCCCCGGCATTACACAGTCCAAAGGGCATGCATGTGTAGCAATACACCCCGTAGGGGGTCAGGAACGTTGTTTTTTCCACATCTTGCACGACCATCTTGATCTGGTGGTAGCCCAAGAAGGCATCCAAAAAGCACAACAGGTCGCACTCGGCGGTGGAGTCCACGATCTGGTCAATGCAAGGAAGCGGGAAGGGATCTTGCGGGCAGGCCTTGTTGAGGTTGGTGAAGTCGACACACATGCGCTCCTTCCCTCCTTTCTTGGGGACAATGACGGGGTTCGCCAGCCACTCCGGGTATCGTACTTCCCTGATGACCCCTGCGGCTGGCAGCTTGCGGGTTTCTTGGACGATGAAGGCCTGCTTCTCGGTGGACTAACAACGAGCCTTCTACTTCACTGGCCGCACGTTTGGTCATACCTTCAGGTGGTGCTCGAGTATCCCCCTCGGAACCCCAGCCAGGTCTTTGGGCCCCCAGGCGAATACCTCCTTGTTGGCGCGCAGGAAGTCGGCCAATGCTTTCTCTTGGTCCCGAGGAAGGCCTGCCCCTATGGCGAAGGTGGCGCCGGTAGTTCCCTCCTCGCTGACTAGCACTTGCTTTGTCTCGGCTCGGTCTTGGGAGAACAACTACTTCTTCTTGGCCGGCTCCACTTCTGGGGCCTCTGGACCCTCCTTGTTATAGGCTGCACAGACGCCGCTGACCTGAAGGCGAGCTTGAGGGCCTGTAGCGCGTCTTTGGTGTCCCCTGCCACCGTGAGGACACGGTTGCTGCCAGGCATCTTCATGAGATTGTATGCAGGGTGAGTCGCCGCCATAAACTGGGCCAAGGCCGGGTACCATAGGATGGCTTGCAGGTCGATCCTGGCGATGTTGAAGTCGATGAGCTTGGTGCGGTAGTTGTCGCGGGTCCTGAAGGTGACAGGCAGGCGGATCTGCCCCAAGGGGCTGGTGGAGCCGCCGCCGACCCTGGAGAAGGGCTTGGTAGGGCGGAGCCGGCTGGGTGGTACGTGCAGTAGGCCGAATGCCTCCGCGGAGAGAACATTGAGGCTGGCTCCCCCGTCGATGAGGGTCCTGGTGATCGCCACGTTGTAGATGGTGGGGGTGCAAAGCATCGGGAACGCGCCTACTCCCGCCGTGGCGGCCGATGATCCTCGAGGCTGAAGGTGAGGTCGGCCTTGGGCGCTGCCCAGCCCGGGGGAGCCCCCGAGCCCGCCTGGGCGGCACTTACTTACTAGTAGAATTGTTTGATGTGGCGGTCGAAAGGCAGTGCCTGTGAGCCACCTAAGAGAGTTGCGACGACGGGGGGCGCCGGTGTCGCGTAGCTTGCAAGGAAGAGGCTGCGTAGCTCCTCCCAGGAGGCCATAGAGGACGCCAGCAGGTTGAGCAACCAGGCGTGTGGTGCACCTACAAGGGCCATGGGGAGCCAGTTGGCCTTCACCTTGTCGTCTCCGCCAGCTGCCCAAACTGCTTCTTCGTACTCATGGAGGAAGGTGGCCGGATCCGCCGCGCCGTCATAGCGTGGCGGCATCTCCGGTCTAAACTTGGGCGGCCACTCCACCCTCCGCAGGGAGGGGGTGAAACAGCGCAGTCCCGGCGCCTCTACGAAAGCGCACGTTAGCGGAGTCGACGGAGGAGCGCCTGCCATCGGAGTCAGCAGCGCGACCTGACAGAAGGGGTAGAAGATCTCCGACGCACCCCTACCTGGTGCACCAAATGTCGGATTACGGGTTCCGCAAACCCTTGAGAGGTTCGAACTCTAGGGTGCGTGCGAAGATCTCAACCTATCCAGCCTGCCTACTCACGACTCTCCTAAGCCTAGCGCGTCGAGCTCGAAGAGACAAAGGGACACAGCAGTTTATCCTGGTTCGGCCCACCTTGTGGTGTAATACCCTACTCCAGCGTTTTGGTGGATTGCCTCGGAGGGCTGAGGATGAACTAGTACAGTGGATGAAATGGCCTCAGGAGGTGAGGTGTTCTTGAGCTTGCAAGAGCTGAGGGGATGTGAACTGGATTGGATCCGATCCCCCTCTATGGTGGTGGCTAAGTCCTATTTATAGTGGCCTTGGTCCTCTTTCCAAATGTTGGCGGGAAGGGATCCCACAACGGCCGGATTTGAAAGGGGACAAGCAATACAGCTTATCCTGATAAAAGTAGTCTTCGCCTGTGAAAAGCTTCTAGTCGTGACGCTGCGGTGGGCTCGGTGATGACCTCTGTCCTGTTGTGCTGGCGGTTTTGGTCTTGTTGCACCAGAATGGAAACCTTTGGCTGATTTCGCAGGACTCCGCGCCTGTGGCTGGCCTCCCTTGCACCAAAGAGGAAACCCGCGCTCTGCGCCCGCCTGGCGCCCGCCTGGCCTTGGTTGTCATGGCTCACGTCAGCTGAGCCTCGTGAGGTAAACCTTGCATAGAACTCTCCATCCCTCGGGAGCCAGCCAGAGGCGGCCGATCCCCTCGGGGGTCTTGGCATCGTCTGCCTCGCGAGGCTTGGACCCTCGTGAAGGTCTTGAGCTGTCGATGTTGAAGCTGGGCTGTACCAGGTCGTCGATGGAGCCACGTGGTGGGCCGCAGGCAGGCAGGGCTGGATACCCCCATATCCAGAACACCGACAGACATCACCCTTGAGGTGAATAAGTTGGGAGGCGAAACTATAAGCCCCTATTTTTCTATGTGTCTTGCTGAAATTTTTTTGCTCCATATATGTTCCCTATCTTTCTATGTGTCTTGCTGAAATTTTTTTGCTCCATATATGTGCTTTGAGTGTTAGCAATCATAGAATACTAAATGATGGTTGAGTATGTGGACTTGCTAAAAAGCTCTGACATGTGACACTTCCTGAAAATATAATGAATATCAATTGCATTATTGACTGAGAACATATTTTGTTAGTTTTCAAGAAAGTTTATGCTTTATACTTTGCTATTGTAGTGAATTGTTACTTTCTCATAGAAAGTTATATGATAATAATTATTGTTGTTATAATAATGATCATGATGCTTCTATGTCTGTATTATGTTTTTATCGACACCTCTCTCTCTAAACATGTGGACATGATTTTCGATATCGGCTTTCGCTTGAGGACAAGCGAGATCTAAGGTTGGGGGAGTTGATACGTTCATTTTGCATCATGTTTCCATACTGTTATTTATGGTGTTTTATGCATTATAACACTTTGGGGAGTAATTCTAATGTCTTTTCTCTCATAATTTGCAAGGTTTACACAAAGGAGAATACCGGTAGCTAGAATTCTGGACATGAAAAAGCTACGTCAGACATACCTATTCTGCACGTCTCCAAATGGGCTGAAATTTTACGGAGAATTATTTTGAAATAAATAGAAAAATACTAGAGAAAAGGGATTCCGGGGGAGGCCACCCAGGTGCCCACTAGGCACCAGGGCGCGCCTACCCCCCTGGCACGCCCTGGTGGGTAGTGGGCCACCTGGCCCACTTCTGGCGACCATCTTCTGGTATATATTCACATTTGACCTAGAAAAAATAGAGGGAGGACTTTCAGGATGGAGCACCGCCATCTCGAGGCGGAACATGGGCAGGAGCACTTTTGCCCTCTGACGGAGCGATTCCGTCGGGGAAACTTCCCTCCGGGAGGGGGAAATCATCGCCATCGTCATCACCAACAACCCTATCATCTTTGGGAGGCCAATCTTCACAACATCTTCAACATCACCATCTCATATCAAACCCTAGTTCATCTCTTGTGTTCAATCTTTATATCAAAACCTCATATTGGTACATGTGGGTGACTAGTAGTGTTGATTACATCTTGTAGTTGATGCTAGATGGTTTATTTGGTGGAAGATTATATGTTCAGATCCATTATGCTATTTAATACCCCTCTGATCTTAAGCATGAATATTATTTGTGAGTAGTTGCCTTTGTTCTTCAGGCCACGGGAGAATTCATGTTGCAAGTATTTGATGTTTGTTTGATATTTTGATGATATGTATGTTGTGATTCCCTTAGTGGTGTCATGTGAACGTCGACTACATGACACTTCATCATCTTTGGGCCTAAGGGAATGCATTATGGAGTAGTTACTAGATGATGGGTTGCTAGAGTGACAGAAAGTTAAACCCTAGTTTATGTGTTATTTCGCAAGGGCTGATTTGGATCCAAATGTTTAATGCTATGGTTAGATTTTTATTTTTATTCTATTTGCGGATGCTTGCGAGAGGGGTTAATCTTAAGTGGGAGGCTTGTTCAAGTAAGAACAGCAGCCAAGCACCGGACCACCCACATATCAAATTATCAAAGTAGTGAACGCAAATCAAACCAACATGGTGAAAGTGACTAGATTAAATTCCCGTGTGCCCTCAGGAATACTTTGCTTATTATAAGAGACCGTTCCGGCCTGTCCTTTGTTACAAAAGGATTGGGCTACCTTGCTGCTCCTATTGTTACTATTGCTACTCGTTACTTGTTACAAATTATCTTGCTATCAAACAACCAGTTACCACAATTTCAGTGCTTGCAGAAATTACCTTGCTGAAAACGGCTTGTCATTCCTTCTGCTCCTTGTTGGGTTCGACACTCTTACTTATCAAAAGGACTACGATTGATCCTCTATACTTATGGGTCATTAGTAAACAACACGCATAGTAGGGTCACATTTTGGTTAGCTGTAATTCTCCAAACGAAATGTAAATCAGGGTAATTGAGATGAGATCCATGCAGCCCACGATAATTGATGGATTTGGTACAACAGGGAAGACAACGTTTGTAAGCGGTGATTTTTATGGTAATAGATCGCCGTTAATTCTACGATATTAGTGTTACAAATGGCTAACTGTGCATCATCGTACATACCCTAAGGCGGACGAAGACCACTCAGACTATGGCGGTGTGGAGGCTCGGGTTATTAGATTTTGGAACGGCGGCCTTCGAAGGCGAGTTACACAGTTGGCTCCCCGACGAGCGACATGGCGATGGTTGTGTCCTCCTTCCTTGGTAGGAGAGACTATTTGTTCGCCGCATAAAGAATGTAAGTTGGTGAAGATGTGCAGATTTCAATAGCTAGGTAATACCTCCCAGCAGCAAGAACTTCTCCCTCGAAGTGATCATGGCGTTGGTAGAAGGCATCTTTGCTCAAGCTTCCGAGCTTATGCTATATAGTGTCTGTTAGCTCTTTCCATAGTTTTTTCATGTATCTTCCGCTGCTTGTTTTGTTGCGTTGAATTGTGGTGTGTGTTGTCTGGCTCTGTAAGAGCGTCATTGAGTTAACACCCGGCCCGGACTTGTATCCCAAAGAAATATCAAAAAAAGGGGGGGTTAATGTTGTTTAGAGCCGGTGCGCCGGCTGAGCGTTCAGCCGGCCGCACGCACGCGTGCCACGCGCCACGGGTTCCATACATCTAGAAACCGCTTCCACCTTTCTTATCTTCTTTTCTCCACCGCTCAGATCCCGCTTTTCTGCTCTCGATCCTCTTTTCCCCTTCCGCACCTACGTCCATGTGTTCTACCCCCCGCAAGGCTGCTTGAGATGCAAGCTGCTGCAAGCAACCATGGCCGGATTCATCTGCTTGGGCGGAGGCCATGGACGGATTCGAACTATCCATGGACGGATTCATCTGCTTGGGAGGAGGGGATTCTTTTGCGCCATGGGCGAGCTGCTAGCGGCGTCAACGGGGACAGTGGCGGCGGTGGTGGGCGGCAGCGGACGGTGATTGTGGTATGTTCATCGATATTTTTGTTTTTTTGCTGGAACCAATTTTGATTTTTGCTAGAACCATCTTTCGATTTTGCTGCAATAGGGAAGGATAGTTTTGGGCAGCGAGGGTGATGGCCGCCAGGATTTTTTGCTGCATAGAAGTTTTGCTGGAACCAGCATTTGACTTTGCTACAACCAACTAGGATGGCGCTGGGACTGCGGTGGCCGGCATGATTTTTTTGCTGCATTGATATTTCAATTTTGCTGGAAACATTTTCAATTTTGCTGGAACCGTATCAAAAATTTGTTAAAACCATGTTTAGTTTTTGCTGGATCATAACATTGTTTACTAGAAACAATTTTTAGCATTTGCTGGAACCATATTGCTTTTCTGCTGGAACCATATCATTTTTTGCTGGAACCATATTTTTTTTGTTTCAAACCGGCGACATCCTGCTCTTCGTGTTTTTTTTTGCTGGAACCACCTCTCTGTTTTGCTGGAATCGGTGTCGAAGGGTGCTGGGACCGGCGAACTCATGGTGGTGGATCGATGTCGCACGCCTGTCAACTACTACGACCGGCGACAACTATTTTTTGCGACCTGTGTTGTGTTTGTTTGCTGGAACCAGCGGATCCAGTTGCTGGAGTCGGTGAAGCATTTTGCTGCAACGACGAAATCAATGGTGCCGGACTGCGGCGGCGTTTTTGCTGGAACGAAGCCGTCGACGACGAGGCGGAGAGCAAGACTCCGGCAGATGCGAGGGTGGGGGCAGGGATGCGAGGGATTTTGGTGATCTGGGCCGCGTCCTTTTTTTTTTCTTTTTTCTCTCGTGTGTGTTTGGATGCGAGATGTGGGGGACACAACGTTCATGATCTGATGGCTGGCAGTTAGCGCAGCGGACGCACAGGATGCGACCGGCCGAAACTTTCGGCCGGCGCGCCGGCGCCTATAAGCGCCAAAAAAAAGTTATTGAAATCCGTGCATAATTACCAACGTTTTAGCCGAAAGAAGGCTGCTACTTACTGTACATGCACGGTGGTGGCATGCTCCTTTAACCCAGGCGCATCACAGGCCGTATGTTAATCCAAGTGCATTGAACGGACAACAGTGATTGAAAGAAAACTGTTTTTTAAGGCAACTTGCACATAGGGTGTCCCATTCAGATTGCGAAACTACTACCCACACGATACTGCTGCACGATCTTTGCACGACGTGCTAATCTAGCGGCCAGTGCCCTTCTGAATCCTGAATCCTGTGCATGTCCGGCTGGATTTGAGTATCGTGCATGAATCGTCTGGATCGTGTCGTGTGTATAGCACTGCTGTTCAGATTGCTAGTTTCTGTTCAAAACAAGCAGCCAAAACCCCGCTGCTAGCACTGCAAGTGCACCGCAATATTAGGATCTGATACCGTGATATCGAAGTTTGACCACACATCCAAGTATATACTACATATTTTTTTCTTCTCTGAACTCTGACGATCATTGACATGTCCCGTCCAAGTGCATCGTGATATCGTAGTTTGAACACCCATGTGGCGGTTGTCCGCCAACACGCTGTTCCGGATGACCTGCCCACGTTTTCTGCTAATAAGCAAGGAGTGAAGCAACATTACTTCTTTCAGCACTCAAGCAGCCACTCAATCAGAGTATCAGTTTTCGTTCACACATAGTATAACATATTCCACAGGCCGCCGGCCACCGGCAGCTCGTATTTGAGCGGCCGATTCCAAAGCAAAGAGATCATAGGAGAGGTGATGAGGAGGCGCTCGGTCGCTCTACTCCTCCTTGTCGCGGCCACCTACCTCCCTGTATCGATCGCCACCGACACCATCGACCTGACCGCGTCCATCGCCGGCAACCAGACGCTGCTGTCCGCCCGTGGAGCATTCAGGTTAGGCTTCTTCAGCCCGCCCGGCAGCCCCGCCGGCAGGACCTACATCGGCATTTGGTACGCACGCATCCCAGTACAGACCGTCGTGTGGGTCGCCAACCGCCAGAACCCGGTCGTCCAATCCCCGGGCGTCCTCAAGCTCTCCCCCGACGGCCGCCTTGTCATCGTCGACGGCCAGAACACTACCGTTTGGTCCTCCTCGGCGCCCACCGGAGACGTGACCACCAAGGCCACGGCTCAGCTTCTCGACAGCGGCAACTTGGTCGTGAGCTCCGATGGAAGTGGATCGAGCCAGAGCGTGGCATGGCAGAGCTTCGACTACCCGACGGATACGCAGCTCCCGGGCATGAAGGTCGGGGTGGATCACAGGAGTGGCTTCGCCTGGAACATGACGTCGTGGAGCAGCCCCGCCGACCCCTCCCCGGGGCAGTACACGGTCAAACTGATCACCGGCGGACTGCCTGAGTTCTTCCTCTTCCGCGGCCCGGCGAAGATCTTCACGACCGGGCCATGGAACGGCGTGGTGCTCACCGGCGTGCCGGAGCTCAAGACCGAGGCGTACACATTCGTGCTCGTGTCAAACCCCAACGAGACGTACAGCACCTACTACATCAGCTCCCCGTCTCTGCTGACGCGGCTCGTCGTGGAAGGCTCGACGGGGCTGCTGCAGCGGTACGTGTGGGCCGACGGCGCGTGGAACAACTTCTGGTACCACCCGACCGACCCGTGCGACAGCTACGCCAGGTGCGGCCCTTTCGGTTTCGCCTACTGCGACACCGCGCATTCGCCGGAGTGTAGCTGCTTGCCGGGGTTCCAGCCGCGGTCACGGAAGTGGAGCTTCAGGGACGGCTCCGGCGGCTGCGTCAGGAAGACCAAGTTGAGCTGCGGGGACGGCGACGGCTTCTGGCCAGTGAACAATATGAAGCTGCCGGAGGCGACTAACGCGACGGTGCACGCCGACATGACGCTGGACGAGTGCAGACAGTTGTGCCTGGCCAACTGCAGCTGCAGAGCCTACTCCGCCGCGAACATCAGCGGGGGCGTCAACCGCGGGTGCGTCATTTGGGCCACCGATCTGCTTAACATGCGGCAGTATCCGGCGGTCGTGCAGGACCTGTACATCCGGCTCGCGCAGTCAGATGTGGATGCCTTGAACGTCTCAGGTTAGCACTTCCCCTGTTGTTTTACTGACCACTGTTTGTCCCACTTCGAGCAATTCTTCATAACCGTAGCTAAATGCAGCTACCTGATTGCAGCTGCAGGTAAGCGCCGACGCACCTTGGTGATCGCCGTCGCCGCGGCTATTTCCGGCGCGCTTCTTCTGGCAGCCGCTGGCTGCTTATGTTTCTGGAGATGCAAGGCGAGGAGGAAGCGTCAGCTTCAGGCGCCAGGCAGTGGAGACAATGTGCTTCCATTCAGGACCAGAAAACACCCTGATTTGAGCCCAGCAAGGGAGGACGATGAGAACAAGATGAGCTGTGGCGAAGACGATCTCGACCTTCCGTTGTTCGATCTCGCCGTGATCCTCGCCGCCACGGACAACTTCGCGGCGGAGAGCAAGCTTGGAGAAGGAGGATTTGGCCCTGTCTATTTGGTAAGATCAAATTGAAAGTAGCTCGGATATCTGGTGATTCTCCGCGTGTTATATTAGTTTAGTCCTTACACGAAATATAATAATGAGCAGGGAAGGCTTGAGGATGGGCAAGAAGTAGCTGTGAAGAGGTTGTCCAAGAAATCATCACAAGGTGTGGAGGAATTCAAGAACGAGGTGAGGCTAATCGCCAAGCTCCAGCACAGGAACCTGGTGAGGCTGCTCGGCTGCTGCATCGACGACGATGAGAGGCTGCTCGTGTACGAGTTCATGCACAACAACAGCCTGGATACCTTCATATTTGGTCAGTTCAGTTCATCATTTGTTGCACAAGAGAAAACTCGCAACCACTTTCCTATATCAAATGAACACACGGTTAATTTATCTCAGTGAATGTATTACCATGCAGATGATGCAAAGCGTAAGTTGCTAGGATGGAGCAAGCGCTTTGAGATCATTCTGGGGATCGCGCGGGGTCTGCTCTATCTCCACGAGGATTCGAGGGTCAGGATCATCCACAGGGATATGAAAGCGAGCAACGTGCTGCTGGACAGGAACATGGTCCCCAAGATATCGGACTTCGGCATCGCGAGAATGTTCGGAGGCGACCAGACAACGGCGTACACCCTGAAGGTCATCGGGACATAGTGAGTATCATAATCTCTGAAATCACTGGATACTGTTTTCGAGATGGGCTCTACTATATGCTGACTTGTGAGGTGGTGGTCGATCATCAGCGGTTACATGTCTCCGGAGTACGCCATGGACGGCGTGTTCTCCGTCAAATCCGACATCTACAGCTTCGGCGTCATGGTGCTGGAGATCGTCACCGGCAAGAAAATCCGAGGCTTCTACGACGCCGAGCTCGATCTAAACCTCTGCGGCTATGTTAGTGCCAGCGTGATTAATTAATTAGCTGCCACCAGTGGTAGATCTTTGGTTAATTGTGTTGCTAATGTACGATGATGCTGATCATCTTTCAGGCGTGGATGTTGTGGAAGGAAGGCAGGAGCACGGAGCTCCTGGACGATGCGATGGGCAGCAGCTGCGATCACAGCCAGGTGCGGAGGTGCATACAGGTTGCTCTCATGTGCGTCGACGTGCAGCCTAGGAACAGGCCGATGATGTCCTCGGTTGTCATGATGCTGGCCGGCGAGAACGCCACGTTGCCGGAGCCAAATGAGCCCGGCGTAAACCTGGGGAGGAACAGGACAGATACAGGGTTTTCTGAAACTCAAAGTGAGTTCACTGTGACTACGACAGATACAGCTCACAGCAAAAGTTAGTGGAAATCTATGATACTCACTATGGTAGTTTAGCTTGGGATGGAATACTATACACAGGTTTCAGCAAAAGTTTTCTTTTTGTCACACCATTACTTCGATCCCTGGTGAAGTTTAACTATGACACGCCTAGAGGAAAGAGAAGTAGTGTGTTCTAATTTATACATTTTTTCGAGAGTACGCAATTGCGTACCAAATTTTTACAGAAGGAATAAATAGATTTGCAAGAATCCACACGATAATATTAACGTGGGAACACCCACTCCACATGCTCAATCTAGCCTACTACATACGAAGCAAAATAAGTGAATAAGAACTCTAAAATATGTCTATATACATCTGTATGTGGTAGTCCATTTAAAATCTCTAAAAAGACAAATATTTAGAAACGAAGGGAGTATGTCATAAAACGTTGTACTCCTACACCTTGAAGGGATATCTTCCGGTCTCTAAGTTCGTCCAGAATCATGCTAGCAAGATCAAGTGCATCCATTTGTTCTTCCGCTCCGTTGAAGACTCTAGCGTTGTGTTGCTTCCACAGGGCCAATGCCGTGCAAATGGCCAGACTGTCAAAACCCCTTCGGTCAATCGACCGGAAGTTAGCTCTTTGCCTGAGCCACCAGTCCAAGATAGTGTCCGTGTCTGTCGTCCCTGGGATCGGTAGGTGAAGTTGATCAAGGCATCCGTACCATACTTCGCGAGCCTAGACACACTGACTCAGAATGTGTTCAGCGTTGTCTTCGCTCTGAAGGCAAGTGAAGCACGCCGAGGGGTGATCTTGAAGGCCATGACGCGCCCTCCGATTCGAGGTCCAAATCCGATGTTGGGTTGCCAGCCAAGCAAATATCTTCAGTTTTAAAGGGGCGTAGCTGTAGGATCGAAAGTATGTCTAAAGGGGGGTTATTAGACTACTTGACCAAATAAAAGTTTATCACTTTTTCCAATTTTAGTTGTGGTCAGATTTTAGCAATTCGCACAAGTCAAGCAATCAACCTACACATGCAATTCTAAGAGTATAGCAGCGAAAAGTAAAATATTGCGTATGAAGGTAAAGGGAAGGGTTTGGAGAAGGTAAATGCAATGTGGACACTGAGATTTTTGGCGTGGTTCCGATATGCGGTGCTATCGTACGTCCACGTCGATGGAAACTTCAACCCACAAAGGATAACGGCTGCGCTAGTCCACGGAGGGCTCCATCCATGAAGGATAACGGTTGCGTGAGTCCACGGAGGGCTCCACCCACAAAGGGTCCACGAAGAAGCAACCTTGTCTATCCCATCATGGCCATCGCCCCGAAGGTAGATCTTCACGAAGTAGGCGATCTCCTTGCCCTTACAAACTTCTTGGTTCAACTCCACAACATGTCAGAGGCTCCCAAACGACACCTAACCAATCTAGGAGACACCACTCTCCAAAAGGTAATAGACGGTGTGTTGATGATAAACTCCTTGCTCTTGTGCTTCAAATGATAGTCTCTCCAACACTCAACTATCTCCCTCTCTCTCTCTCTCTTAGATTTGGCTATGGTGGAAAGATGATTCGACTGGAAAGCAACTAGGGAAGGCTAGAAAACAAGATTTTTGTGGTGGGATTGGGATGTCTTGATCTCAACACATGAGTAGGTGGTTCTCTCTCAAAAAATATATGATGGAAGTGTAGGCATGTTTTGATGGCTCTCTCACAAATGGAGAAGGGGGTGGAGGGGTATATATAGCCTCCACACAAAATCCAACAATTACACACATCTGACTCATCTCAGTGGGACCGAATGATTAAACTCGATGGCACCGATTAGTTCAAAAATGTGAACGTTAGGTATCTCGGTGGGGCCGACTGGAATAACTTGGTGGGACCGATGTGCAAGGGCTTAGGGAAAAGCTCATCTCGGTGGCACCGATTGCATCAACTCGGTGAGACCGAAGTGAAGCAATAGGGCAACAGAGAGTTGGTCAAGCCAACTCGGTGAGACCGATTGCATAACTCGGTGAGACTGAAATAAATGCAATAAGTCACAGAGTGTTGGCAATGCCATCTCGGTGAAACCGAGATCTGTATCACTGAGACCGAATTGCTAGGGTTTCTGGCAGTGGCTATGTTATATGAAATTGGTGGCTCCGGATAGAAAGAATCGGTGGGGCCGAGTTGGAGTTTAGGTTTGGGACATATTTGGATGGAGAAAGTGGCTGGCGTTTTGGAGCAATATCACTAAGCATTTGAGCAAGCAAGTCATTAAGCAACACCTCATCCCCTTTTAATAGTATTGGCTTTTCTATGGACTCAATGTGATCTTGGATCACTAAAATAAAGATGAAGAGTCTTGAGCTTTTGCCAATATTTTGTCCTTAGCATTTTGAGGGTCCACATCTCTAGTCCATGCCCTGCCATTCATTAAACTTCCTGAAATATTTATCTTGAATGGATATTAGTTCAATGAACTATATGTTGTTATGAATTACCAAAACACTCGGGGATTAGTTACACTTTCAGTCTCCCCCTTTTTGGTAATTGATGACAACATGTAGATCAAAGCTTCGATAAATGATAAAATGAATGAAATACATTGTCACTTTGAGAAGTATGTGATAAGCAAGAGCTCCCCCTAAATTTATGCATTATTTAAAATTTGCATTTGAATACAAATGGACAATCAATTAGGATCATGAGTCACTCTTCCATTGATGCATTGGGTGTATTTGCTGCCTTTGCTGCTTCTGCCTTCTCTTGAGCCTCAACTGAAGTTGGATGTGAAGCATCCATCACCACTTCATTATCTTCAAACTCTGGCTGAAGAGGAAGGTGCTCTCTGTCAAGTAGATATGTATTTGTACCAACCTTGGAGTTGATAAGCATCTAGATGTGTGGTGCATATCCACATGACCTCTTCTGGTCAGTAGCTGTCCTTTTGATTGTCTCAACAATCAAGCTCATGACTTTGAACTTTTGTGGAACATCAAACAAGTGGAGCAGGTTGATGGAGTGTCCACGAATCATCCTCTCATCTCCAGACTTAGGAAACAAGGTGCGTCTGAGAATATATTTTATGGTGGCCAAACCAGCAAGCGTATAGTATATGGATCCAAACTTGTGTGTATCAAAAGCCTCATCATGAATGGTCTTGTACATATGTGCCATAGTGTTATGATCCATCCTGGGCTTCCCATATACATCAATGTCATTTTCATCCTCCTTTGGGGCATTAATGAGAGCAGCCCACTCAGAGATAGATGGTTGGTATCTTGTGCCCTCAGTCATCCACACTTCTTCCATCTGGATAAAAGTGTGTTGTGAAGTAAAACTACATCACCATCTCGTCATTCCATTTTATGAGCTTTTGTCCAACAAAAGCATCAACACCTGTAAGTTTGAAGGTCTCATGAACATGGGGGGAGTAGTCTTCATTAGCATCTATATACTTCCAGTCCACCCATTTCATGTTGCTTATGATGGGCTTCTTGTCAAGCAGCATTGTCTCATAAAAATCTTGTTGTTCTCTGGTATGGAAACGATAGTCACAAGCCGTTCTTCTCCTTGTAGAATAGGGATCACTTTTCCTCCACTCTCTCAGACCTTTGTCCTTTTTAAGCTTCATATTTCAGCAACTGGATGTCCATCATCATGATCTGAAATCTTCAGCTTCAACTTTCTGAGCACTTGTGGCTCTTCATCCTCTTGAAATTCCGGCACTGGGGCCTTGTTCTTTTCAACAGCTAGGTTGTTCCTTGTTGATCTCTTGGGTGCAGCAGGCTTAGGTGCAGGAACCGGTGCTTTGGGCTTGGGCTTGGAGGGAGCAGCACCAGTCTTAATGGCATCTGCCATGATCTTCTGAGATATGGCAGGAGGTGCAGTTGGTTCATCTTCCTCCTCTTCTTCATCATCCACCATCATAGATGGTTTGCCAATCACTCTGGCAATGGTCTTCCTAGCTCTATTCTTCCCAACAGTAGCCTCATCATCATCTGACTGTTCAAGAGTGAATGTCATTGTTTCTTGAGTAGATTTTCTGACTTTTGACATTGGAACTCTCTTTGCAGGGGCTTTCTTCTTGAGACCTGGCTTAATAGTAGCAGTACCATACTCTTTCTTTAGCACTTTCTTCTTTGAGGTTACTTCCTCATCAGCAACAAAATCCTCATCCTCACTTTCTGAGGTTCTCTTCTTCCTTTGTCTTGTGGCAGCTTTAGGCAGATTGTTGGGTGTACTCCTGCTACCATCATCATAACTACTGTTAGGGCTTGTGCCCTCACCCAGATTACCCTCTTCATCCGACTTGTTTTGGCTGTCACTTGCATCAGACATCTTGCAAATAGACCCTGTGAATAGATATATATGGATAGAGTGGATGAGCATCACAAAAAGCAGCTGGTTTTGCAAAAAAAATGAATCAAAACTTTAGTTTTAGTTTTCTGCAGAAAGCATTCGGAGCTACCGATATGAAAATCTCGGTGACACCAAAGCATTAACAGCGTCTAAACACACAAGATCGGTCAGACCGAGTTGCGGTTCGGTGACTCCGAGATGCTAGGGTTTCACTAAGGTTTTGCTTTCGGTCTCCTCGATAAGCACATTTCGGTGACACCGAGTTGTACTTAGTGCAATGGCCAGGGCCAATAGGTGGGACCAAAAGGTTCATTTCGGTCGGTCCGAGATGAGCTCGGCGGAAACCTAACTGAGGGAGTCCTGGATTAGGGGGTGTCTAGATGGCCGGACTATGACCCTTGGTCGGACTCCCGGACTATGAAGATACAAGATTGAAGACTTCGTCCCGTGTCCGGATAGGACTTTCCTTGGCGTGGAAGGCAAGCTTGGCGATATGATATGAAGATCTCCTCCCATTGTAACCGACTCTGTGTAACCCTGGCCCTCTCCGGTGTCTATATAAACCGGAGAGATTTAGTCCGTAGGACGAACAACAATCATACCATAGGCTAGCTTCTAGGGTTTAGCCTCTCTGATCTCGTGGTAGATCAACTCTTGTACTACCCATATCATCAATATTAATCAAGTAGGAGTAGGGTTTTACCTCCATCGAGAGGGCCCGAACCTGGGTAAAAACATCGTGTCCCTTGTCTCCTGTTACCATCCGCCTAGACACACAGTTCGGGACCCCCTACCCGAGATCCGCCGGTTTTAACACCGACATTGGTGCTTTCATTGAGAGTTCCTCTGTGTCGTCACCTTTAGGCCCGATGGCTTCTTCGATCATCAACCACGACGCGGTCCAAGGTGAGACTTTTCTCCCCGGACAGATCTTCGTATTCGGCGGCTTCGCACTGCGGGCCAATTTGCTTGGCCATTTGGAGCAGATCGAAAGCTACGCCCCTGGCCATTAGGTCAGGTTTGGAAGTTTAAACTACACGGCCGACATCCGCGGGGACTTGATCTTCGACGGATTCGAGCCACGGCCGAGCGCGCCGCACTGTCATGATGGGCATGATTTAGCTCTGCCGCCGGACAACGCCCAGAGTGTCGCTCAGGTGCCCGCTCCGACCATTAGCTCGGAGCCGACTGCGCCAGTTGGGGACGGACGGTTGGACACCGCCCCAGGAGCCACAATTTCTACGGCGATAGAGCCGAACACCAGCCTAGTCCCTTGCGAGGCCTATGACTCCAGGGTGCCGGACTCCGTTCCGAACTCCGAATCTTTCGCACCCCTTCCGATCAATCCCGATTGGGCCCCGATCATGGAGTTCACCACTGCGGACGTCTTTCAGCACTCGCCATTTGGCGATATCCTGAATTCACTAAAGTCTTCCTCTTTGTCAGGAGAGCCCTGGCCAGACTATGGTCAGCAAGGTTGGGATGCGGACGATGAAGAAATTCAAAACCCACCCACCACCCACTTCGTAGCCACTGTCGACGACCTAACCGACATGCTCGACTTCGACTCCGAAGACATCGACGGTATGGACGCCGATGAAGGAGACGACCAAGAACCAGCGCCTATAGAGCGCCGCACAATCGCCTCATCAGACGATGTATACATGGTGGACAGACCTAAAAGAAGCAACAGCGAGGATCAAAAGGGCACAACCAGGGATCGTCCCCTCGGAAAACAATCAAAGCGGCGGCGTAAGCGCCACGCCAAGCCCCACCTCGACAGAGACCCAGCCATGGAGCAGGGCGAATCAACGAAAGACGAACAAGCCATCGAGCAACCGTCCAAACAGGGCGGACAGACCGAACAATCCGTCCCGAGCAAAGATAATAGTCCGGACGACCTCACACCGGACAAGTCGCTGTAGCACCAGAACCTCCACCAAAGGCTCGTCGCCATTGCGTGTAGCCTGAAAAAGCAGAAGCGGAAGCTCAAAACAGCGGAAGATGCAATGAGAATAAGATGGAGCAAAGTACTCAATACCGCACACAAGTACGGCAACAGTCATCACACAAAGAGCTATCCGAAGCGGAAATTACTACCGGAATTTGATGAAGAGGCCCTAGAGCCCCCACAATCAAAAAACAAGGAAGTCACCAGATCGGATAGACGACCCCACGATCGACCTCAACCAACAAAGGGCGCCGCATTCAATGCGGCACGCGATCCGCCCAAGGATTCGCATCAGAAAACCGGTCCAACCAGATCCATCTACGGGCCAAGAAAACAAGCTCCATTGAGCAATGCAACGCAAAAAATATCCGAACATCACGGCACACCTACATAAAGGGGCGCCGCACATCCCCTATGTTTTACCGATGAGGTACTGGATCATGAATTTCCAGTGGGATTCAAGCCCGTAAACATAGAAGCATACGACGGAACAACAGACCCTGGAGTCTGGATCGAGGATTATATCCTCCATATACACATGGCCAGAGGAGATGACCTTCACGCCATAAAATACTTACCCCTTAAGCTCAAAGGGCCAGCCCGGCATTGGCTTAAAAGCCTCCCCAAAAACACCATGGGAAGTTGGGAAGAGCTCGAGGATGCTTTCCGGACAAATTTTCAAGGGACCTATGTCTGACCCCCGGATGCAGAAGATCTGAGTCATATAACTCAACAACCCGGAGAGTCAGCCTGGAAACTCTGGAACAGATTTCTTACTAAAAAGAATCAGATAGTCGACTGTCCGGACGCCGAAGCCCTAGCAGCTTTCAAACATAGCGTCCGAGACGAATGGCTCGCCAGACACCTCGGCCAAGAAAAGCCAAGAACAATGGCCGCATTAACAAGCCTCATGACCCGCTTTTGTGCAGGAGAGGATAGCTGGTTGGCAAGAAGCAGCACCAGCGACCCAAATACGTCCGAACTCAGAGATGGAAATGGGAAACCGCGCCATAACAAAGAACAGCGCCGAATCAAGGACAATAGCCCGATGAGCACGGCAGTCAACGCCGGATTCAAAAGCTCTCGGCAAAATCAGAAAAAGCCGCCCCCCAAAGATGACAGGGACGAGCTATCTAACCTCAACAAAATCTTGGACAAAATATGTCAAATCCACAGTACTCCCGGGATACCTGCAAACCACACCCACAGAGATTGTTGGGTCTTCAAGCAGTCCGGCAAACTCAATGCCGAACACAAGGGGCTCGACACACCAAGCGAGGATGACGACGCACCCCACAAGCAGAACACCGGAGAACAAAAGAAGTTCCCACAAGAAGTCAAACCAGTAAATTCACTTCAGGTGACAAAAGGGAAAAGCAGAACGGTGCCTACGAAGATACGCGCCATACGGCCTGCCCCAGAGGAGCACCGCCACTGATTGTTACAACCAATCACCTTCGATCATCAGGATTACTCCAGAGGTATCCGGAACGCAGGCTGGACTACCTTGGTCTTGGATCCGATTATTGACGGACTCCAATTTACACAAGTCCTAATGGATGGCGGCAGTGACCTAAACCTATTATATCAGGACACAATCCGCAAACTGGGGGTAAACCCAGCAACAATTCGCCATGGCAACACTTCCTTTCAAGGAATCACGCCGGGCCCAGATACCCAGAGTATGGGTTCCCTTTCGTTAGAAGTCATGTTCGGCTCACCCGACAACTTCCGAAGCGAAAAGCTAACCTTCCACATCGCCCCATTCATAAGTCGCTATCAAGCGCTACTGGGACGTGAAGCTTTCGCCCGCTTTAACGCAATACCGCATTATGCATCCCTTACACTCAAAATGCCCGGTCCACGAGGCATCATTTCATTAAAGGGAAATATCAATTGATCCTCGAAGTACGGATACTGGTGCAGCCGCCTTGACAGCCGCACACTAATCCAGCTTCACTACCCCGGACACGGTTCGACAAGTCCGGCGTAAACATACAAAGGTCTAATAGCCGCACAACCCTGTACAAGGGGCTCCGCATGTTTACACCAGGAGACAATACGGCCCAATCTTACTCATGGCTCTGTGTTATATTTTGTTTATTCTAATATAGATTTCTCGCATGACTATGTTTCACTAAGTCCCTCTCTTTCACAGACAAACACCATGCTACGCCCGTCCAGGATACGGCACAACGGAGACACAGGCGCAGACGTGCAGTAGGGACCCGTTCTAAGGATTCTCTTCAGATTAAGACCATGCATAAACCTTTTTTACTGTCTCTTATTGATAACATCCCCCGGTTTTCACTATAACCGAGGAGGAGGCCGGCGTCTTGGCATGTGACCACGCTAGAATTTTGCACGTACCTGGACACCAGGGGCTTTTTTACCAAAGGGCTCTTGTTCGGCCCGTCTTCATAAAGACCGAATACCTTAGGGAGTGTTCGGCATCGCAAGTTTGGCCTTATATGCATCAGCTCCAAATCATGTCTTTGGTCAAATGTTGGGTTTGCCCGGCTCCTGTGTTTTGCTGCCTTATGTTACGCTCTATCGGCTAAGGCGGCACCAGGAGAACTATTGCGATTGTGCCCCGGTTCGCCAGGCGAGCACCTCAGTAGAGAAAGCCGAAAACTGACTGTCATGATATAGCGAGAGACTGGTCAACCACTCGATGACTTTCGGAATCTTTAGGATTCCTCTGCATTAATGAAGGGCCGCTTCCCGGTCAGGCACACGCGCGCCCCGAATTCAGGCGAGCGCGGTGCCCCTAGGGGCTATTCAGTAGCCCCGCTATCAAACTCCTATGGCTAAGTGAAAGTGATAAAGCATTATAGTCCGGTTGCCTAGTTCGATGCGCTATCACCTCCTTTATAGGACCAAGACGTTGGATTAAGTGTGAAAAGACGCCTTTTTGCGAACACCCCCGCATTATGTGCGTGGGGGCTGAAGCCAACGACTGCCATCTTTCAGGTTATATACACATATACATTAACGGCCGCACAGGAGGCATTATAATTCTTGCAAGCACAAGTATAAAAAGCTTTTATATTCTATTAAAATATTCGTTTTACAATAGTACATGCTCCTTCAAGCATTGCACCTCTATTAAACGAGCGCCATGAAGAACTTCCTCAAAGTAGTGCTTGGCAAGTACTCGGCTTTCGTCCGAATCCCGGGATGCAACAAACACTAGCCTTCATATCCGCACAGTATGTTTTGACACGGGCAAAGAGCCATCTGTGCACCCTCTATGCACGCCGACCTATTCATTGCATCAAACATGCGGCACCGAACCGAGGAACTGCTGCACCAAGCCAAAATAACTCTTCGACTCTGGCTTCTCCGGCCACAGATGACTCGCAACATACCTCACGGCGAGTCCGGATAACCTGTTCAGTTCCTCCCAGGCGGCCAAACGGTCGGATACTGAAAGTGGGCGTTCTGGGTTGTGGAACTGCGACCAAAAAAGCTCTTCCAATCCATGGTCACCTCGACCCCGGAAGTGTTCGGTCGCGTCTACCGCACTAGCTGCCAAATCCAGATAAGTGTTTTTCACACTCCACTGCCGGTCTAACGGAGCATACTTGGGGTCTCCGAACTTCATCCGCAGCATATAGGGCTTTCCAGCCGTGATATCTCCGGCATGACATAGATCCTCCTTCATAGCTCTCATTGCAGAGCGAGTATCCTTGGCCTCGGCAGTGATCTTTTCAAGATCCTTCTGAGCCGCCTTATCTCCTTGTTCAAGTAATTTACAGCGGTCGGCAGCATCCTTCAATTTTATAGCCATCTCGGCTATTACTTTCTTGCTCTGGTAGTGAGAAGCTTGTTCGGCTCTTAGCTCTTCAGCCGCCTTAACGACAGCCGCATCACTTTCCCTTGCTTGCTCCTTGGCTCGGGCAAGTTCCGCCCGAAGGTTCTCCACGGCAGCAGCACCATCTACATTAAGCACATATCTTATAAGGCACGAGCACCAAACTCCTCTTATCAGATGTCTTTGGAACATACCTTGTGCCTCATCTAGCCGCTTATTTACAAGCGCGATGTCGGCATCCGCCATGTCAAGTTGCCGCTTTAGCTCGGCAGATTCATCAGTCCGGCTAGCCACCGAACGCCTCGCCACCTTCATAAAATAGGTGACATATTATACTTGGGGTTATGATCCTCTATGCGCCGTCACTTTTGACGACACACAGAGTCTCAGGGGCTACTATTTATACAGGGCGCATTTTATATGCGGCTCTACCAAAAGGTACACCTTTTTACGTACCTCAAAGCCTGTCAGTAAACTCCTGGCGGCCTCGTACAGTCCGCTTTCCGCGGATGAAATCCTTCCAATCGCCATGTTCATCAACATACGGTGTTCTTCTAAGATGGATGCTCGCCCGAGCAGATCCTTCAGCCCCTCCGACCGCGCACCAGAGGGTGTCGGACTAGCCTGACGACCTTTTTCAGGGTCCGGACTTGGAAAAACCCTCCGAGACGACACCTCGGGGTCGCCTGCCTCGTGAGACGGTGCAACAAGGGGAGGCATTTCGCTCTCCATCATCTCCGGACGAAGATCCCCTGAAGATGAGCTCTGCTGAGAAGGGTTGAGATCCGAACTGCAAGGTAATATTTCGGTTATCTTCCTCAGAAATAAAACAGGAATGTCACTCATTTTGGAACCCCTCTCTTTACTTACGGCTCGGAGGAGAGCCGATCCCCTTGAGGGCGCAATGCGGCCGGGGCATTCTCCGGCGCCGGACCCTCTGGCAAAGATTTCTTCCCCCGTTTTGAGGCCATCCCCTCCGGGTCTTCAAAGGCAGTCCTTTTCTTTCCCTGGTCGGGGGAATTTTCGATTCCTCCCTTCCTAATAGCCTCCTTCGCGGAGGCAGTAGCTCCTTGGTTCCTCCTTCGCCTTCTACCAAAAGCACGACCTCCAGCATCCTGGTTAACACGGGATCCGGCGCGGTCTCAGGTAGGGGGGCTGGACACGTGATAAGCTTTGCCTTCGCTATCCACTCCTGTTCAAATGATAGCTCTGTTAAGGGTAATTTTATGATGAAAATACGGATGGCGTGTCCAAATACGGGGCTACTTACTTGAGCATCCGGGCGATTGCAGCTCAAACCTGCGTCCTCGAACAAGTCCGGACACCTTGCTTGTGATCCGAAGAACAATTTGTACATCTCCACGGGCGCCGTGCCCATAAAGTGTTGGAGGACTCGCGGACCCTTCGTATTAAATTCCCACAGGCGGAGAGGGCGACGTTTGCAGGGCAGCGTGCGGCGAATCAGCATAACTTGCGCCACTACAGTCAAGTTGATATCTCTTTCTAGGAGATCTCGAATGCGGTCCTGCAGCAAGGGCACGTCTTTGGACGCCCCCCAGATAAGCCCTTCATTGACCCATGACGCTAGCCGTGGTGGGGGACCCGAGCGAAAAGCGGGTGGTGCCACCCATGTGGTGCCCCTGGGGGCTGTGATGTAAAAGCAGTCCCGTTGCCATAAGCCGAACTCCTCTTGGAAAGAGCCCTCGGGCCATGGAGCGTCGGCCATCTTGCTTATGATAGCTCGTCCGCACTCAGCGTGCTGCCCCTCGATCATCTTCGGTTCCACCTTGAAGGTTCTCAGCCACAATCCGAAGTGAGGAGTAATATGGAGGAAGGCCTCACACATGACAATGAACGATGAGATTTGGAGGATGGACTCCGGAGCTAGGTCATGAAATTCTAGCCCGTAATAAAACATAAGTCCCCTCATGAAGGGATCAATCGGGAAGCCTAGCCCCCAAAGGAAGTGAGATGTGAACACCACGCTCTCACCGGGCTGGGGAGTGGGAATGACCTGCCCTTGAGCAAGCAGCCTATGTGAGATTTCGCCGGTCAGATACCTGGCATCTCTCAGCTTTCGCACGTCTTCTTCCATAACGGAGGAAGGCATCCACCGGCCTTTAAGGTCGGAGCCGGACATCATCGAAGGTCCGAAGCGCCTAAAGCTGGAGCTCTGGATGTTGGAACTCAAGGCGAGGGGCGGATTCTATTGAGTTAAAAGGAGTCAAGCCTTGGTCTCTTTATAAAGAGTTTGAATACCAAGAGCCCTCCCCGTAACCGTTTGGGACTCGCTTTCAATTAGGGAGTCATACCAAAGGCATGGTTGGGTTACCCATGCTCGTATTGATGAGAATCCCGGAATAAGGGGACACAATCTCTGCTTTGACAAGACGTGCCAGGGAAACCACCTCGCTAAACGCGCTGAGGTGGAGCAGTAAAATGATTCGAATAGAGGCTTGGCCGTGGCATGATGTCATGCTGCAGAATACGTTAGCAGATTAGATTTATGCAGATATTATTCTCTCTACGGTGGCATGTGGAACTTATTTTGCAGAGTCAGACACTATCCTTGTGTTCAACATCTTCTATGGAGTATTCGGAGGAGGAACCCGCCTTGCAATGCCGAAGACAATTTGCGTGCTGGACTCGTCGTCATTGAAGCCTGGTTCAGGGGCTACTGAGGGAGTCCTGGATTAGGGGGTGTCCGGATGGCCGGACTATGACCCTTGGCCAGACTCCCGGACTATGAAGATACAAGATTGAAGACTTCGTCCCGTGTCCGGATAGGACTTTCCTTGGCGTGGAAGGCAAGCTTGGCGATATGATATGAAGATCTCCTCCCATTGTAACCGACTCTGTGTAACCCTGGCCCTCTCCGGTGTCTATATAAACCGGAGAGATTTAGTCTGTAGGACGAACAACAATCATACCATAGGCTAGCTTTTAGGGTTTAGCCTCTCTGATCTCGTGGTAGATCAACTCTTGTACTACCCATATCATCAATATTAATCAAGCAGGAGTAGGGTTTTACCTCCATCGAGAGGGCCCGAACCGGGGTAAAAACATCGTGTCCCTTGTCTCCTGTTACCATCCGCCTAGACGCACAGTTCGGGACCCCCTACCCGAGATCCGCCGGTTTTAACACCGACACTAACCCTAAATTTTTTCATCGAATCTAATCTAATGGAACTTTTCTATGGATAGAATGATCTCATACGTGGTAAGAATCTAGGCATTATCCTTGTGCATAGAATCGGAAGGGGATAGCACAAAGAGATCAAATCATACCCTAACTCGGTGACGATTCTCTATGGCTACAACAGCGGTGGAGATTCCCATTGATAGCGACGGAGACCTGCGGCGAAGTCGCACAGGCGAAGACGGCGATGATCCGGAGACCAAGGGGGCGGCAGCAATGGGACGCAGGCACGAGTGGTTTGAAGTGATTTTCAACTGTACGTGTCCGCTGAATATATACCCATGTGTTGTCGGTGGCACCAAATGGAATGTTTCGGTGGCGCCGAGATGCAAAACTGTGTGCAGTTATTGCAACTCGATGGGACCGAGTCATTCTAATTGGTATCACTGAGATGAAAACCTAGATCAGTCTAGTGCTTTCGGTGGGATCGAGTGTGAGTGAGCTGGTCTGACGAAATGCACAAGAAGGTTTTAGAAAGCAGCCCTTGACAGATCGGTGGCTCCGAGTGCTCCTCACCAGGAGGGTCCGAAAAAGACTTGTTCAATTTTTGTGATGTGTCATTAATAGAGTTTGAGACAAGAAGAGCATAGATAGCTAGAGAAGGTTCTTATGCATGCTTGTCCATTCATTTGGCCAATAAAAACCAAGACAATCAAAACAACAAATGGATGTTCCTCGAATGGAGAAATTATCCAACAAACATGCTCACACAATAAGATAGCAAATGAAATATGTGTCAAAGCATGCACAAACAATTCTAGCATCTATCAAGCAATAGGCGATGACTAGGTCATCTATATATGAGTATATTGACTTAGGAGTCAAATCAAAACATTTGATCATAGGTCATACTCATCGTTTAAGCACAAGTGGGGTTGCCACTTTTACAAAAAAACATCAATGTGTTCACACCATTAGAGTTGATTTAGCTCAATTCTTAGAGCAAAGCTCCCCCTAGATGTGATATCCCCCCCTAAGATGTATGAACTAACCTTGGGTTTTGTCAATGATGACTTCATGTCTAAGATAGTGAAGATGTGGATGCTCAATGTTGATGAAGATATTTTGGAGCAATCCATTGGAGTGTTGCACTTTCAATACCTACACGAGTTAGTCCCACAAGGAACATACAAGGATATCCATAAACATAGAGTGAATTGCACATATGATGATATCCATGAAAGCATTAGGTTTGCTTGTCCCTTGTCTTACCAACAAGAGGGTTTGTGACTCCATGAGCTAGTGCAATATATGAAAGTTGATTGCACAAGTCCTTGCCAAAATGAATATGAGTGAAGTATGTTGGCGGAGTCACCCTCAAGAACACGCTAGTTATTCTTCTTTGGGATCCACATCAACTTGATGGGAATCCTTGGAGTTGTAGTTGAACTTGATAATGTAGAGCTTGACGTAGTCTTGGGAACCCACTTGACCATGGCCTTAGGAGCTTCTTCAAATGAGTAAATCTCTTCTTGAAGCTTGTCCTTGCCTTTTGACTTGTGGTCTTGTGGTGGAAGATCATCTTGAGATTGTGTTCCCTTGAAAGAAGTGGGGTCATACTTATCTTGTTGAGGAACAAACTTCGTGTTGGGGTATTGATCTTCTTCCCACTCAACTCCATTGGCATTAACCTTTCGTTCAAAACCAACACCTTGATTCTTTCGGTGCCCTCCTTGCTTGCGTACAATTTCCTCAAATTGCTTACTCCTAGCAAGGCTCTTGTAAACACCTTTCTCTATAGTTCCCTTCGATCAGCTATTTTCTTGCTCAAGTGTAACTTGGCTAAGAGAATCGTTAGTGGAATCAAGAGAACTACTAGAAGCAACAATATTGGATTTAGCATGGTTATTGTTACTACTAGAGGAAGAATATTTCTTGCTCTTGTTGCTAGATTTTACTTGTGGCATATAACTAGACAAGAGGAGACGTTTGGCAATGTAAGAAGAACTCTTCTTTCGAAGATCATCATTGATAGCTTTTAGGAACTCATGCTCTTGCTCTAAATTTAGTTTCTCGAAGTGTAGCTTCTCATGAGTCCTTAGGAGCTCTCTATGATCCTCTTGAGTTGTTTCATGAGCTAACTTAAGAGTGTTTAGTTCTTTAGTTAGACGCTCAATCTCCTTCTTATCATTCCCATTCGTTTCATCTTGATTAGCATGATTACTAGCAAGTTCATCATAGTTTTCATCACTAGCTAGTTTTGTCAACAAGTAAATCATCATCACCTAGCAAATCATCTTCATTGCTATTGAAATAAAAATACTTAGGGTGTGATATCTTGGGGCCTTTAGCCATGAAGCGTCTTCCAATTCCTTCATTTGGTGAATCAAATATGTCGTAGGAGTTGGATGACACAAGTGCAAGGCCGGCAACACCTTCATCTTGAATATAGTCGGAGTCGGAGTGATAGCTTCTCTTGGAGTAGTTGTCGGAGTCGGAACCGGATATCCATTCACTAACATGAGCTTGATGTCTTCGTCTTGTGTGGCTCTTTGATGACTTGTCCTTCTTTTCCGAATCCTTGCTTCTACAAGAGGGTCTTCGTTCATAATGATCATCTCTACTCCTTCTCTCTCTTGGAGGTGATTCATCTCTTCTACTCCCCCTTTTTGGTGAGTCTTCTCTTTTCTTGTAGGGAGTCGTACACTCATTGGACTGGTGTTTGGGTCTTCCACGATTGTAGCAATTACGATCATGACTAGAAGATATTTTGTCATTGTAGGACCTTGACTTGGAGCTTCTCTCTTTGCTTCTATTCTTGTAGAACTTGTTGAAGTTCTTCGCCATTAAGCTCAATTCTTCATTGGAGACTAACTTGTCACTTGATGTTGTAGAAGCATCACTTGAAGCTTTGTAAGCACCACTTGACTTGTTGTGGAGCTCATCCTTATCCTTGAGTGACATCTCATGAGAAACAATTCTACCAATGACTTCTATAGGGTTGAGATCTTTGTAATTGGGCATCATTTGGATCAAAGTGCACACGGCATCATATTTTCCATCCAAGGCTCTAAGGATCTCCTTGATGATGAATTTGTCGGTCATTTCTTCACTTCCTAAGCTGGCAATCTCATTTGTGATGGGAGCAAGCCTAGAGTACATTTTGGCGACTCCTTCACCATCCTTCATCTTGAACTTGTCAAGTTGACTTTGAAGCACATCCAACTTGGATTCCTTGACGGAATCGGTACCTTCATGCATGTCAACCAAAGTATCCCAAACGTCCTTTGCATTCTCAAGGCGGCTGATTTTGTTGAATTCTTCAAGGAATAATCCATTGAAGATAATATCACAAGCTTGAGCATTGTATTGCAACATCTTCAATTCATCTGTGGTGGCTTCACGATCCGATTCTTTTCCATCTTCAATGTATTCACCTTGCAAGCCAATGCGAACAACAGCCCAAACGGCAGGGTTGTGACCAAGAATATGCAATTTCATCTTATTCTTCCAACTAAAAAAATTGGTACCATCAAAGTAAGGACCACCACAGTGATAATTTCCCTCGCTAGATGCCATACTCTCCTAGGTTGTGGAAACAAGGCTATGATCACCAAAGCTGTCGAAATCAAGGCTAATTGAGACCAAAGCTCTGATACCACTTGTAGGATCAAAAGTATGTCTAGAGGGGGGTGATTAGACTATTTGACCAAATAAAAATCTATCATTTTCCCAATTTTAGTTATGGCCAGATTTTAGCAATTCGCACAAGTCAAGCAATCAACCTACACATGCAATTCTAAGAATATAGCAGTGGAAAGTAAAACATTGCATATGAAGGTAAAGGAAAGGGTTTGGAGAAGGCAAACGCAATGTAGACACATAGATTTTTGACGTGGTTCCTATAGGTGGTGGTATCGTACGTCCACGTTGATGGAGACTTCAACCCACGAAGGATAATGGTTGCGCAAGTCCACGGAGGGCTCCACCCATGAAGGGTCCATGAAGAAGCAACCTTGTCTATCCCACCATGGACATTGCCCACGAAGGAGTTTCCTCACTCGGGTAGATCTTCATGAAGTAGGCGATCTCCTTGCCCTTACAAACTTCTTGGTTCAACTCCATAACATGTCGGAGGCTCCCAAGCAACACCTAACCAATCTTGGAGACACCACTCTCCAAAAGGTAATAGACGATGTGTTGATGATGAACCCATTGCTCTTGTGATTCAAATGATAGTCTCCCCAACACTCAACTCTCTCTCTCAAATTTGGCTATGGTGTAAAGATGATTTGATTGGAAAACAACTTGGGGAAGGCTAGAAATCAAGATTCTTGTGGTAGGATTGGGATGTCTTGATCTCAACACATGAGTAGGTGGTTCTCTCTCAGAAAATGTATAGTGGAAGTGTAGGCACGTTCTGATGGCTCTCTCACAAATGGAGAAGGGGTGGAGGGGTATATATTGCCTCCACACAAAATCCAACTGTTACACACATTTGACTCATCTCGATGGGACCGAATGGTTAAACTTGGTGGCATCAATTTGTTCAAAAATGTAAACGTTAGGAATCTCGGTGGGACCGACTGGTACAACTCGGTGGGACCGATGTGCAAGGGCTTAGGGAAAACATCATCTCGTTGGCACCGATTGCATCAAATCGGTGTGACTGAAGTGAGGCAATAGGGCAACAACGAGTTGGTCAAGCCAACTCGGTGAGACCAAGATAAATGCAACAAGTCACAGAGTGTTGGCAAGGCCATCTCGGTGAAATCGAGATCCATATCGATGAGACCGAATTGCTAGGGTTTCTGGGAGTGGCTATGTCATATGAACTCGGTGGCTACGGATAGAAAGAATCGGTGGGCCCGAGTTGGAGTTTAGGTTTGGGACATATTTGGATGGAGAAAGTGGATGAGGGTTTTGGAGCAATATCACTAAGCATTTGAGCAAGCAAGTCATTAAGCAACACATCATCCCCTTTTAGTAGTATTGGCTTTCCTATGGACTCAATGTGATCTTGGATCACTAAAATAAAGATGAAGAGTCTTGAGCTTTTGCCAATATTTGTCCTTAGCATTTTGGGGGGTCCACATCTCTAGTCCATGCCATGCCATTCATTGAACTTCCTAAAATATTTATCTTGAATGGATATTAGTTCAATGAACTATATGTTGTTATGAATTACCAAAACTACCTGGGGATTAGTTGCACTTTCAGTAGCTTCTCCAAATGCAAGGTGCAGCTGACACGCGGATCAATCCTTGACATAGCCTCGTGTATGTAGCCTTAGTAGAGTATGTGCCCTCCTCTCCTATGTAAGCCTAGGTAAATTTGTCGACAATAAGGGGGGCGCATTGTACCATGGCAATGGCATGCCGGAGGTGCAACATTTGCATCTGAGCTATGAAAAAGATGTCTCCATGAATGTCTTGTGCCCAACGCTCGCCCATAACCCCCTGCTCAACCGTTCTATGATTGATCACTCGGGTCTCCACCAAAGCATGGATGATCGGGGCTACGTGGATCCAAATTTGGCCATGACATCCCCTGGGCTGATGGTCCTGGGCTGGGCTCTCTCCGAGGAGGTGGCAATCTGCGGTGTTGTGGCGGGTGGACTAGCCGTTCACGGGCTGGAGGTGTTTGACCAATTGCCTACAAGCTAAAAAAGTCCTTGCTTGGTTTTTTATTGTGTACAAATGTGAGTAGCTTGTGATGGAGATTTTGGTATTGTATATGAGTACAATTGATCCATTCTCTCCATTGAGTGATTCCTCATCGGGACGAGGAATTTGACTTGACCGAAGAGGATGACATCGTGTTGATCTTGATGATGCGCGTCAACAAGAGGCCTAAGTATGGTGTTATGTTTTCGACCGTGAATTCTTGCAGAGGGACCAATAAGAGGCTCACAATCAATTGATGCGCAACTACTTTTGTCTAAATTTAGTGTATCTAGAGCGATACTTTCATGACACTGGTTTAGAATGTATATGGAATTATGCCTTCACATTTTGCCAAATGCGTGAAGGGACATGACCGTTCCTTCGAGCATAGAAAAATGTGCCCTGCGGATGATGCTGGAGATGTGGTGCCCTATTTTAGGGCAGCTGTTGGAGATGCAAAAAATTTGATGCCCAAAAACTCACTTTTTGTTGGTCTAAATGTTACTTCAAGCACCTTTATGTGTCCTAAAATAGAGTTGCCATTATTGATGCTCCGAGCGTCTCCATGACATTTGTATGCTATGGATTCATTCATGATGGGTGGAATAGGGGGAACCCCTTTCTTAGAAAAAAATAAACCTCAAAGTATACCGGCTAAGGTAAGTGAAGCACGCCGATGGGTGATCTTGTAGGCCATGACACGCCCTTCGATCCGAGGTCCAAATCCGATGTTGGGTTGCCAGCCAAGCAAATATCTTCAGTTTTAGAGGGGCATAGCTTCTCCAAATGCAAGGTGCAGCCTACGCGTGGATCAATCCTTGACATAGCCTCATGTATGTAGCCTTAGCAGAGTATTACCGTCCTCTCCTGCGTAAGGTCAGGTAAATATGTCAACAACAAGGAGGGCGCGTTGTACCGTGGCAACGGCATGCCGGAGGTGTAGCATTTGCAACTAAGCCATGAAAAACATGTCTCCATGAATATCTTGTGCCCAACGCTTGCCCATAATCGCCTACTCAACTGTTCTATGATTGATCGCTCGGGTGTCCACCAAAGCATGGATGCTCGTGTTGGGGAATGCAGTAATTTCAAAAAAAATCCTACGATCACGCAAGATCTATCTCTAAGTGATGCATAGCAATGAGAGGGGAGAGTGTTGTCTACGTACCCTCGTAGACCGAAAGTGGAAGCGTTATGACAACGCGGTTGATGTAGTCGTACGTCTTCACGATCCGGCCGATCCTAGCACCGAAGGTATGGCACCTCCACGATCTGCACAAGTTCAGCTCGGTGATGTCCCACAAACTCTAGATCCAACTGAGGTCGAGGGAGAGTTTTGTCAGCACGACGGCGTGGTGACGGTGATGATGAAGTTACCTGCGCAGGGCTTCGCCTAAGCACTACGATGATATGACCGAGGTGGAAATCTGTGGAGGGGGGCACCGCACATGGCTAAACAATCAACTTGTGTGTTGTAGGGTGCCCCCTGCCCCCGTATATAAAGGAGCAAGTGGGGAGGCCGGCCGGCCCCTATAGGCGCGCCCCAAGAGGGGAGTCCTACTAGGACTACTAGTCCTAGTAGGATTCCACCAAGTGGGGAAGAGGGGAAGGAAGGAGAGGGAGAGAGGGAAGGAAAGGGGAGCCGGCGCCCTTCCTTGTCCTATTCAGACTCAAGGGGAGGGGGCGCGCGGCCTGCCCTGGCCGCCCCTCTCTCTCTCTCCACTAAGGCCCATCGAGGCCCATTAGTTCCCCTAGGGGTTCCGATAACCCTCTAGCACTCCGGTTTTATCCGAAACTTCTCCGGAACAGTTCTGGTGTCCAAATATAGTCGTCCAATATATCAATCTTTATGTCTCGACCATTTTGAGACTCCTCATCATGTCCGTGATCATATCCGGGACTCTGCACAACCTTCGGTACATCATATCACATAAACTCATAATACCAATCACCATCGAACGTTAAGCGTGCGGACCCTACGGGTTCAAGAACTATGTACACATGACCGAGACATGTCTCCGGTCAATAACCAACAGCGGAACCTAGATGCTCATATTGGTTCCTACATATTCTACAAAGATCTTTATCGGTCAAATCGCATAACAACATACGTTGTTCCCTTTGCCATCGGTATGTTACTTGCCCGAGATTCAATCGTCGGTATCATCATACCTAGTTCAATATCGTTACCGGCAGGTCTCTTTACTCATTCCATAATACTTCACCCCGCAACTAACTCATTAGTCACAATGCTTACAAGGCTTATAGTGATGAGTATTACCGAGAGGGCCCAGAGACACCTCTCCGAAACACGGAGTGACAAATCCTAATCTCGATCTATGCCAACCCAACAAACACCTTTGGAGACACCTGTAGTGCACCTTTATAATCACCCTTTTATGTTGTGATGTTTGGTAGCACACAAAGTTTTCCTCCAGTATTCAGGAGTTGCATAATCTCATAGTCTGAGGAACTTGTATAAGTCATGAAGAAAGCAGTAGTAATTAAACTGACACGATCATAATGCTAAGCTAATGGATCGGTCATGACCATGAGATCATTCTCCTAATAATGTGATCCTGTTCATCAAATGACAACACATGTCTATGGTTAGGAAACACTGTTGGGGAACGTTGCAGAAAATTAAAAAATTTCCTACGGTTTCACCAAGATCCATCTATGAGTTCATCTAAGCAACGAGTCAAGGGAGTGAGTTTGCATCTACATACCACTTGTAGATCGCGTACGGAAGCGTTAGATGGAGCGGTGATGATGGAGTCGTACTCGTCGTGATTCAGATCACCGGAGATCCTAGCGCCGAACGGACGGCACCTCCGCGTTCAACACACGTACGGTGCGTGTGACGTCTCTTCCTTCTTGATCCAGCAAGGGGGAAGGAGAGGTTGATGATGATGGCTCCAGCAGCAGCACAACGGCGTGGTGGTGGTGGAACAGCAGCACTCCGGCAGGGCTTCGCCAAGCACGCGACGAAGGAGGAAGAGGTGTAGCAGGGGGGGGGGGCGCCAGGACTTCAGGGTGCGGCTGCCCCTCTCCCCCCTCCCTTTATATAGGCCCCCAGGGGGGGCGCCGGCCCTGGGAGATTCAATCTCCCAAGGGGGCGGCGGCCAAGGGGGGAGGAGTGCCCCCCAAGGCATGTGGTGCGCCCCCCACCCTAGGGTTTCAACCCTAGGCACAGGGGGTGGGCCTAGGGGGGCGCACCAGCCCACTATGGGCTGGCTCCCCTCCCACTTCAGCCCATGGGGCCCTCCGGGATGGGTGGCCCCACCCGGTGGACCCCCGGGACCCTTCCGGTGGTCCCGGTACAATACCGGGTGACCCCGAAACTTTCCCGATGGCCGAAATACCACTTCCTATATATAATTCTTTACCTCCGGACCATTCCGAAACTCCTCGTGACGTCCGGGATCTCATTCGGGACTCCGAACAACATTCGGTATACTGCATACTCATATTCATACAACCCTAGCGTCACCGAACCTTAAGTGTGTAGACCCTACGGGTTCGGGAGACACATAGACATGACCGAGACGGCTCTCGGGCAATAACCAACAGCGGGATCTGGATACCCATGTTGGCTCCCACATGCTCCTCGATGATCTCATCGGATGAACCACGATGTCGAGGATTCGAACAACCCCGTATACAATTCCCTTTGTCATTCGGTATGTTACATGCCCGAGACTCGATCGTCGGTATCCCAATACCTCGTTCAGTCTCGTTACCGGCAAGTCACTTTACTCGTACCGTAATGCATGATCCCGTGACCAAACACTTGGTCACTTTGAGCTCATTATGATGATGCATTACCGAGTGGGCCCAGAGATACCTCTCCGTCATACGGAGTGACAAATCCCAGTCTCGATCCGTGTCAACCCAACAGACACTTTCGGAGATACCTGTAGTGCACCTTTATAGTCACCCAGTTACGTTGTGATGTTTGGTACACCCAAAGCACTCCTACGGTATCCGGGAGTTACACGATCTCATGGTCTAAGGAAGAGATACTTGACATTGAAAAAGCTCTAGCAAAACGAACTACACGATCTTGTGCTATGCTTAGGATTGGGTCTTGTCCATCACATCATTCTCCTAATGATGTGATCCCGTTGTCAATGACATCTAATGTCCATAGTCAGGAAACCATGACTATCTGTTGACCAACGAGCTAGTCAACTAGAGGCTCACTAGGGACATGTTATGGTCTATGTATTCACACGTGTATTACGATTTCCGGATAATACAATTATAGCATGAATAAAAGACAATTATCATGAACAAGGAAATATAATAATAATGCCTTTATTATTGCCTCTAGGGCATATTTCCAACTGTATCCCACTTGCACTAGAGTCAATAATCTAGTTACATTGTGATGAATCGAACACCCATAGAGTTTTGGTGTTGATCATGTTTTGCTCGCGAGAGAGGTTTAGTCAACGGATCTGCGACATTCAGATCCGTATGTACTTTGCAAATATCTATGTCTCCATCTTGAACATTTTCACGGATGGAGTTGAAACGACGCTTGATGTGCCTGGTCTTCTTGTGAAACCTGGGCTCCTTGGCAAGGGCAATAGCTCCAGTGTTGTCACAGAAGAGTTTGATCGGCCCCGACGCATTGGGTATGACTCCTAGGTCGTGTTGGAAATATGCCCTAGAGGCAATAATAAAAGTATTATTATTATATTTCCTTGTTCATGATAATTGTCTTTTATTCATGCTATAACTGTATTATCCGGAAATCGTAATACACGTGTGAATACATAGGCCACAATATGTCCCTAGTGAGCCTCTAGTTGACTAGCTCGTTGTGATCAACAGATAGTCATGGTTTCCTGGCTATGGACATTGGATGTCGTTGATGACGGGATCACATCATTAGGAGAATGATGTGATGGACAAGACCCAATCCTAAGACTAGCACAAAAGATCGTGTAGTTCATTTGCTAGAGCTTTGCCAATGTCAAGTATCTCTTCCTTTGACCATGAGATCGTGTAACTCCTGGATACCGTAGGAGTGCTTTGGGTGTATCAAACGTCACAACGTAACTGGGTGACTATAAAGGTGCACTACAGGTATCTCCGAAAGTATCTATTGTTTTATGCGGATCGAGACTGGGATTTGTCACTCCGTGTAAACGGAGAGGTATCTCTGGGCCCACTCGGTAGGACATCATCATATGCGCAATGTTACCAAGGAGTTGATCACGGGATGATGTGTTACGGAACGAGTAAAGTGACTTGCCGGTAACGAGATTGAACAAGGTATTGGTATACCGACGATCGAATCTCGGGCAAGTAAAATACCGCTAGACAAAGGGAATTGTATACGGGATCGATTGAGTCCTTGACATCGTGGTTCATCCGATGAGATCATCGTGGAACATGTGGGAGCCAACATGGGTATCCAGATCCCGCTGTTGGTTATTGACCGGAGAACGTCTCGGTCATGTCTGCATGTCTTCCGAACCCGTAGGGTCTACACACTTAAGGTTCGATGACGCTAGGGTTATAAAGGAAGCTTGTATGTGGTTACCGAATGTTGTTCGGAGTCCCGGATGAGATCCCGGACGTCACGAGGAGTTCCGGAATGGTCCGGAGGTAAAGATTTATATATAGGAAGTCCTGTTTCGGCCATCGGGACAAGTTTCGGGGTCATCGGTATTGTACCGGGACCACCGGAAGGGTCCCGGGGGCCCACCGGGTGGAGCCACCTGCCCCGGGGGGCCACATGGGCTGTAGGGGGTGCGCCTTGGCCTACATGGGCCAAGGGCACCAGCCCCAAGAGGCCCATGCGCCTAGGGAACCCTAGAGGGAAGAGTCCTCAAGGGGGAAGGCACCTCCGAGGTGCCTTGGGGAGGATAGACTCCTCCCCCCCCTCTTGGCCGCCGCACCAGATGCCATCTGGAGGCTGGCCGCCGCCCCTTGGGGTGGGAAACCCTAAAGGGGGCACAGCCCTCCCCTTCCCCTATATATATGAGGCCTAGGGGTTGCCCATAACACGCGATTTGATCTCTCGTTGGTGCAGCCCTGCCCCTCTCCCTCCTCCTCTTCTCCCATGGTGCTTGGCGAAGCCCTGCGGGATTGCCACGCTCCTCCTCCACCACCACGCCGTTGTGCTGCTGTTGGATGGAGTCTTCCTCAACCTCTCCCTCTCTCCTTGCTGGATCAAGGCGTGGGAGACATCACCGGGCTGTACGTGTGTTGAACGCGGAGGTGCCGTCCGTTCGGCACTTGATCATCGGTGATCTGAATCACGACGAGTACGACTCCATCAACCCCGTTCACTTGAACGCTTCCGCTTAGCGATCTACAAGGGTATGTAGATGCACTCTCCTTCTACTCGTAGCTGGTTTCTCCATAGATAGATCTTGGTGACGCGTAGGAAAATTTTGAATTTCTGCTACGTTCCCCAACAGTGGCATCATGAGCTAGGTCTATTGCGTAGATTCTTTGCACGAGTAGAACACAAAGTAGTTGTGGGCGTTGATGTTGTTCAATATGCTTACCGTTACTAGTCCAATCTTGTTTCGACGGTATTGTGGGATGAAGCGGCCCGGACCGACCTTACACGTACTCTTACGTGAGACTGGTTCCACCGACTGACATGCACTAGATGCATAAGGTGGCTAGCGGGTGTCTGTCTCTCCTACTTTAGTCGGATCGGATTCGATGAAAAGGGTCCTTATGAAGGGTAAATAGCAATTGGCATATCACGTTGTGGTCTTTGCGTAGGTAAGAAACGTTCTTGCTAGAAACCCATAGCAGCCACGTAAAACATGCAAACAACAATTAGAGGACGTCTAACTTGTTTTTGCAGGGTATGCTATGTGATGTGATATGGCCAAAAGGATGTGATGAATGATATATGTAATGTATGAGATTGATCATGTTCTTGTAATAGGATTCACGACTTGCATGTCGATGAGTATGACAACCGGCAGGAGCCATAGGAGTTGTCTTTATTTTTTTGTATGACCTGCGTGTCATTGAAGAACGCCATGTAAATTACTTTACTTTATTGCTAAACGCGTTAGCCATAGAAGTAGAAGTAGTCGTTGGCGTGACAACTTCATGAAGACACGATGATGGAGATCATGATGATGGAGATCATGGTGTCATGCCGGTGACAAGATGATCATGGAGCCCCGAAGATGAAGATCAAAGGAGCTATATGATATTGGCCATATCATGTCACTACACTATTTGATTGCATGTGATGTTTATCATGTTTATGCATCTTGTTTACTTAGGACGACGGTAGTAAATAAGATGATCCCTTACAAAATTTCAAGAAGTGTTCTCCCCTAACTGTGCACCGTTGCTACAGTTCGTCGCTTCTAAGCACCACGTGATGATCGGGTGTGATGGATTCTTACGTTCACATACAACGGGTGTAAGACAGTTTTACACAGCGAAAACACTTAGGGTTAACTTGACGAGCCTAGCATGTGCAGACATGGCCTCGGAACACGGAGACCGAAAGGTCGAGCATGAGTCGTATAGTAGATACGATCAACATGAAGATGTTCACCGACGTTGGCTAGTCCGTCTCACGTGATGATCGGACACGGCCTAGTTGACTCGGATCATGTAATCACTTAGATGACCAGAGGGATGTCTATCTAAGTGGGAGTTCATAAGATGAACTTAATTATCCTAAACATAGTCAAAAGACCTTTTGCAAATTATGTCGTAGCTCGCGCTTTAGTTCTACTGTTTTAGATATGTTCCTAGAGAAAATATAGTTGAAAGTTGATAGTAGGGATTATGCGAACAGTAGAAAGCTTATGTCCTTAATGCACTGCTCAGTGTGCTGAACCCCAAACGTCGTTTGTGGATGTTTCGAACATCGAACATACACGTTTTGATAACTACGTGATAGTTCAGTTAAATGGTTTAAGTAGAGGCACCAAAGACGTTTTCGAAACATCGCGGAACATATGAGATGTTTCCAGGGCTGAAATTGGGATTTCAGGCTCGTGCCCACGTCAAGAGGTATAAGACCTCCGACAATTTTCTTAGCCTACAAACTAAGGGAGAAAAGCTCAATCGTTGAGCTTGTGCTCAGATTGTCTGAGTGCAACAATCACTTGAATTGAGTGGGAGTTAATCTTCCAGATGAGATAGTGATGTTTCTCCAAAGTCATTGCCACCAAGCTGCAAGAGCTTCGTGATGAACTATAACATATCAGGGATAGATATGATGATCCTTGAGGTATTCGCGATGTTTGACACCGCGAAAGTAGAAATCAAGAAGGAGCATCAATTGTTGATGGTTGGTGAAACCACTAGTTTCAAGAAGGGCAAGGGAACAAAGGGATACTTCATGAAACGGCAATTCAGCTGCTGCTCTAGTGAAGAGACCCAATGTTGAACCCAAACCCGAGACTAAGTGCTTCTGTAATAAGGGGAACAGCCACTGGAGCAGAATTACCCTAGATACTTGGTAGATGAGAAGGCTGGCAAAGTCGATAGAAGTGTATTGGATATACATTATGTTAATGTGTACTTTACTAGTACTCCTAGTAGCACCAGGGTATTAGATACCGGTTCGGTTGCTAAGTGTTAGTAACTCGAAATAAAAGGCTACGGAATAAACGGAGACTAGCTAAAGGAGAGCTGACGATATGTGTTGGAAGTGTTTCCAAGTTTGATATAATCAAACATCGCACGCTCCCTCTACCATCAAGATTAGTATTAAACCTGAATGGTTTATTGAATCTCGATCGTAGTGATACACATTTTCATGCCAAAAGATATAAGATAGTAATGATAGTACCACTTACTTGTGGCACTGCCATGTAAGTCATAATGGTATAAAACGCATGAAGAAGCTCCATGTTGATGGATCTTTGGACTCACTCGTTTTGAAAAGTTTGAGACATGCGAACCATGTCTATTGGTGTATATGCATGAAGAAACTCCATGCAAATGGATCGTTCGGACTCACTTGATTTTGAATCACTTGAGATATGCAAATCATACCACATTGGCAAGATGACTGAAAAGCCTCATTTTCAGTAAGATGGAAAAAGATAGCAACTTGTTCGAAGTAACACATTTTGATGTGTGCAGTCGAATGAGTGCTGAGGCATGCAGTGAATATCATTATGTTCTTACTTCACAGATGATTCGAGTAAATGTTGAGAATATTTTCTTGATGAAACGCAAGTCTGAATTATTGAATGGTTCAAGTAATTTCAGAGTGAAGTAGAAGATCATTGTGACAAGAGGATAAAATGTCTATGATATGATCATAGAGATGAATATCCGAGTTACGAGTTTTGGCACACAATTAAGACATTGTGGAAATTGTTTCGCAATTAATACCGCCTGGAACACCATAATGTGATGGTGTGTCCGAACATCATAGTTGCACCCTATTGGATATGGTGCGTACCATGATGTCTCTTATCGTATTACCACTATCGTTCATGGGTTAGGCATTAGAGACGACCACATTCACTTTAAATAGGACACCACGTAATTCCGATGAGATGACACCGTATGAATTATGGTTTAGAGAAACCTAAGTTGTCGTTTCTTAAAGGTTTGGGGCTGTGACGCTTATGTGAAAAAGTTTCAGGATTGATAAGCTCGAACCCAAAGCGGATAAAATACATCTTCATAGGACACCCAAAACAGTTGGGTATACCTCCTAATTCAGATCCGAAAGCAATATGAATTGTTTCTAGAATCGGGTCCTTTCTCGAGGAAAGGTTTCTCTCGAAAGAGTTGAGTGGGAGGATGGTGGAGACTTGATGAGGTTATTGAACCGTCTCTTCAACTAGTGTGTGGCAGGGCACAGGAAGTTGTTCCTGTGGCACCTACACCAATTGAAGTGGAAGCTTGTGATGTTGATCATGAAACTTCGGATCAAGTCACTACCAAACCTCGTGGGATGACAAGGATACGTACTACATCAGAGTGGTACGTAATCCTGTCTTGGAAGTCATGTTGCTGGACAACAATGAACCTACAAGCTATGGAGAAGCAATGGTGGGCCCGGATTCCGATAAATGGCTCGAGGCCATAAAAATCCAAGAACGGATCCATGACTTTGGAAGAAATACTTGATGGTCGTAAGGCCATTGGGTACGGATGGATTTTAAAAGGAAGACAGACAATGATGGTAAGAATTACCATTAAGAAAGCTCGACTTGTCGTTAAGATATTTTCTGACAAGTTCAAGGAGTTGATTACGGTGAGGTTTTCTCACTCGTAGCGATGCTAAGAGTCTGTTGGAATTGGATTAGCAGTTACTGCATGATTGATGAAATCTTGCAGATAGGATGTCAAAACATTGTTTCCTCGACGTTATACTTGAGGAAAGGTTGTATGTGATACAACTGGAAGGTTTTGTCAATCCCAAAAGATGCTAATAAGTATGCAAAGCTCCAGCAATCCTTCTAAGGACTGGAGTGAGCATCTCGGAGTTGGAATGTGTGCTTTGATGATGATCAAAGATTTTGGGTTTGTACAAAGTTTACGAGAAACTTGTATTTCCAAAGAAGTGAGTGGGAGCACTATAGATTTTCTGACATATTGATGATCAGAGATGATGTAGAATTTCTAGAAAGCATATAGGGTTATTTGAAAGGTGTTTTTCAATAGAAAACCTGGATTAAGCTACTTGAACATTGAGCATCAAGATCTATAAGGATAGATCAAAATGCTTAATAATACTTTCAAATGAGCACATACCTTGACATGATCTTGAAGGTGTTCAAGATGGACCAGTCAAAGAAGAAGTTTTTGGCTGAATTGTAAGGTACGAAGTTAAGACTTAAAGCTCGACCACGGCAGAATAGAGAGAAAGGATGAAGGTCGTCCCCTATGCTTAAGACGTAGGCTCTTCAGTATGCTATGCTGTGTACCGCACCTGAAGTGTGCCTTGCCATGAGTCAGTCAAGGGGTACAAGAGTGATCCAAGAATGGCTCACAGGACAGCGGTCAAAGTTATCCTTAGTAACTAGTGGACTAAGGAATTTTCTCGATTATGGAGGTGGTAAAAGAGTTCGTCGTAAAGGTTACGATGATGCAAGCTTGACACCTATCCGGATAGCTCTGAGTAGAGAGACCGGATACATATAATGGAGCAATAATTTAGAATAGCTCCAAGTAGAACAGTTGTTTGGAATAGCTCCAAATAGAGCGTGGTAGCTGCATCTAGGAGATGACATAGAGATTTGTAAAGCACACACGGATCTGAAAGGTTCAGACCCGTTGACTAAAACCTCTCTCACAAGCAACATGATCAAACATAAAACTCATTGAGTGTTAATCACATAGTGATGTGAACTAGACTACTGACTCTAGTAAACTCTTGGGTATTAGTCACATGGCGATGTGACCTGTGAGTGTTAATCACATGGCGATGTGAACTAGATTATTGACTCTAGTGCAAGTGGGAGACTGTTGGAAATATGCCCTAGAGGCAATAATAAAAGTATTATTATATTTCAATGTTCATGATCAATGTCTTTTATTCATGCTATAACTGTATTATCCGGAAATCGTAATACACGTGTGAATACATAGACCACAATATGTCCCTGGTGAGCCTCTAGTTGACTAGCTCGTTGTGATCAACGGATAGTCATGGTTTCCTGACTATGGACATTGGATGTCGTTGATAACGGGATCACATCATTAGGAGAATGATGTGATGGACAAGACCCAATCCTAAGCATAGCACAAAGATCGTGTAGTTCGTTTGCTAGAGCTTTGCCAATGTCAAGTATCTCTTCCTTTGACCATGAGATCGTGTAACTCCTGGATACCGTAGGAGTGCTTTGGGTGTATCAAACGTCACAACGTAACTGGGTGACTATAAAGGTGCACTACAGGTATCTCCGAAAGTATCTATTGTTTTATGCGGATCGAGACTGGGATTTGTCACTCCGTGTAAACGGAGAGGTATCTCTGGGCCCACTCGGTAGGACATCATCATATGCGCAATGTGACCAAGGAGTTGATCACGGGATGATGTGTTACGGAACGAGTAAAGTGACTTGCCGGTAACGAGATTGAACAAGGTATCGGTATACCGACGATCGAATCTCGGGCAAGTAACATACCGATAGACAAAGGGAATTGAATACGGCATCGATTGAGTCCTTGACATCGTGGTTCATCCGATGAGATCATCGTGGAACATGTGGGAGCCATCATGGGTATCCAGATCCCGCTGTTGGTTATTGACCAGAGAACGTCTCGGTCATGTCTGCATGGTTCCCGAACCCGTAGGGTCTACACACTTAAGGTTCGATGACGCTAGGGTTATAAAGGAAGCTTGTATGTGGTTACCGAATGTTGTTCGGAGTCCCGGATGAGATCCCGGACGTCACGAGGAGTTCCGGAATGGTCCGGAGGTAAAGATTTATATATAGGAAGTCCTGTTTTGGCCATCGGGACAAGTTTCGGGGTCATCGGTATTGTACCGGGACCACCGGAAGGGTCCCGGGGGCCCACCGGGTGGGGCCACCTGCCCCGGGGGGCCACATGGGCTGTAGGGGGTGCGCCTTGGCCTACATGGGCCAAGGGCACCAGCCCCAAGAGGCCCATGCGCCTAGGGAACCCTAGAGGGAAGAGTCCTCAAGGGGGAAGGCACCTCCGAGGTGCCTTGGGGAGGATGGACTCCTCCCCCCCCTCTTGGCCGCCGCACCAGATGCCATCTGGAGGCTGGCCGCCGCCCCTTGGGGTGGGAAACCCTAAAGGGGGCGCAGCCCTCCCCTTCCCCTATATATATGAGGCCTAGGGGCTGCCCATAACACGCGATTTGATCTCTCGTTGGTGCAGCCCTGCCCCTCTCCCTCCTCCTCTTCTCCCATGGTGCTTGGCGAAGCCCTGCGGGATTGCCACGCTCCTCCTCCACCACCACGCTGTTGTGCTGCTGTTGGATGGAGTCTTCCTCAACCTCTCCCTCTCTCCTTGCTGGATCAAGGCGTGGGAGACGTCACCGGGCTGTACGTGTGTTAAACGCGGAGGTGCCGTCCGTTCGGCACTTGATCATCGGTGATCTGAATCACGACGAGTACGACTCCATCAACCCCGTTCACTTGAACGCTTCTGCTTAGCGATCTACAAGGGTATGTAGATGCACTCTCCTTCTACTCGTAGCTGGTTTCTCCATAGATAGATCTTGGTGACGCGTAGGAAAATTTTGAATTTCTGCTACGTTCCCCAACAGCTTAGCGATCTACGACGCTTGATGTGCCTGGTCTTCTTGTGAAACCTGGGCTCCTTGGCAAGGGCAATAGCTCCAGTGTTGTCACAAAAGAGTTTGATCGGCCCCGACGCATTGGGTATTACTCCTAGGTCGGTGATGAACTCCTTCACCCAGATTGCTTCATGCGCTGCCTCCGAGGCTGCCATGTATTTTGCTTCACATGTAGATCCCGCCACGATGCTCTGCTTGCAGCTGCACCAGCTTACCGCTCCACCATTCAACACATACACATATCCGGTTTGTGACTTAGAGTCATCCAGATCTGTGTCGAAGCTAGTGTCGACGTAACCCTTTACGACGAGCTCTTCGTCACCTCCATAAACGAGAAACATGTTCTTCGTCCTTTTCAGGTACTTTAGGATATTCTTGACCGTTGTCCAGTGTTCCTTGCCAGGATTACTTTGGTACCTTCCTACCAAACTTACGGCAAGGTTTACATCAGGTCTGGTACACAGCATGGCATACATAATAGATCCTATGGCTGAGGCATAGGGGATGACGCTCATCTCTTCTTTATCTTTTGCCATGGTCGGGCATTGAGCCGAGCTCAATCTCACACCTTGCAATACAGGCAAGAACCCCTTCTTGGACTGATCCATTTTGAACTTCTTCAAAATCTTATCAAGGTATGTGCTTTGTGAAAGACCTATGAGGCGTCTCGATCTATCTCTATAGATCTTGATGCCTAATATATAAGCAGCTTCTCCAAGGTCCTTCATTGAAAAACACTTATTCAAGTAGGCCTTAATGTTGTCCAAGAATTCTATATCATTTCCCATCAAAAGTATGTCATCTACATATAATATGAGAAATGCTACAGAGCTCTCACTCACTTTCTTGTAAACGCAGGCTTCTCCATAAGTCTGCATAAACCCAAACGCTTTGATCATCTCATCAAAGCGAATGTTCCAACTCCGAGATGCTTGCACCAGCCCATAAATGGATCGCTGGAGCTTGCATACTTTGTTAGCATTCTTAGGATCGACAAAACCCTCCGGCTGCATCATATATAGTTCTTCCTTAAGATGCCCGTTAAGGAATGTCATTTTGACGTCCATCTGCCATATCTCATAATCATAGTATGCGGCAATTGCTAACATGATTCGGACGGACTTAAGCTTCGCTGCGGGAGAGAAAGTCTCATCATAGTCAATCCCTTGAACTTGCCGATAACCCTTAGCGACAAGTCGAGCTTTATAGATGGTGACATTACCATCCGCGCCCGTCTTCTTCTTAAAGATCCATTTGTTTTCTATCGATCGCCGATCATCGGGCAAGTCAGCCAAAGTCCATACTTTGTTTTCATACATGGATTCTATCTCGGATTTCATGGCTTCTAGCCATTTGTTGGAATCTGGGCCCGCCATCGCTTCTTCATAGTTCGAAGGTTCACCGTTGTCTAACAACATGATTTCCAGGACAGGGTTGCCGTACCACTCTGGTGCGGAACGTGTCCTTGTGGACCTACGAAGTTCAGTAGCAACTTGATCCGAAGTACCTTGATCATCATCATTATTTTCCTCTTCAGTTGGTGTAGGCATCACAGGAACATTTTCCTGAGCTGCACTACTTTCCCGTTCAAGAGGTAGTACTTCATCGAGTTCTACTTTCCTCCCACTTACTTCTTTCGAGAGAAACTCTTTTTCCAGAAAGGATCCGTTCTTGGCAACAAAGATCTTGCCCTCGGATCTTAAGTAGAAGGTATACCCAATGGTTTCTTTAGGGTATCCTATGAAAACACATTTTTCTGACTTAGGTTCGAGCTTTTCAGGTTGAAGTTTCTTGACATAAGCATCGCATCCCCAAACTTTTAGAAACGACAGCTTAGGTTTCTTCCCAAACCATAATTCATACGGTGTAGTCTCAACGGATTTAGACGGTGCCCTATTTAAAGTGAATGTAGTTGTCTCTAGAGCGTATCCCCAAAATGATAGCGGTAAATCGGTAAGAGACATCATAGATCGCACCATATCCAATAGAGTGCAATTACGACGTTCGGACACACCGTTTCGCTGAGGTGTTCCAGGCGGCGTGAGTTGTGAAACGATTCCACATTTTCTTAAGTGTGTACCAAATTCGTGACTTAAATATTCTCCTCCACAATTCGATCGTAAGAATTTTATCTTTCGGTCACGTTGATTCTCTACTTCATTCTGAAATTCCTTGAACTTTTCAAAGGTCTCAGACTTGTGTTTCATCAAGTAGACATACCCATATCTACTCAAGTCATCTGTGAGAGTGAGAACATAACGATATCCTCCACGAGCCTCAACACTCATTGGACCACACACATCGGTATGTATGATTTCCAACAAGTTGGTTGCTCGCTCCATTGTTCCGGAGAATGGAGTCTTGGTCATTTTGCCCATGAGGCATGGTTCGCATGTGTCAAATGATTCATAATCGAGAGACTCTAAAAGTCCATCAGCATGGAGCTTCTTCATGCGCTTGACACCAATGTGACCAAGGCGGCAGTGCCACAAGTATGTGGGACTATCGTTATCAACTTTACATCTTTTGGTATTCACGCTATGAATATGTGTAACATTACGTTCGAGATTCATTAAGAATAAACCATTGACCATCGGAGCATGACCATAAAACATATCTCTCATATAAATAGAACAACCATTATTCTCGGATTATAAATGAGTAGCCATCTCGTATCAAACGAGATCCAGATACAATGTTCATGCTCAAACTTGGCACCAAATAACAATTATTAAGGTTCAAAACTAATCCCGTAGGTAAATGTAGAGGTAGCGTGCCGACGGCGATCACATCGACTCTGGAACCATTCCCGACGCGCATCGTCACCTCGTCCTTCGCCAGTCTCCGCTTATTCCGCAGCTCCTGCTGTGAGTTACAAATATGAGCAACGGCACCGGTATCAAATACCCAGGAGTTACTACGAGTACTGGTAAGGCACACATCAATTACATGTATATCAAATATACCTTTGGTGTTGCCGGCCTTCTTATCCGCTAAGTATTTGGGGCAGTTCCGCTTCCGGTGACCCTTCCCCTTGCAATAAAAGCACTTAGTTTCAGGCTTGGGTCCATTCTTTGACTTCTTCCCGGCAACTGGCTTACCGGGCGTGGCAACATCTTTGCCGTCCTTCTTGAAGTTCTTCTTACCCTTGGCCTTCTTGAACTTAGTGGTCTTATTGAGCATCAACACTTGATGTTCTTTCTTGATTTCAACCTCTGCTGATTTCAGCATCGAGAATACGTCAGGAATGGTCTTCACCATCCCCTGCATATTGTAGTTCATCACAAAGCTCTTGTAGCTTGGTGGGAGCGACTGAAGGATTCTGTCAATGACCGCCTCATCCGGGAGGTTAATGTCCAGCTGGGACAGGCGGTTGTGCAACCCAGACATTTTGAGTATGTGCTCACTGACAGAACTATTTTCCTCCATCTTACAACTATAGAACTTGTTGGTGACTTCATATCTCTCGACCCGGGCATGAGCTTGGAAAACTAGTTTCAGCTCCTCGAACATCTCATATGCTCCGTGTTGCTCAAAACGCTTTTGGAGCCCCGGTTCTAAGCTGTAAAGCATGCCGCACTGAACGAGGGAGTAATCATCAGCACGAGACTGCCAAGCATTCATAATGTCTTGGTTCTCTGGGACGGGAGCGTCACCTAGCGGTCCTTCTAGGACATATTGTTTCCTGGCAGCTATGAGGATGATCCTCAGGTTCCGGACCCAGTCCGTATAGTTGCTGCCATCATCTTTCAGCTTGGTTTTCTCTAGGAACGCGTTGAAGTTCATGTTGACATGAGCGTTGGCCATTTGATCTACAAGACATATTATGCAAAAAGTTTTAGACTAAGTTCATGATAATTAAGTTCATCTAATCAAATTATTTTAATGAACTCCCACTCAGATTAGACATCCCTCTAGTCATCTAAGTGTTACACGATCCGAGTCGACTAGGTCGTGTCCGATCATCACGTGAGACGGACTAGTCATCGTCGGTGAACATTCTCATGTTGATCGTCTCTTCCATACGACTCGTGTTCGACCTTTCGGTCTCCGTGTTCCGAGGCCATGTCTGTACATGCTAGGCTCGTCAAGTTAACCCAAAGTGTTTTGCATGTGTAAAACTGTCTTACACCCGTTGTATGTGAACGTAAGGATCTATCACACCCGATCATCATGTGGTGCTTCGAAACGACGAACTTTAGCAACGGTGCCCAGTTAGGGGAGAACACTTCTTGAAATTTTTGTAAGGGATCATCTTATTTACTACCGTCGTTCTAAGTAAACAAGATGCATAAACATAATAAACATCACATGCAATTATATAATAGTGACATGATATGGCCAATATCATATAGCTCCTTCGATCTCCATCTTCGGGGCTCCATGATCATCTTTGTCACCGACATGACACCATGATCTCCATCATCATGATCTCCATCATCGTGTCTTCATGAAGTTGTCACGCCAACGACTACTTCTACTTCTATGGCTAACACGTTTAGCAACAAAGTAAAGTAATTTACATGGCGTTCTTCAATGACACGCAGGTCATACAAAAATAAAGACAACTCCTATGGCTCCTGCCGGTTGTCATACTCATCGACATGCAAGTCGTGATTCCTATTACAAGAACATGATCTCATACATCACAATATATCATTCATCATTCATCACAATTTTTGGCCATATCACATCACATGACAATTGCTGCAAAAACAAGTTAGACGTCCTCTAATTGTTGTTGCATCTTTTACGTGGCTGTAATTGGGTTCTAGCAAGAACGTTTTCTTACCTACGAATAACCACAACGTGATTTTGTCAACTTCTATTTACCCTTCATAAGGACCCTTTTCATCGAATCCGCTTCAACTAAAGTGGGAGAGACAGACACCCGCCAGCCACCTTATGCAACTAGTGCATGTTAGTCGGTGGAACCGGTCTCACATAAGCGTACGTGTAAGGTTGGTCCAGGCCGCTTCATCCCACAATACCGCTGAAGCAAGATAAGACTAGTAGCGGCAAGCAAGTTGACAAGATCTACGCCCACAACTAAATTGTGTTCTACTCATGCAATAGAGAACTACGCATAGACCTAGCTCATGATGCCACTGTTGGGGAACGTTGCAGAAAATTAAAATTTTTCCTACGATTTCACCAAGATCCATCTATGAGTTCATCTAAGCAACGAGTCAAGGGAGTGAGTTTGCATCTACGTACCACTTGTACATCGCGTACGGAAGCGTTAGATGGAGCGGTGATGATGGAGTCGTACTCGCCGTGATTCAGATCACCGGAGAGCCTAGCGCCGAACGGACAGCACCTCCGCGTTCAACACACGTACGGTGCGTGTGACGTCTCCTCCTTCTTGATCCAGCAAGGGGGAAGGAGAGGTTGATGATGATGGCTCCAGCAGCAGCACAACGGCGTGGTGGTGGTGGAATAGCAGCACTCCGGCAGGGCTTCGCCAAGCACGCGACGGAGGAGGAAGAGGTGTAGCAGGGGGAGGGGGCGCCAGGACTTCAGGGTGCGGCTGCCCCTCTCCCCCCTCCCTTTATATAGGCCCCCAGGGGGGCGCCGGCCCTGGGAGATTCAATCTCCCAAGGGGGCAGCGGCCAAGGGGGGAGGAGTGCCCCCCAAGGCATGTGGTGCGCCCCCCCCCCCCACCCTAGGGTTTCAACCCTAGGCGCAGGGGGTGGGCCTAGGGGGGTGCACCAGCCCACTATGGGCTGGCTCCCCTGCCACTTCAGCCCATGGGGCCCTCCGGGATGGGTGGCCCCACCCGATGGACCCCCGGGACCCTTCCGGTGGTCCCGATACAATACCGGGTGACCCCGAAACTTTCCCGATGGCCGAAATACCACTTCCTATATATAATTCTTTACCTCCGGACCATTCTGAAACTCCTCGTGACGTCCGGGATCTCATCCGGGACTCCGAACAACATTCGGTATACTGCATACTCATAGTCATACAACCCTAGCATCACCGAACCTTAAGTGTGTAGACCCTACGGGTTCGGGAGACACGTAGACATGACCGAGATGGCTCTCGAGCAATAACCAACAGCGGGATCTGGATACCCATGTTGGCTCCCACATGCTCCTCGATGATCTCATCGGATGAACCACGATGTCGAGGATTCGAACAACCCCGTATACAATTCCCTTTGTCATTCGGTACGTTACATGCCCGATACTCGATCGTCGGTATCCCAATACCTCATTCAGTCTCGTTACCGGCAAGTCACTTTACTCGTACCGTAATGCATGATCCCGTGACCAAACACTTGGTCACTTTGAGCTCATTATGATGATGCATTACCGAGTGGGCCCAGAGATACCTCTCCGTCATACGGAGTGACAAATCCCAGTCTCGATCCGTGTCAACCCAACAGACACTTTCGGAGATACCTGTAGTGCACCTTTATAGTCACCCAGTTACGTTATGACGTTTGGTACACCCAAAGCACTCCTACGGTATCCGGGAGTTACACGATCTCATGGTCTAAGGAAGAGATACTTGACATTGAAAAAGCTCTAGCAAAACGAACTACACGATCTTGTGCTATGCTTAGGATTGGGTCTTGTCCATCACATCATTCTCCTAATGATGTGATCCCGTTGTCAATGACATCTAATGTCCATAGTCAGGAAACCATGACTATTTGTTGACCAACGAGCTAGTCAACTAGAGGCTCACTAGGGACATGTTATGGTCTATGTATTCACACGTGTATTACGATTTTCGGATAATACAATTATAGCATGAATAAAAGACAATTATCATGAACAAGGAAATATAATAATAATGCTTTTATTATTGCCTCTAGGGCATATTTCCAACAAACATAACCATCTTTGATTAACGAGCTAGTCAAGTAGAGGCATACTAGGGATTATATGTTTTGTCTATGTATTCACACATGTACTAAGTTTCCGGTTTTCATACAATTATAACATGAATAATAAACATTTATCATGAATTAAGGAAATAAATAATAACTTTATTATTGCCTCTAGGGCATATTTCCTTCAGTCTCCCACTTGCACTAGAGTCAATAATCTAGATTACATAATAATGATTCTAACACCCATGGAGCTTTGGTGCTGGTCATGTTTTGCTCGTGGAAGAGGCTTAGTCAACGAGCCTGCAACATTCAAATCTGTGTGTATCTTGCAAATCTCTATGTCCCCCTCCGACACTTGATGACGGATGGAATTGAAGCGTCTCTTGATGTGCTTGGTTCTCTTGTGAAATCTAGATTCCTTTGCAAATGCAATTGCACCAGTATTGTCACAAAAGATTTTCATTGGACCCGATGCACTAGGTATGACACCTAGATCGAATATGAACTCCTTTACCCAAACTCCTTCATTCACTGCTTCTGAAGCAGCAATGTACTTTGCTTCACACGTAGATCCCGCCACGACACTCTGCTTAGAACTGCACCAACTGACAGCTCCTCCATTCAATAAAAATGGGATCCGGTTTGCGACTTAGAGTCATCCGGATTAGTGTCAAAGCTTGCATCGACGTAACCGTTTAGGACAAGCTCTTTTTCACCTCCATAAATGAGAAACATATCCTTAGTCCTTTTCAGGTATTTCAGGATGTTCTTGGCCGCTGTTCAGTGCTCCATTCCGAGATTACTTTGGTACCTCCCTGCTATGCTTATAGCAAGACATACATCAGGTCTGGTACACAGCATTGCATACATGATAGAACCTATGGCTGAAGCATAGGGAGTGACTTTCGTTTTCTCTCTATCTTCTGCAGTGGTCGGGCATTGAGTCTAACTCAACTTCACACCTTGTAATACAGGCAGAAACCCTTTCTTTGACTGATCCATTTTGAACTTCTTCAAAACTTTATCAAGGTATGTGCTTTGTGAAAGTCCAATTAAGCGTCTTGATCTATCTCTATAGATCTTGATGCCCAATATGTAAGCAACTTCTCCAAGGTCTTTCATAGAAAAATTCTTATGCAGGTATCCCTTTATGCTATCGAGAAATTCTATATCATTTCCAATCAACAATATGTCATCCACATATAATATCAGAAATGCTACAGAGCTCCCACTCACTTTCTTGTAAATATAGGCTTCTCCAAAAGTCTGTATAAAACCATATGCTTTGATCACACTATCAAAATGTTTATTCCAACTCCGAGAGGCTTGCACCAGTCCATGGATCGCTAGAGCTTGCACACTTTGTTAGCACCCTTTGGATCGACAAAACCTTCTGGTTGCATCATATACAACTCTACTTCCAGAAATCCATTCAGGAATGCAGTTTTGACATCCATCTGCCAAATTTCATAATCATAAAATGTGGCAATCGCTAACATGATTCAGACGGACTTAAGCATCGCTACGGGTGGGAAAGTCTCATCATAGTAAACTCCTTGAACTTGTCGAAAACCTTTTGCAACAAGTCGAGCTTTGTAAATAGTAAGATTACCATGTGCGTCAGTCTTCTTAAAGATCCATTTATTTTCTATGGCTTGCCGATCATCGGGCAAGTCCACCAAAGTCCACACTTTGTTCTCATACATGGATCCCAACTTAGATTTCATGGCCTCAAGCCATTTCACGGAATCTGGGCTCATCATCGCTTCCTCATAGTTCTTAGGTTCATCATGGTCTAGTAACATGACTTCTAGAACAGGATTACCGTACCACTCTGGTGCGGATCTTACTTTGGAAGATCTACGAGGTTCGTAGTAACTTGATCTGAAGCTTCATGATCATCATCATTAGCTTCCTCACTAATTGGTGTAGGAATCATGGGAATTGATTTCTGTGATAAACTAACTTCCAATAAGGGAGAAGGTACAACTACCTCATCAAGTTCTACTTTCCTCCCACTCACTTCTTTCGAGAGAAACTCCTTCTCTAGAAAGGATCCATTCTTAGCAACAAATGTCTTGCCTTCGGATCTGTGATAGAAGGTGTACCCAACATTTTCCTTTGGGTATCCTATGAATATGCACTTCTCCAATTTGGGTTCGAGCTTATCAGGTTGAAGCTTTTTCACATAAGCATCGCCGCCCCAAACTTTAAGAAACGACAACTTTGGTTTCTTGCCAAACCACAGTTCATAAGGTGTCGTCTCAACGGATTTTGATGGTGCCCTATTTAAAGTGAATGTAGCCGTCTCTAAAGCATAACCCCAAAATTATAGCGGTAAATCAGTAAGAGACATCATAGATCGCACCATATCTAATAAAGTACGGTTACGACGTTCGGACACACCATTTCGCTGTGGTGTTCCAGGTGGCGTCAATTGTGAAACTATCCCATGTTGTTTCAAATGAAGACCAAACTCGTAACTCAAATATTCTCCTCCACAATCAGATCGTAGAAACTTTATTTTCTTATTACGATGATTTTCCACTTCACTCTGAAATTCTTTGAACTTTTCAAATGTTTCAGACTTATGTTTCATTAAGTAGATATAACCATATCTACTCAAATCATCTGTGAAGGTAAGAAAAAATGATACCCACCACGAGCCTCCATACTCATTGGACCGCATACATCGGTATGTATTATTTCCAACAAGTCAGTAGCTCGTTCCATTGTTCCGAAGAACAGAGTTTAGTCATCTTGCCCATAAGGCACGATTCACAAGCACCAAGTGATTCATAATCAAGTGATTCCAAAAGTCCATCAGCATGGAGTTTCTTCATGCGCTTTACACTGATATGACCCAAACGTAGTGCCACAAATAAGTTGCACTATCATTGTTAAACTTGTATCTTTTGGTTTCAATACTATGAATATGTGTATCACTACTATCGAGATTCAATAAAAATAGACCACTCATCAAGGGTGCATGACCATAAAAGATATTACTCATATAAATAGAACAACCATTATTCTCTAATTTAAATGAATAACCGTCTCACATTAAACAAGATCCAGATATAATGTTCATGCTCAACGCTGGCACCAAATAACAATTATTCAGGTCTAAAACTAATATGGAAGGTAGATATAGAGGTAGAGTGCCGGCCGCGATCACATCGACTTTGGAACCATTTTCCACGCGCATCATCACCTCATCCTTAGACAATCTTCGCTTAATCCGTAGCCCATGTTTCAAGTTGCAAATATGAGCAACCGAACCAGTATCAAATACCCAGGTGCTATTGCGAGTATTAGTTAAGTACACATCAATAACATGTATATCAAATATACCTTTCACTTTGCCATCCTTCTTATGCGCCAAATACTTGGGGCAGTTCCGCTTCCAGTGACCAGTCCCTTTGCAGTAGAAGCACTCAGTTTCAGGTTTAGGTCCAGACATGGGTTTCTTCTCTTGAGCAGCAACATTTTTGTTGTTTTTCTTGAAGTTCCCCTTCTTCCCTTTGCCCTTTTTCTTGAAACTAGTGGTATTATTGACCATCAACACTTGATGCTCCTTTTTGATTTCTACCTCCGCAGCCTTTAGCATCGTGAAGAGCTCGGGAATAGTCTTGTTCATCCCTTGCATAATATAGTTGATCACGAAGCCTTTATAGCTTGTGGCAGTGATTGAAGAACTCTGTCAATGACACAATCAACTGGAAGATCAACTCCCAGCTGAGTCAAGTGGTTATGGTACCCAGACATTCTGAGTATGCGTTCACTGACAGAACTATTCTCCTCCATTTTGCAGCTGTAGAAGTTGTTGGAGACTTCATATCTCTCAACTCAGGCATTTGCTTGAAATATTAACTTCAACTCCTGGAACATCTCATATGCTCCATGACGTTCAAAACGTCTTTGAAGTCCCGATTCTAAGCCGTAAAGCATGGCACACTGAACTGTCGAGTAGTCATCAGCTTTGCTCTGCCAGACGTTCTTAACATCATTAGTAGCATCTGCAACAGGCCTGGCACCCAGCGGTGCTTCTAGGATGTAATTCTTTTGTGCAGCAATGAGGATAATCCTCAAGTTACGGACCCAGTCCGTGTAGTTGTCACCATCATCATAGCTTTCTTTAGGAACACATTAAAATTTAAAGGAACGGTAGCACGGGCCATTGATCCACAACAACATAGACATACAAAATACTATCAGGTACAAAGTTCATGATAAATTAAAGTTCAATTAATCATATTACTTAAGAACTCCCACTTAGATAGACATCCCTCTAATCATCTAAGTGATCACATGATCCAAATCAACTAAACCATGTCTGATCATCACGTGAGATGGAGTAGTTTTCAAAGGTGAACATCACTATGTTGATCATATCTACTATATGATTCACGCTCGACCTTTCGGTCTTAGTGTTCCGAGGCCATATCGGCATATGCTAGTCTCGTCAAGTTTAACCCGAGTATTCTGCGTGTGCAAAACTGGCTTGCACCCGTTGTATGTGAACATAGAGCTTACCACACCCGATCATCACGTGGTGTCTCGGCACGATGAACTATAGCAAATGGTGTATACTCAGGGAGAACACTTATACCTTGAAATTTAGTAAGGGATCATCTTATAATGCTACCGCCATACTAAGCAAAATAAGATGCATAAAGGATAAACATCACATGCAATCAAAATATGTGACATGATATGGCCATCATCATCTTGTGCTCATGATCTCCATCATTGAAGCATCGTCATGATCTCCATCGTCACCGCCGTGACACCTTGATCTCCATCGTAGCATAGTTGTCGTCTCGCCAACTATTGTTACTACGACTATTGCTACTGCTTAGTGATAAAGTAAAACAATTACATGGTGATTGAATTGCATACAATAAAGCGACAACCATACGGCTCCTGCCAGTTGCCGATAACTTTGTTACAAAACATGATCATCTCATACAACAATTTATATCACATCATGCCTTGACCACATCACATCACAACAAGCCCCGCAAAAACAAGTTAGACGTCATCTACTTTGTTGTTGCAAGTTTTACGTGGCTGCTACGGGCTTCTAGCAAGAACCGTTCTTACCTACGCATCAAAACCACAATGATTTTTCGTCAAGTGTGTTGTTTTAACCTTCAACAAGGACCCGGCGTAGCCACACTCGATTCAACTAAAGTTGGAGAAACAGACACTCACCAGCCACCTGTGTGCGAAGCACGTCGGTAGAACCAATCTCGCGAAAGCGTACGTGTAATGTCGGTCTGAGCCGCTTCATCCAACAATACAGTTGAATCAAAGTATGACATGTTGGTAAGCAGTATGACTATTATCGCCCACAACTCTTTGTGTTCTACTCGTGCATATAACATCTACGCATAGACATGGCTCAGATGCCACTGTTGGGGAACGCAGTAATTTCAAAAAAATTCCTATGATCACACACGATCTATCTCTAGGTGATGCATAGCAACGAGAGGGGAGAGTGTTGTCTATGTACCCTCGTAGACCGAAAGCGGAAGCATTATGACAATGCAATTGATGTAGTCGTACGTCTTCACGATCCGACCGATCCTAGCACCGAAGGTACGGCACCTCCGCGATCTGCACACGTTCAGCTCGGTGACGTCCCACAAACTCTAGATCAAGCTGAGGTCGAGGGAGAGTTTCATCAGCACGATGGCGTGGTCGCGGTGACGATGAAGTTACCGGCGCAGGGCTTCGCCTAAGCACTACGATGATATAACCGAGGTGGAAATCTATGAAGGGGGGCACCGCACATGGCTAAACAATCAACTTGTGTGTTTTAGGGTGCCCCCCGCCCCCGTATATAAAGGAGCAAGGGGGGAGGCCGGCCGGCCCCTGTAAGCGCGCCCCAAGAGGGGAGTCCTACTAGGACTACTAGTCCTAGTAGGATTCCACCAAGAGGGGAAGAGGGGGAAGGAAGGAGAGGGAGAGGGGGAAGGAAAGGGGGTGATGGGGTTATGTACCTAGGGTAGGGTCATGAACCTGTTCCAAGTAACTTACCCTAGGACATCCCTAGAAGAGGTCGCCTTCCAGTCGACCAACGAGGATTCACTCGACTGGCCTGAAGGACTCGACCACGAAGACTCACTCGACCACCAGGAGGTCAAGAGGCACTCTGCACCGCAACGGCCTGTAATTAAGTAGACTTTATGATAGTAAAGGCACTTTATGTGGGGCATTACCAGTAACGCCCCAGACTTAACTCACCTTAAACCCTCTCCTACGTGGGCTGGCTGGGGTCCTGGCGCACTCTATATAAGCCACCCCCCTCCACAGGCAGAAGGGTTCGGCACCTTGTAATCCATACATTGATAATCCACTCGACCGCCTCCGGGCTCCGAGACGTAGGGCTGTTACTTCTTCCGAGAAGGGCCTGAACTCGTACATCCCTTGTGCTTACAACCTCTCCATAGCTAGGACCTTGCCTCTCCATACCTACCCCCCACTCTACTGTCAGGCTTAGAACCACGACAGTTGGCGCCCACCGTGGGGCAGGTGTTTTAGCGATTTTGTGGAGAAGTTGCGATTCTTCAGAGTACTTTCATCATGGTGTCTGCTGGAATTTTGGTCGAAGGTCAAGAGATCCGTCTCGGCGCTCTCACCTTCATCGCCGACGACTCCGCATGGCTCCAGGAGGCTCCACTCGACGTAGATGCGCTCCCCGTCCGCGGTGCGACGCATTTTCGTGCATGTATCCGCGGCGTTCTGCTGCGGCAACCATCGACCCAGTATCGGTCGGCTCCTCCGTCTTCCACCCTCCTGGTCTCCCGCCAGCGCAAGCGCTCAGGCCGGTCGAGGCTTCAGCGATGGGTGAGTCACGCGGTGGCTCGCCAGTCGACCACTACACAAGTTGCGGCAATCGAGCCCAACGAATCTCTCTACGGCTTGTTCGATCAGTCGACTGGCTCCGGAGAGACTGCATCCGAGTGCGGAAGCAGTGATCCAGCGGCGGAAATCTTGATGGTCGACGGGCCCCACAGCCCTCCTGGCTTCGCCCGCGGTGGTGGAGCAGGCGACGGCGGCGACCCTGCTCGAGGCTACGAAGAGTACCAGCCCGAGCCACTCGACTCTCTGCAAAGAGAAGAGCTTCGCCGCAGGAACGAGGATCCCCTGCGTATTCCCATCGCAGGAGAAACCCCCGAGGCTCGTGCCTTGGAGGAGGCGCGTCTGGCCAATTTGGCCGAGCGCACTCGACTGGAGAACCTTCAGCGAGCACTCGACGAGCGCGCGTGGCAACGAGTTCCCGACACCAGTCGACGTCAACTCTTCCCGCCGACTCAGGTATATCGAACCCCAATTCAGAATTTAGCAGCTGCGACCCGTATAGCAGAGTCCATTCAGCCTTCGCAGTCAGAGGCTGGCAGAGGTTTGCTGCAGATCAGGGATCTGCTCCGGGCAGCAGGAGATCAGAATTCAGCCGTGTCTCAGTCGCGCAACAGAATTCACAGTCGATCTGTCACTGTGAATACGGTTCAGTCGGCTCACAGCCCCAGATCGCCTCCGCGGCGCGAAGGGCGTGAGAATCGGCGAGATCAATATGGCGACAGACTCGACCGAGATGATAGGCGTCGAGTGCCCTATTCCCCTCTGAGGGGTGGGTCTTACGCTCCTCGGCAGCCAGATGATAGGCGTCAGTACAGTACAGGGCGTAGGGTTCCAGTTGACCCCAGAGAGCCAGGCTTTGACGCGCGATCCATTATCGTACAAGGGTTGGTCGACCGGAACAGAGCCCATCGAGGCGCACTCGACAGAGATGTGCCCACGAGCAGTCGAGTTCATGTTTCTGGTCCTGAATGTTTCAGCAGAGCTATCAGAGCCGCAGTTATCCCCCCCAATTTCAGGCTGGCAACAGGAGTCAGCAAGTTCACTGGTGAGTCTAAGCCTGAAACTTGGCTTGAAGACTACCGAGTGGCAGTTCAGATCGGTGGTGGGAACGACGAGGTGGCCATGAAGCATTTGCCCCTCATGTTGGAAGGTTCTGCCAGGGCATGGTTGACTCAATTGCCTCCTAGCAGCATTTACACTTGGGAAGATCTGTCCTGAGTGTTCGTCAGAACGTTTGAAGGGACTTGCAAGCGACCAGCGGGATTGACAGAGTTGCAAGTCTGCGTGCAGAAAACCAATGAGACTCTCAGAGAGTATATTCAGAGGTGGATCACTTTGCACCACACTGTGGAAAATGTCTCTGACCATCAGGCAGTATGCGCCTTCAAAGATGGTGTCAAGAACAGAGAACTGAGTTTGAAATTTGGTCGAACCGGTGACATGACCTTGAGTCGGATGATGGAGATTGCTACCAAGTACGCCAACGGCGAAGAAGAAGACCGACTCCGAAGCGGCAAGCACAAGCCGAGTCAGTCGGAAAAAGGAAACACCAGTCGGAAACAGAAGCGGAAGGCTGAACCGGCAGCTCCTGGAGAGGCTCTGGCCGTGACTCAAGGAAAGTCTAAGGGGAAACCAAAAGGATCCTGGAACCCCAAGAAGGTGAAGGATAAAGAAGGGAACGACGTGATGGATATGCCGTGCCACATCCACACGAAGAAAGATGAAGAGGGGAATATCATTTACCCAAAGCACACCACTCGCCAATGTCGACTCCTGATCCAGCAGTTTCAGGGAAAACAGTCTAAGGACAAGGAGAAGGAGCCGGACAAGGCCGAAGACAAAGAGGACAGTGAGGGAGGATATCCGCATATCAACTCCACTCTGATGATCTTCGCAGATGTGGAAAGCAGAAGTCGACTGAAAGTGATTAACCGAGAGGTTAACATGGTTGCCCCAGCGAAGGCAAATTATCTGAAGTGGTCTCAAACACGCATCACATTCGACCAATCTGATCACCTGACTCATATTGCCACCCCTGGGAGGCAAGCTTTGGTGGTCGATCCAGTTGTCGAAGGCACTCGACTGACAAAGGTGCTGATGGATGGTGGAAGTGGGCTGAATCTGTTATATGCAGACACGTTGAAAGGTATGGGCATTCCGATGTCCCGACTGAGCACTAGTAACATGAGCTTCCATGGAGTTATACCAGGGAAGAAGGCCGAGTCACTCGGCCAGATAGCTTTGGACGTAGTGTTTGGCGATTCAAAGCATTTTCGCAAAGAAAAGTTGACGTTTGAGGTCGTGGATTTTCAAAGTGCATATCATGCCATTTTGGGGAGACCAGCCTATGCACGGTTCATGGCTTGACCATGTTACGTGTACCTCAAATTGAAGATGCCCGGTCCCAAAGGTGTGATCACTGTCACCGGTGATAGGAAAAAGGCAGAGGAGTGCTTTCAGAAGGGCTCCAAAATTGCCGATTCCCAAGTGACAGCGGTCGAGTTCGAAGAATACAAGCAAAACGCAGATCCGAGTGACTTGCTGCGATCCAAGAAGCCCGCCACAGAATCTGCATTCCAGTCGTCCGGTGGGACGAAGCCTGTTCACATTCACCCGACCGACCCCGAAGCAGCTCCGACCCGCATCTCCACAACACTCGACCCAAAATAGGAAGAAGCGCTCATCCAGTTCCTCCGTGAGAACTGGGACATTTTTGCATGGAAGCCCGCTGACATGCCAGGTGTTCCCAGGGGACTGGCTGAGCATCGCCTAAGAGTCGACTCGTCTGCAAAGCCAGTCAAAGAACATCTTCGGCGGTCCGCCGTCCAGAAGAGAAAGGCCATCGGTGAAGAAGTGGCTCGACTGTTAGCGGCAGGATTTATCCGAGAGATATTCCACTCCGAGTGGCTCGCTAATGTCGTCATGGTTCCTAAGAAGGACAAGTCGCTCCGAATGTGCATTGATTTCAAGCACATCAACCGGGCCTGCCCGAAAGATCACTTTCCTCTCCCTCGCATAGATCAAATTGTTGACTCGACCGCGGGATGCGAGAGGTTGTCTTTTTTAGATGCTTACTCCGGGTACCACCAGATCCGTCTGTATGGGCCCGATGAAGTAAAAACAGCTTTCATCACTCCATTCGGGTGCTTCTGCTATATCACCATGCCATTCGGCCTCAAGAATGTCGGAGCCACATTTATGCGAATGATCCAGAAGTGTCTACTCACTCAAATCAGTCGGAATGTGGAAGCTTATATGGATGATATTGTTGTCAAGTCACGAAAAGGTTCCGACCTGCTCGCTGACCTCGCCGAAACATTTGCCAACCTCAGAAGGTATGATATCAAGCTCAATCCATCAAAGTGCACATTTGGAGTTCCTGGTGGCAAGTTACTCGGTTTTCTCGTTTCCGAACGGGGAATCGACGCCAACCCAGAAAAGATTGGCACTATTCTCCGAATGAAACGCCCTGTGCGAGTGCACGATGTCCAGAAGCTTACTGGATGCTTGGCCGCATTAAGTCGATTCATCTCATGACTCGGTGAAAAGGCATTGCCTCTTTACCGACTGATGAAGAAGGCTGACAAGTTCGAGTGGACTCCAGAAGCTGATGCAGCGTTTGCCGAGCTAAAAGCTCTGCTCTCCACCCAGCCGGTGCTTGCTGCTCCAATCAGCAAAGAGCCTCTGTTGCTCTACATCGCAGCCACAGGACAAGTCGTCAGTACTGTGCTAACGGTCGAGCGGGAAGAAGAAGGAAAAGCTCTCAAAGTTCAGCGCCCAGTGTATTATTTGTCTGAAGTCTTGACTCCATCCAAGCAGAGATATCCTCATTATCAGAAGCTTGTGTATGGAATATACATGACCACAAAGAAGGTTGCTCATTATTTCTCTGACCATTCCATCACAGTCGTCAGCGACGCTCCACTATCAGAGATTTTGCACAACAGAGATGCAACTGGTCGAGTGGCCAAATGGGCGATTGAACTTCTTCCCCTTGATATCAAGTTTGAGGCAAAGAAAGCCATTAAGTCCCAGGCGATAGCAGATTTCCTCGCCGAGTGGATTGAACAACAGCAGTCGACTGAAGTTCACTCGGAGCATTGGACCATGTTTTTCGATGGCTCTAAGATGTTGAATGGTTCCGGTGCTGGGGTCGTCCTGGTTTCCCCCAGAGGAGATAAGCTTAGATATGTGCTCCAGATTCACTTTGACTCCTCCAACAATGAGGCAGAATATGAGGCCCTCCTATATGGGTTGCGCATGGCCATTTCACTCGGCGTCCGTCGCCTAATGGTCTATGGTGACTCGGATCTAGTGGTCAATCAGGTGATGAAAGAGTGGGACGTGAGAAGCCCAGCCATGACTGGATACTGCAGTGCAGTGAGGAAGCTGGAGAAGAAGTTCGAGGGGTTGGAGCTCCATCATATACCCCGACTGAAAAATCAAGCAGCTGATGATCTAGCAAAGATAGGTTCCAAGAGAGAAGCCATTCCGAGTGGTGTGTTCTTGGAGCATATACATACTCCGTCAGTCAAAGAAGATCCTTTCACCGAAGAAACTCCGCAGCCCAAGAGTGCCACAGATCCGACTGAAGTTGAAGTCCCAACGGTGGTCGACTTGATCATGGAGGTTTTGGTGGTCATTCCCGACTGGACGATTCCGTATGTCGCATATATCTTGAGGAAAGAGCTTCCGGAGGATGGGGAAGAGGCTTGACAGATCGTCCGTCGATCTAAAGCCTTTACCGTAATCAAAGGACAATTATACAGAGAAAGCGCGACTGGAGTTGGTCAGAAGTGCATAACACCAGAAGAAGGTCGACTCATCCTCAATGATATTCACTCGGGGACCTGCGGTCATCATGCGTCCTCTCGGACCATCGTGGCCAAAGCATACCGAGCCGGATTTTACTGGCCCAAGGCGAATGAGATGGCAAAGGAGATAGTGGATAAGTGCGAGGGATGTCAGTTCTACTCGAATATGTCGCACAAGCCTGCGTCAGCTTTGAAGACCATCCCACTCGTCTGGCCTTTTGCAGTTTGGGGGCTGGACATGATCGGTCCTTTGAGAACAGGACGAAGTGGCTTCACGCATGTACTGGTGGCAGTCGACAAGTTCACCAAGTGGATCGAGGCTAAACCAATCAAGAGCCTTGACACCGGTACTGCTGTTAGCTTCATCAGGGAACTAATATTCAGATATGGAGTCCCGCACAGCATCATAACGGATAATGGGTCAAACTTTGACTCAGAGGAATTCAGAGCTTTCTGCAACTCCCAGGGCACACGGGTCGACTACGCATCAGTCGCCCATCCGCAGTCGAATGGACAAGCAGAGCGAGCTAATGGACTGATTCTCAAGGGACTGAAGCCGCGACTGATGCGTGATCTCAAACACGCGGCTGGAGCTTGGGTCGACGAACTTCCATCTGTACTCTGGGGACTGCGGACCACGCCCAACCGGTCGACCGGAAGAACTCCATTCTTCTTGGTCTATGGAGCCGAAGCAGTCTTGCCGAGTGATCTTCTCCACAATGCTCCTCGAGTCGAAATCTACAACGAAGCAGAAGCTGAACAAGCGCGGCAGGACGCAGTCGACCTTTTAGAGGAAGAAAGGGAGATGGCTCTGATCCGGTCGACCATCTACCAACAAGATCTGCGCCGTTTCCACGCCCAAAATGTGAGAGGTCGAGCCTTCCAGGAAGGGGATTTGGTTCTCCGAGTGGATCAGCACAAACCACACAAGCTTGCTCCTTCTTGGGAAGGTCCCTTCATCGTCACCAAGGTTCTCCACAACGGGGCGTACCGTCTTTACAACGTCGAGCATAATATCGACGAGCCCCGAGCTTGGAACGCGGAGCTACTCCGCCCATTTTACACTTAAGTTTTATCACTCGGATGAGTTGCAATAAAGTACTTCTGTAGTTCATGGGTTTGGAAATAATAGTGTCATCACTTTTTATTTTTGTCCACATAAAAACTCCCCCTCAGTGGGTGACTTAGCCGCGAATCCGTTTCGCCTAAGTTTGTAAAAATCCTACCGAGTGGTGAGCCAGACTCTCACTCGGAGGCTTAGCTGCGAATCCGTTTCGCCTAAGTTTATCAAAATCCTACCGAGTGGTAAGCCAGCCTTCCACTCGGGGGCTTAGCTGCAGTCCAAGCACTCGCCTAAGTTGTGAAGATCCTACCGAGTGAAGAGCGATTCTCTCACTCGGAGGCTTAGCTGCAGTCCAAGGACTCGCCTAAGTTTATCAAAATCCTACCGAGTGGTAAGCCAGCCTTCCACTCGGGGGCTTAGCTGCAGTCCAAGCACTCGCCTAAGTTGTGAAAATCCTACCGAGTGAAGAGCGATCCTCTCACTCGGAGGCTTAGCTGCAGTCCAAGGACTCGCCTAAGTTTATCAAAATCCTACCGAGTGGTAAGCCAGCCTTCCACTCGGGGGCTTAGCTGCAGTCCAAGCACTCGCCTAAGTTGTGAAAATCCTACCGAGTGAAGAGCGATCCTC
>NC_041385.1:584143296-584216990 GCF_002162155.2 Triticum dicoccoides
AACAAGCGCGGCAGGACGCAGTCGACCTTTTAGAGGAAGAAAGGGAGATGGCTCTGATCCGGTCGACCATCTACCAACAAGATCTGCGCCGTTTCCACGCCCGAAATGTGAGAGGTCGAGCCTTCCAGGAAGGGGATTTGGTTCTCCGAGTGGATCAGCACAAACCACACAAGCTTGCTCCTTCTTGGGAAGGTCCCTTCATCGTCACCAAGGTTCTCCACAACGGGGCGTACCGTCTTTACAACGTCGAGCATAATATCGACGAGCCCCGAGCTTGGAACGCGGAGCTACTCCGCCCATTTTACACTTAAGTTTTATCACTCGGATGAGTTGCAATAAAGTACTTCTGTAGTTCATGGGTTTGGAAATAACAGTGTCATCACTTTTTATTTTTGTCCACATAAAAACTCCCCCTCAGTGGGTTACTTAGCCGCGAATCCGTTTCGCCTAAGTTTGTAAAAATCCTACCGAGTGGTGAACCAGACTCTCACTCGGAGGCTTAGCTGCGAATCCGTTTCGCCTAAGTTTATCAAAATCCTACCGAGTGGTAAGCCAGCCTTCCACTCGGGGGCTTAGCTGCAGTCCAAGCACTCGCCTAAGTTGTCAAAATCCTACCGAGTGGTAAGCCAGCCTTCCACTCGGGGGCTTAGCTGCAGTCCAAGCACTCGCCTAAGTTGTGAAAATCCTACCGAGTGAAGAGCGATCCTCTCACTCGGAGGCTTAGCTGCAGTCCAAGGACTCGCCTAAGTTTATCAAATCCTACCGAGTGGTAAGCCAGCCTTCCACTCGGAGGCTTAGCTGCGACCTCGCGCTCGCCTAAGTTATAAAAATCCTACCGAGTGAAGAGCAACCCTCTCACTCGGGGGCTTAGCTGCAGTCCAAGCACTCGCCTAAGTTGTGAAAATCCTACCGAGTGGTAAGCCAGCCTTCCACTCGGAGGCTTAGCTACAGCCTCGTGCTCGCCTAAGTTATAAAAATCTTACCGAGTGGAGAGCAACCCTCCCACTCGGGAGCTTAGCTGCAGCCCTGCGCTCGCCTAAGTTACAAAAATCCTACCGAGTGAAGAGCGACCCTCTCACTCGGAGGCTTAGCTGCAGTCCAAACGCTCGCCTAAGTACAGGCACCTTGCTTTGAACCTGCAAAAGACATTTTGAGCCGAAGGCAATCATATTCAAGCGCCAAATTCAAGTTCGAATCGATATCTAAAGGAACCGAAAGTGCTCAGGCGTCAAGCCTGTTAAAGTTTGTCGGTTACAATTCCACTCGGCATACCGAGGCAAATTTAAAGAGTCGAGCCAGAAGAAGTTTTTTACCCCTCCTGTGGAGGGCTGGAAGGTGCAACAAATTCATCAAGGTCAATTCAGTCGGCAATCCGAGTGGCAGCTGCAAGGAAAGTCTCCATAAAGGACCTGAAGTCGTGCTTCTTGGTATTGGCCACCCGAAGGGCCGCCAGCTTCTCCTCTCGTGCATCTTTGCAGTGAACTCGGGCCAGACACAGAGCGACATCTGCACCACACCGAGCCGAGGACTTCTTCCACTCCTGCACTCGACCAGGGATCGTGTTCAAGCGGGCCATCAGCGACTCAAGGTCATTCTGAAGTGTCTCCTCAGGCCAGAGCGTCGAGTCGATGCGAGATGTGGCGACCTTCAGCCTTGCGAGATAGTCCACGACAGCTGCAACACGAGACTCCAGTCGGAAAACATCCATGGCAACTTCGTCGTTCACCGGAGAATTGACGGGGTCAAGGTTTGGCTCCAGTCGGCTGGTTTCCTCTTCGAAGTTTTGACAGAATTCTGCAAGAGTGATCACTAAGTCAAGGAGATAGTCGAATGGAAAAAGCCACAATTGGAAATATTTGCCAAACATGGAGGTTTACCTTCAAGCATAAGAAACAACTTCTTGGCAAGGCCACTCAGGAAGGCCTCCAGTTCAGTTTTCTTCTCAGTCAATTTGCTGACTTGGTCGGTCAAGGCAGCTTTGTCAGTTCTCAGTCGACTGACCTCCTTGTTGGCAATCCCAAGAGCAGTTTTCAGATTGGTATTGTCTTGTTCGAGCTTGTTGACTGAAGCTAACTTCTCGTCAGCAAGCTTGATCTTCTCAGCTAGCTCAAGGTCTTTCTTTTGCTGGGCCTCCCTTACCTTACCTGCAAGCCACAGCAAGATCAGATGCTGAAACAAGCAAGGGGAAAAGCAGTCGTCAGGGTCTCACCAAACATACCTTCGGTCTCCTCCTTTGCCTTTGTCAGCTTCTCTTGAACCAGCTTCAAGCTCAGCTCGACTTGAGTATGCTTCTGTTCCAGCTCTGAGTAGCGAGCCACAAGATCACAAGAGTTCTGCGAAGAACCAATCGACTAAATGTCAAAAATAATTCACTTCCGAGTGAAAAGGGAAAAGCACACGTTTCTAAGACTACAGCCGAATACAAACATTCGACCGTAGTCTCGGGGACTACACCCAGTGGGTGCACTCAGCGTGCCCCCACTAATCCTGTTGAAGACAAAGTCGACCAGTCGACCTCAAAAAAAAAAAAGCGTGCGAGATGCATTCTCTAAGACTGTGATCAACCGCAAGCAGTCGACCACAGTCTCGGGGACTACACCCAGTGGGTGCACTCAGCGTGCCCCCACCGGTTTGTGAAATCCAGTCGACCAGTCGACTGACAGAAAGATTTACATTATAAAGCCTAAGGCCGACTGCCAGCAGTCGACCTTAGCCTTGGGGACTACACCCAGTGGGTGCACTTAGCGTGCCCCCACCGGTTTGTGAAATCCAGTCGACCAGTCGACTGACAGAAAGATTTACATTATAAAGCCTAAGGCCGACTGCCAGCAGTCGACCTTAGCCTTGGGGACTACACCCAGTGGGTGCACTTAGCGTGCCCCCACCGGTTTGTGAAATCCAGTCGACCAGTCGACTGACAGAAAGATTTACATTATAAAGCCTAAGGCCGACTGCCAGCAGTCGACCTTAGCCTTGGGGACTACACCCAGCGGGTGCACTCAGCGTGCCCCCGCTAACACGGAGTTTATTCGACACACCCAGTGGGTGACTAATATAAATTCCGGAAAAGAAAAGTTTTTGGTAGCATATCCAACAGAACAAACAGCGGTCGACTGACCTGGACATTGCTTTGGAGGGCAGAACTGGCGTCATAAGCTGCCTGGCTCGCGTCCCGGATGGTCTTCAGCTGCTCCATCATGAGTCCCGCCTGGCGTATCGCCTCCTTCGCTGCGCCAGCTTGGTCCTCCGGGACGTGGTGCGTCATGAAGAGGGAAGGCTGCTGAGCACTCGTCAGTGGATTCGCGAAGGTCACCGTGTGTCGAGTGGTGTTCTCTTCCTCCATAGTCAGAATTTCAGGCGCCGGCACATCCTGAGGCACCTTACTGGCGGACGCTTTCCGACTCCTCCTGTGCTTCAGCGGCTCTTCATCCTCATCATCATCAGGAAGATCGATAACAGTGTTGGGTGGAGCTGCGGAGAAGGATCAGGATCAGAGATCGCGAGTCAGTCGACTAAGAATGGTATTAAGAACACAGTACCTGGATTCGAAGTTGCTGCATCCTCCATCTCGTGGTCATCGGCCCGGGCCGAGGTCTCAGAAGTAGCAGCACTGCAACTCCAAAGGATCAGTCGACTAACCTCAGCGTCGACCAGAGATAAAGTTCGCACAGAATAAGAAAATATGAGCAACACAATTACCCTGATATGGTGGGGATGGACACCTTCATCTTCGGCAGGAGCTTGGTCGGCTTCGATGAGGCCGCCCTGGGCTGCTTCGGCGCCTTTTCAGTCGGCGCCGGAGAGGTGGTCCGAGGGCGCTTGGTCGACTGAGTGGCGGTCGCAACCCCCTTACCACGTTCGGTCGAAGGGTCGTGGACAAGCTTCGACCGCCTTTCTGAGCGCGGTGGAACGACCTCCTCCTCCTCTTCTTCCTCGTCCTCGATGTCATCTTCATCACCTTCATCATCATCATCGTCGTCATCATCCCCTGCAGCATCCGAGTCCCATTCCCCCTCTTCCTGGCTCTCGCCCCCGCTCGCCTCGCCCCCGCTCGCCTCGCCTTCTTCAGTCGAAGCTTGTGCCCCATTGGGCATCGAGTACAGCTCGGTGAAAGCCTAGCAGATGCCCAAACAAGGATCAGTCGACCAGTCGGCAGGGTTAGCAGAAATGAATACGACAAGGACACAATGGAAAGCAGAGCAAGTGTACCTTGTTTGGGTCGCTGTTGTGGTCGAGTGGAGGAATCCTTCTGGCTCCGCGCGGGTTGTCCCTGTTTCCGGTAACGGCTACCATCCATCTTTCCAAAGTGGCATCGTCGACTTCTTCTGGATGGACTCTAGTCTCGTCTTCGGGCCCACAGTACAACCACATGCAGTGGCTCCGGAATTGAAGGGGTTGGATGCGACGCCTGAGGAAGACCTCCAGAAGATCCATGCCCGTCACCCCCTCCCGGACCAACTGCACCACGCGCTCCATCAACATCTTCACGTCGGCTTTCTCCTCCGGAATCAGCTTCAGAGGGGAGGGCTTGTTCACTCGGTCCATGGTAAACGGAGGGAGTCCACTCGACTGCCCTGGCGTCGACTGGACCTGACAGTAGAACCAAGTCGACTGCCAGCCTCTGACGGACTCGGGAAAAGACATGGGCGGGAAGGTGCTATTGTTCCTCACCTGAATCCCCAGGCCCCCACACATTTGGACGACTCGGGTCTTCTCATCACCTGGGCTCGCCTTCTTCACGGTCTGAGAGCGACACGTGAAGATACGTTTGAACAAACCCCAGTGCGGTCGACAGCCCAAGAAACCCTCACACATGGACACGAATGCAGCAAGATAGGCAATGGAGTTTGGGGTAAAGTGGTGGAGCTGCGCTCCAAAGAAATTCAAGAAGCCACGGAAGAAAATGCTTGGCGGCAAGGAAAACCCACGATCAACATGAGTGGCCAGAAGCACACACTCACCCTCTTCTGGCTGTGGCTGCCACTCCTTCCCCGGCAACCTCGCAGCTCCGTGAGGGATCAAGCCCTCGTTGGCCATGTCGAGGAGGTCCGTCTCCGTGATGGTCGACTGGATCCAGTCTCCTTGGACCCAGCCTTTCGGCAGGCGGGATCTGGACGAGGACCCTTTGCGGCTGGTGGATCTCCCCTTCGCCTTCTCCGATGCCGACGCCTTCTTGGCACGCTCCAGCGCCGCCGTCTTCTCCTTGGCCATGGTCGCCGGTGAGATGCACGAAGGGAAGTGGTGCGGGGGCGGGAGCGGGCACGCTGAGCAGGGAGGAAGGAAGCAGAGGGAGAGAGGGAGAATGCTGAGGCGCAGCACAGAAATCCTCGCCGGGCACATTTATAAGGTCCCTTCCGAGTGGCTGACATGTGGGCCCGGTCGATCTAATCATATCTGGGAGCAGTTATGAGGACTGGATACGTGGCGAAAAAGGCGGCGCGGAGATCGAGGCGTCTATGCCCCGTCCCATCCGAACGCCGCGGTCTGCCCCGCTTCGCGCGCGCCCCCAAATTTCGCACCCCGCGGAATCCGCGAGCAACAAATCAGTCTGTCAGACGCGGTGTTTCCGGCGATCCGTCGCTCGGAGATCGTCGAAGCTCGAAAGATCACTCGACGCAAAAATAGAATGGATCGAGTCGACCGAAGACAAATTGCTCCCTGTCAACGAAGAGATTCTTTGATCCAGAACAGCGCACAACTAGAGCGCAAAGGTCAATCGGAAACGACATCAACTCCTTCTTCACTCGAAGCCTCAATCCATTCGGGGGCTAATGATGGGGTTATGTACCTAGGGTAGGGTCATGAACCTGTTCCAAGTAACTTACCCTAGGACATCCCTAGAAGAGGTCGCCTTCCAGTCGACCAACGAGGATTCACTCGACTGGCCTGAAGGACTCGACCACGAAGACTCACTCGACCACCAGGAGGTCAAGAGGCACTCTGCACCGCAACGGCCTGTAATTAAGTAGACTTTATGATAGTAAAGGCACTTTATGTGGGGCGTTACCAGTAACGCCCCAGACTTAACTCACCTTAAACCCTCTCCTACGTGGGCTGGCTGGGGTCCTGGCGCACTCTATATAAGCCACCCCCCTCCACAGGCAGAAGGGTTCGGCACCTTGTAATCCATACATTGATAATCCACTCGACCGCCTCCGGGCTCCGAGACGTAGGGCTGTTACTTCTTCCGAGAAGGGCCTGAACTCGTACATCCCTTGTGCTTACAACCTCTCCATAGCTAGGACCTTGCCTCTCCATACCTACCCCCCACTCTACTGTTAGGCTTAGAACCACGACAGGGGGGTGTCGCCCCCCTTCCTTATCCTATTCGGACTTAAGGGGAGGGGGCGCGCGGCCTGCCCTGGCCGCCCCTCTCTCTCCACTAAGGCCCATCGAGGCCCACTAGTTCCCCCGGGGGTTCCGATAACCCTCCGACACTCCGGTTTTATCCGAAACTTCTCCGGAAAACTTCGGTGTCCGAATATAGTCGTCCAATATATCAATCTTTATAACTCGACCATTTCAAGACTGCTCGTCATGTCCATGATCATATCCGGGACTCCGAACAACCTTCGGTACATCATATCACATAAACCCATAATACCAATCATCATCGAAAGTTAAGCGTGCGGAACCTATGGGTTCGAGAACTATGTAGACATGACCGAGACACGTCTCCGGTCAATAACCAACAACGGAACCTGGATGCTCATATTGGTTCCTACATATTCTACGAAGATCTTTATCGGTCAAACCGCATAACAACATACGTTGTTCCTTTTGTCATCGGTATGTTACTTGCCCGAGATTCGATCGTCGGTATCATCATACCTAGTTCAATCTCGTTACCGGCAAGTCTCTTTACTCGTTTCATAATACTTCATCCCGCAACTAACTCATTAGTCACAATTCTTGCAAGGCTTATAGTGATGAGTATTACCGAGAGGGCCCAGAGATACCTCTCTGAAACACAGAGTGAAAAATCCTAATCTCGATCTATGCCAACCCAACAAACACCTTTGGAGACACCTGTAGTGCACCTTTATAATCACCCTTTTACGTTGTGACGTTTGGTAGCACACAAAGTGTTCCTCCGGTATTCGGGAGTTGCATAATCTCATAGTCCGAGGAATTTGTATAAGTCATGAAGAAAACAGTAGCAATGAAACTGACATGATCATAATGCTAAGCTAATGGATGGGTCATGTCCATCACATCATTCTCCTAATGATGTGATCCCGTTCATCAAATGACAACACATGTCTATGGTTAGGAAACATAACCATCTTTAATTAACGAGCTAGTCAAGTAGAGGCATACTAGGGACTATATGTTTTGTCTATGTATTCATACATGTACTAAGTTTCCAGTTAATACAATTATAGCATGAATAATAAACATTTATCATGAATTAAGGAAATAAATAATAACTTTATTATTGCCTCTAGGGCATATTTCCTTCGGCTCGGGGCTATGGTGCTCCAAATTTGGCCATGACGGCCCCTGGGCCAACGGTCCTGAGCTGGGCTCTCTCCGATGAGGTGGCAGTCTGCGGTGTTGTGGCGGGTGGACTAGCCGTTCATGGGCTAGAGGTGTTCGAGCAATTGCCTACAAGGTAAAAAGTCCTTGCTCGGTTTTTTGTTGTGCACAAATGTGAGTAGCTTGTAGATGAGTACAATTGATTCATCCTCTCCATTGAGTGATTCCTCATCGGGACGAGGAATTTGACATGACCAAGAGGATGATATCGTGTTGATCTTGACGATGTGAGTCAACAAGAGGCCTAAGTATGGTGGTTATGTTTTCGACCGTGAGTTCTTGCGGAGGGACCGACAAGAGGCTCACAATCAATTGATGCACAACTACTTTTGTCTAAATCCAGTGTATCTAGAGCGATACTTTCGACGCTGGTTTAGAATGTATATGGAATTATGTCTTCGCATTTTGCCAAATGCGTGAAGAGACATGACCGTTCCTTCGAGCATAGAAAAAATGTGCCATGCGGCTGATCTTGGAGATGCGGTGCCCTATTTTAAGGCAGCTGTTGGAGATGCAAAAAAATTGATGCCCAAAAACTCAATTTTTGCTGGTCTAAATTTTACTTCAAGCACGTTTATGTGTCCTAAAACAGAGCTGTGATTAGTGATGCTCCGAGCGCCTCATGACATTTGTATGCTATGGATTTATTCATGATGGGTGGAAGAGGGGAACCCCTTTCTTAGAAAAAATAATCCTCAAAGTATACCGGTTAAGTAGGGGTAAAGATCACCCCTCCCCCCTAATATCAAAGGGAAACTCCCGGGAAGTGAGACGAGCTCGCTGTGATGCACTGGAATATGAGCAGCTCTGCCTACCAGGTACGCCAAAACAATCTCCCGGGAAGTGGCAACCGTCGGCCGATGACACCATAAAGTTTAACCTGGATGGTGCTTTCTCACCGGGTAATTCCTTCAGCGGATGGGGCGTAGTGGCTCAGGACGGCTCTGGAGCTGTCCTCATTGCCCGAGCAGGCCGGCAAGATCAGGTTTTTGATGCCTTCGGTTCTGAAGTCAATGCTTTGGCGGCGGCGGTGACCACAGCGACTGATATGGGAGTTGTCCGGGCCACCTTTGAGACGGACTCTGAGTTGCTGGCCGAGGCAATGGATGCCCATCAAGTAGATTTTTCACCGTATGCAGCAATTATTGAAGATACAAAGTTCCAGCTAAAGTTGTGGTTTTTCAAATGGAGTGTAACTGCTGGTAGACGAACCATGAGTACGGTTGCTCATGAGTTAGCACAAATTGGTTGTAATTGCCCACCGAACATGTCTGTCGAGTGGGATACTATTGTACCGCCCAAAGTGGCTTCTTGCGTGTCGGGCATATGACCGAACGTCGTTGATCTATAAAGCTTTGCTTTCCCTAAAAAAAAAAAGAAACTCCTGATATTAATTAGATTGAAATGCACGTAAAAAAAGTTTGAAAATGCTCTTTGGTGTCTTTTGTTATATTATTAAAAAGTTAAAATCACCAACGTTTTCTCCTCCATGATGTTTTGTTGCCCCATCTGCCAACGTGGACTGTTCTTTTTTCTTGCTCCTTGCCGGTGGCTGTGTCGGCGAGACGTCGGCGGGCGGACGGGCACGTAGTGGGAGAGAAAAAACAATGCGGCCAGGGCCATTGTGTGGGGCACACAGTCAACGACTTTGCACCCCGCCTTCCGACGCGGACGCGAGCGCCAAACCGGAGATGAGCCTGGCACGCGTTGGGGAACGGCTGTGTACGCGCGGGACCCCGGTGACGACGCGCAGCTGATTCCTTCCTCTTCCCCGAGGGAGAGCGGCAACGGCCGACCCAAACGAACCCCGCGTTGGGGCGCGAGATTAGACAAAGCAAACCCGGACCATAAGCTACACCAGAACGAATATAACCCCAGAATGGACACGCACTAGGTGCTCGCTCTCGGCTCCCCCCCTCGCCCCCTTCTCTTCTCTCTTCCACCGGTGCGGTGCCTAACCCCTCCTCCTTTCTCTCCCCCAGATGCGAACACCCCGCCGCCTCCTCCTCATAACCCGCCCGACCGCCGTGCCGCCTCTGCTCGCCTTCCTTCCGGGTCCCTCCCCCCTTCAACCAAGCCTGATTTCTCCGGTGTTGGTCGGCCTGGGGAGGAGACTCCGCCGAGGTTGGGTGGGATTTCTCGGTTTGTATTTGAGCCGGCGGTGCGTTGATGTTTGATGCTGCTGCCCGATGGAGGGGGTAGGGAGAGAGCACGATAGCTCCGTGGCGCTGCCCGTGGAGGATTTCGGCGCCGCCAAGGTCAGGCCAATCCAATTCTTCCCCCCTCCCCCTCTTGTTTTGTTACAGTATCTGTTTTTTTAGATTGTTGTCAGCATATGCCCAAAACTGGAATCAGCTCATGTACACCTCGATTTTTTTCATCTGCGACTGCCATGGATCAATTGTTTGACTTCTATCCTCCGTTTCGTGCCATTAACTCTTTCAAATGCAGGATACAACCAGCGTGAGCACAAAGCCTACAAGAAGGTATCCGCTCGCGTCATGGGTTGCCATATTGGCCCTGGCCACCCTTGTAGGTGTATACATATTCTCCTTATCTCTGAAGCAAAATGGGATGCTTTTCGGGCTCAGGCAGACCAACATGATAGAGAAAGAAAGGGAGCAACCTTGCCACCACCCCGGAATTCCAGAGACCGAGATCCCTTTGGTGCACTTCCCCACACCCAATACTTATAGTAGGTATGGAGATAGATAGATACACTTGGGCATCTGATTTTGCGTTTTAAGGCTGGTGAGTAACTTATTCTTCTGTTTGTTTCTTTGTTAGGAAAGAATGTGCATGCACACCAGTTAGATTCTTTGCTATCTTGTCGATGCAGAGGTCGGGAAGTGGATGGTTTGAAACCTTGTTGAATAGCCACGAGAATATTAGCTCCAATGGAGAGATTTTCTCTGTCAAAGACAGGCGTAGCAATGTCACGGCCATCACACAAACACTCGATAAATTGTACAATCTCGACTGGGTCAGCAGTGCCGCTAAAAATGAGTGCACGGCTGCTGTGGGGTTGAAATGGATGCTCAATCAGGTAATCTTTTGCCATTAGTTTACTGTTAGATTAGTTATTCCACTAAGGTGAAAATAAATAGATAAGACTTGCTCGTCAAATTAAATTTTGAAGAACGTCATTTTGTTGCTGAATCATATGTTCTGTAAATAGCTGTGTGACCCTTAACTTTGGGGAGATCACCCTGAAGAATGGTCGGTCAGCGTTTGGAGCACTGCAGCAGTATCATACACTATCTGATATTTGAGAAGTAATGAATGTAATCATAGTTGATGCACTGCTCCATGACCATTGCAAACTTTCTCTTTAAAACATATTCATAACATAAGAAGTCAGCTTGCCAGAAAGTGTTAACGATACCATGATTTCATGGAAATAACCTGCGAAAATACCATAACCATCGTAATGATAAGGGCAGCCAAGTACTAAAACCTCTTCTTCTCGCCATTGCAATACTTTTCCCCCATTTTTAATCTTGTATGTTTGAATTATCAGCCTTGTTTAGATTAGCTACCTATTAAATGTGTTCATTCCACAAAAGGGGGCCCCATTCATTTTTTTACCAAAAACTGTAGGGTAGGCCCTTGTATATAATTTTTCTATTTATATGGTGTACACAAAATGTATACCTTATATGCTGAAGATGCACAATATAGCCCTCACATAAGAAGCTGTACACTAGAGGCAAGAACATGGTGTGTGGGTGGGTCGGGGGGAGGGTATAAAACCCCTGGGTATATATTCTCACTTAAACAGATATGATAATTTATCTCAATGCTCTCTTTGTACTTTTGTCTTTGAGGAGATCTAAGATTCGTTGTAAATCGTTTTTCCTTTGATTTGTTCACAAGAATTATTTTCTGTACTATAATTATTTAATGTGGTGCATCTCTTCCAATAATGTTAGCTGGCCTGATTTACTTGTTTTGATACGATTTGTTTTTGGAATTACAGGGTCTGATGAAACATCATCAAGAGATAGCTGAATATTTCAACCGAAGGGGTGTGTCTTTAATTTTCCTTTTAAGAAGAAACCTTCTGCAGCGATATGTCTCCATATTGGCAAATGATTATGATAGAAATACGAAGCAACTAAATGGAACTCACAAAGCTCATGTGCATCACAGAGGCCAGGTTCACCTTTTTTCCCCTTGATCTTACTCACAGCCCACAGTGTGATAAATTTTATTTTATGTCTGCAACTTTTGGTATCACAAATCAAGGATTACCCCCTACATCTTAGCGCACCTTTAACTACTTTATCTTCTGTACTATTGTGGATGTGCCGCAAAATAAAAAAGTCCTCCATTTTTCCTCTCTGCAGGCTGATGTTCTTGCTCAGTATAAGCCAACAATAGACACAAAATCGTTGATTGCTGAACTAAAGAGGTCTGATAAGTTGGCAGCTGATGGTTTAGTGAGTTTCAAGAAGATCCGGAGTATTGTTCTGTACTACGAGGATGTGGTCAGCAATCGCACTGTGAGGCCCCTTGCACTATATTCATGTTTGGGAATTAATCAACATTTATTTCTCTTGATAACATCTATTTTGCTTTCTTTCAGAAGCTCACAGATGTGCTGGATTTTCTGAAATTGCCAAAGATGAAGCTATCCAGTCGGCATGTGCAAATCCATACTAAACGATTGCGTGATCATATTGATAATTGGACTGATGTTTCTAATACTTTGAATGGGACTCAATACGAGAGCTTCTTGAACGGCCGAAGATGACCAGATTAGCTAGGTGTAAATAATGTTGTAGTGAGTTTCATTCTTTTGGCCCCTTCTTTCGCCCCTGCCATAGCTAGCAGAGTAAGCCAAAGTTGGCACTTGTGTCCATTATGTGCTAATCCAAAGGGCTCATTTGGTTTCCATTTGACGTCCTAACATATATATAAATTAGCTGATTAAATTAATAGCTACCATACAAAGTTTTTTAATTTAGATAAAAGGCTTTTTTTGCTCAGTTTAAGCTTGTAGTCTCCAGGACATGGATCGCAAAGTAGAGCATACAAAGTTATGATCATCTTACACCAAAAACCTCTTCCTTAGATCAGAGTATATAAATGGTTGATGATTACATTTTGTTTAGGACTATTCATTATTACTGTATGACAATGTTTAGGTATCACTTCACTATTCATTATCATAATCATTTTGTTTAGGTATCACGTCACTATTCATTATTTGACTCACAAAGCTCATGCGCTGTAGATTTGACGGCTGTAACTGATAAATGGGGAAACATAGTCCAAGAACCTATTGATGATCTAAGGTAGTTAATTCATTTTGGGATATTAGATGTTCATGATTTCAGGACATAAGATGGGAAAATACACCGTTATGATTTCCAAGTACATACTTAAGTACTATTCGAAGTTATTTGAGTGCTCAGTTTAGTGTCAGAACTTGATATACTGCAATGACTATTAATCCAACATTGCATAGGTGCTGATGCCTAATTTTGCTTTAGCTGTGATTTGTTTGTGAATTTAGAACAGGAGATAGAAATTCTATTTAAATCCATCTAATCTATTTACTTTGTTCCCTAATTTCATTCCAGAAAATCCTGAGGAAAATAATTGGGTTCCCACCTAGCTGAAACAATATGCTGATGGTTCTAGAAAAAACCCTCGTCTCTTTTATTCCAGAAATAAAATAAAGATAAGAAAAATATTCTAGGAATTGAGAGTTTGAGACATGGAATATTAATGATGTGAGGTGCTTTAAAATATATTTCCTGTTAGCAGAACCTTTTTTTTTCTGTTACTTTCAATGATGATCACCACACTTCAAAATAACTGCTGAGCGGACGTAACCTTCATTCTGATTTGTGACTTCAAAATATTACCAGATAACAGAACCTTCCTAGTTTCTGTTGTTACTTGTCAACAATGACCACCACAATCTAAAATTTCTGCTGAGCTGAAGCAATCTTCATTCTAGTATGTGCTATTATTCAAAATAGCACTAGTCCCTTTTGCTCAGATGTGCAAGTGATAAAGAAAATAGTAATGTACTAATTTCATTCTATAATACAGAACCCCCGGTAAGTTCAATAAGCAGCCTAGCTTCCTATCGACCTTCAATGGTAACGGTCGCACTGTTGAATATGCTGCTGTCTGGTTTACTTGATGACGTCTCTGTTTCCATTTGAATTCTTCTAGCTGCAAAACCAGGCTGCTTAGGAGTTGGCAATGTGGCAGTATCTGTAGCAGCTAACATCATAAGCACTTGGGACATCAATGGACGATCATCTGGGTTCTCTTGCACACACAGGAGCCCCACTCTGGTGCATTTGAGTACTTGATCTGAGTTGAACGAGCCATTCATGGTTTCATCTGCTAATTCTACGCCTTTCCCTTCGTTCCATAAGCTCCATGCCTGCACAATGAAAAACGTGACCAAGTTATTTTGAAATTTAACTGAGAAACACAGGCTGTATGTGTTGGATGACTATATTCTCACATGTCCTAGAAGATTTAGGTGATTTGAGTAGGAATACACCCCTCTGTTTCTTCTACCACTTATTATTTCCAGCAGTAATACTCCAAAACTAAATACATCTGATTTGACTGAGAAGACTCCATCCATTGCATACTCTGGAGCCATGTAGCCACTACAGAATAGCCACATCAACATGATTAATGTTGGGAAACTCATTTGTATAATCAAAGATTGTTTTCCCAGTTATCATACTTACTATGTGCCAACGACTTTACACGTATTGATTTCTGTCTCTTCACTGCCAAACATTCTTGCCATGCCAAAGTCAGAAATTTTGGGAGTCATCTCCTTGTCTAGAAGAACATTACTTGCCTTCATGTCTCTATGGATGATTCTGTATCTTGAGTCCTGGTGGAGATACAGTAATCCTCGAGCAATGCCTTCTATGATAGAGTATCGCACTTGCCAATCAAGTTGGATACTGTTGGATTTTTCTGCTGAAATATGCAAACACATGTTGGTAATTTTGTCAGCCAATATTTGAGGTCATAAAGTGAAAGGTTGAGAGGTTACCAAATAGGAAGTAATCCAGGCTCTTATTTTCCATATATTCATAGATAAGTAGCCTTTCTTGTCCACTAATGCTATAGCCAAGAAGCCGGACAAGGTTCCGGTGCTGGAGTTTAGCTATTAACATAACCTCATTCTTGAACTCATCGAGACCCTGTACGGATGTTTTTGAGAGTGTCTTGACAGCTATTTCCTGTCCATCCTCAAGCTTACCCTGTAATTTTGAAGGAGATACTTTCGAACTTCAGCAGACCAGAGTTTTCAAATTGCCATAGTTATTTAGAATGATTTTGTTGTTCCTTTTGAATTAATTTTTGTTCTTGATGTTGCTTATTGTTTCATCCATATGCACTGTATAGATTTGCCATATATAAAGTGCTAACCTTATACACCGGTCCAAAGCCACCCTCGCCGAGTTTGTTATCGATGGAGAAACCATCAGTGGCAGCTGCGATTGTCCCCAGATCAAATATCGGCAGTTCCAAGTCATCATTGTGACTACTTCCATCATACTGGCGGGGAGTGCTGCGTGAACCGCCGCTCCATTTACTAGATCCTGGAGACATAAGAATCAGAATAACATTCAGAAACGTCATGTATTAGTTCAGTTGGAAGTCTATTGGATCTGGATGCTACCTGTTTTTCTTGCCTTCTTCTTCCCTCTTGTCCAGAAGAAAACACCAGCGAGCGCTAAAAGGAATGCCAGCGCGGAGATGCAGGCGACGACTGCGATTATCACGTGTTTCTTCTTGGATTTACTTGTTATACCTGTGTGGTAAACCATAAACGGTTAGTTTGGGGATGCATATGTCTTAAGACACGTTCATCTGGAATTTTGGAGGAACAGATGTTTTTATGAGTATCCCAAAGATGTCATATGCAAAAATGTCGCACGTCTTGCTTCAACAACTGAGGCCTGAGTATGAGCTTCAGATACCCAAGAACTCTGTCGCTACACGTGGGCTCAGTTTGCAATTGCAAATGAGTAAAGTGAAGTGATGCCTGACCGGGCTCCTGCTGCTGCTTTTGGATATTTGGTTGTCTAGCTTTTGCTACTGTACTTATTGAATCCTGACCACGTTTTGTGGTTTGTGGTTGTGGTGGCCCCTGCCCCTGCCCCGTCCTACCCAAAAACGCTGCTGCAGCTGCTGGCTGAATTTTTGATTAATAACCTGTCTAACGGGAGCTGGGTGTTGGACTCGGACACCTATGGTGATTTGATCTCCAACAGATTTGTTGTGGCTATGTAAGTATGTACTCCCTCCGTTTCAAAATAGTTGACTCAATTTTGTACTAACTCTAGTACTCCCTTCGTTTCTTTTTACTCCGCGTATAAGTTTTGGTCAAAGTCAAACTACACAAAATTTGATCAAATTTATATTAAAAAAATATGAACATCTACAATACTTAAATAAACTATATAATATGAAAATACATTTGATGGTGCATCTGAAAATGTTGATTTCATGTTGTGAATGTTGATAATTTTTAATATAAAATTAGTCAAACTATGGAAAGCTTGACTTTGACCAAACCTTATATGCAGACTAAAAAGAAATGGAGGGAGTATAAAGTTGGGTCATCTATTTTGAAAGGGAGTAGGTACGGGCAGTGGGTAGCTTGAGATGGCGCGGTCGGTCCGCTCGGCGGGGGCTGCGTTACTGCCGACGACGTGGGTTTGGCCTGATTCGGGAGAGCGGCTCAAGTTTCTACCGTAAGACCAAGCGTTTAACTAATTCTAGCTTTGTTGCTTCCTGACTGCCAACCAAATCTACTGCACGGTGCAGCAGAGAGTGGAGGGTGCGTAATTATTTTCTTTGACGGAGAGGAGATTGCATAATAATCATGTCCATCTTCAACTGGCAAGGAGCATCTTATCACTAGAGCTTTTTATCTCCCTTGGCGAAATTTCACCTACCAACTGGTGGTACGATTCCAGCCACGTTCCACGTGCCTCTCGTGGCCTACAAAGGCCATGCTAACGCTGGTCCTTCCCTAGTGCGGTAGTACCACACGTCCAAATCAATCAGGCACACGGCCACACCACAAAGGGGCATTTGGATTCCTTTCAGAGAAGAGGAAATCCCTTCGCGTCTCGTCTCCTTCGTTGGATCAAACGGAGAACATATCAAAGCACTGATCGTAGAGGGGTACACGTCGAGGCTCGACGGAGACCTCACAGATCATGTGTGTTTCTCGCCGCATCCGGCCGACCTTGACGCCCTCCTGATCTGAGAAGCCGATCGACAACGTCGCCATGTTACGGGGGTCAAACCAGCCGAGCGGCCGAATACCCAATTCCGCATCGGTTTGCCATCCCAATCGGGGAAATTCGGGGCGATTTGCAAGGGCGCAGAGATGCCTTTGCGAGAGCGATCGTCACCAATCCGCTTGCCAGCGCCAAGCATGCAAGCATTCACATGCGAATGCGATGCCTCTGACCGAAGAGAAATGGATTTGTCGACAGCTGAGCATATGCTACGTACGAGTATACCGGAAGCTTTGTGAAACGAGAATGCAAGTGAGCGGTCAATGATGTTGTACGTGTCACGAGGGTGCGTACATCCCTACGTTCCACTAGAAATTTCGGATCTTGGGTCAGGTGAGATGCACGGTTGGAGGCGTGGAGCCTCGTTTTGGTGGCGGCGCCTGTTGCACCGTACTAGCTTGCATGATTGAGCTTTTTGCTGCGCTGTGCAGATCAAAGCTTGCGCCTTTTTCGGGTGCATGAATGGCCCTGCTTTGGGGAAAAGAACTCGGGACCAATTCATGGAACAATGGCTGGCTGTGGTCTGGTCCCTGTCGAACTTAAGCACCGCCTTTTTGTTTCCTTTTTCTCGTAAGATCGGCCTCGTGATAGAGAGAAATGCAAGGGAAAGGATGGGCTACAGAACAAAATGCAACAGTGGCTCTCGCCATCTACACGATCCCTAACAGGAACGAGCGGAGTCCCATCTCTTTTCCCCGCAATAGCCATACGTACAATTGCTTCAATTTGCAACTCTGGTAAGTGGGGTCGGGAAGAAGATGAGGCGCAGCCCCAAGGCCGAAGATGGCGCCGCCGTGGGGAGTGTAGCGAGGTGCAGTAATGTCGAGGAGGCCTTGGACAGAAGCAACCCGAAGCCGGCAACGACGCAGATATAGGGGGTTTGAGAGTTGACTGGTTCAGATAGGTGGCGGTGCTGGATCGGGCTTCGGGCGGACAGAAAGAGAGGACGAGAGGTTGAAGAAAGAAGATCAATCGTTCGATTTTGATCCAATGGCACAAACATCAACTTACCTAAATTTTTTTAGGCAATTTATAAATAATCAGTCCTTTTTTTTATCTATGTAGGTGCTTTTGTTTGGAGGTTGAAGTACTATTTTGTTCTGACAAACTAGGACAGGAATGTTTGGTTCCTGAGTGTATATAAACACTAAATGAAAATAGTAATTAAATAAAAACTAAAAAGTTTATTTTAAAATAAACTTGACCTTCCATTGCACACTTAAGAAAAATCGACAAAAGAGAAAACCCCGTTGACTTCAGGGCAGAGAAAACAACAACAAAACTAGGCCAAAAAAGTGTGGTAATTGCCTTTGGCTCCTAGGTGCATATGCACCCATTATCGAAATATACATTTCGAAAAGTTGAAAAATTTGAAACAAAAATCCCGCGTGTATATCCGGACATTTTATGTGCGTGCACAAGATTTCGGTGAAAAATGACGTTTTTTGTGGCTTGTGTAAAAAAGACAATTTCTGATGCTTCATTCTAACTATTCACGAGGCATTTCTTCATCTTTTTTACACAAGCCACAAAAAACGTCGTTTTTCACTGAAACCTTGTGAACGCTCATAAAATGTCCGGATATACACGTGGGATTTTTATTCCGGATTTTTTAATTTTTCAAAATATGTATTTCGACAATGGATACATATGCACCTAGGATCCAAAACGCCGCTCTCAAAAAGTGTGAATAGTGACTTGTATATAAAAAGTAAAATATATTTTATTTTTCCCTTGAAGTCAAGGTGGTCTTTTATTCATGAAAAATTATATATACTAGCACAAAAAAATCAAGTTTATTTAAAAAACTTTTAAACTTTTTTTATCTTTTATTTAATTGTTATTTTCCCTATATCCGGTGCACATACACCCAGGAACCAAACGACATTTTCTAGACAAACTAACTCTATAAAAAACTCTCTGTAAACTTACAACGTAGCAAATATCCGTCATTGATAGGAACAAACATTATTAATGGGAATGTGGTGAAATGTGCTCTAACCCGTGCGTACGTAGGAATGTTTTTGTGTACGAAACATTAGATACCACGTACGTACGAATGCAGGAACGCGGCGTATGTATTGTAGAATGTAGAGTATGGCGTACCGAGATCGGCGGCGGCGAGGCGGACGAAGAGTTCCTGGCCGAAGTCCGGGTAGACGCGCAGGTCGGTGAGCCCCGAGCTCCACATGACGCAGCCGGAGCCGTCGGCGCGGCGGTCGGCGCTGACGTTGCCGCTGGCGTAGGCGGTGCAGGAGCAGTTCCGGAGGCACGCCTGCCGGCATTGCTCCAGGCTGAGGCTCATGTCCACCACGCTCCGCACCGTGTCCGGCACCTTGGCGTGCCTCAGCGTGACGAACCCGTCGGTGCCGTTCCGGCAGTCAAGCGGCGTCGCCCGCACGCAGCCGTCCCGGCCGTCCCGCAGCGCCCATGCCGCCGGCGACCTGGGGACGAAGCCGCGCAGGCAGGAGCAGACGGGCATGTTGTTGGTGTCGCACACGCCGTTGGGCCCGCACGGCGACACCGCGTCGCACTGGTCCTTGGGCGCGTACCAGTAGAGGTTCCACGTCCCGGCCGCCTCCACCCACGTCGACCGCTGCAGCACCCCGTTGTTCCCCGTGGTGTTCAGCCCCAGCTTCGATATGGTCGACTCTTTGTGCACCTTGATTAATTACCGAGCCGTCAGGTGAGCAGTGAGAAGTGTACTACGTGTATATGGTACGTGTGCGCGCGTGCATGAGCGATGGGTTTCTTACGTGGAAGCTGTACGTGACCTCCTGGGCGTCGTTGATGAAGCTGAAGGTGAAGTCGGAGTAGGTGACGGTGTCCGGCACGCCGGTGAACTGGACGCCGTCCCAGGGGCCGGAGCGCCAGACCAGGTCGTCGCCGTTCCAGATGAACACCTGGGGGTCGCCGGACGTGACCATCGCCATGACCACGGGGCCCGGCGAGGGGTCCGACGGGCTCTTCCACGCCGTCAGCGTCCGGTTCCGCCCCTTCACGAGGTCGACCCCCAGCTTCATGTCCGGGAGCAGCGTGTCGGTCGGGTAGTCGAACCCCTCCCACGCCACGCCGCCGCCCGCGTCCACGAGCACCAGATTGCTGCTGTCCAGGATCCGCGCCGCGGGGCTCGCCACCGCGGCCGCCGGTTTGACCGACCACACGACGGTCGAGTTGCCCGTGGCAATGGCGAGCGTGCCGGTGGCGGACACGGAGAGCGTGGCGCCGTGGTTGTCCGCGATGCCGCCGGGGATGGGGTGCTCGCGGTTGGCGACCCAGACCACCGTGCGGATGGAGACCTTGCCGTACCAGACGCCGACGTAGGTGTTGTTGGCGCCCGGCGGCGTGAAGAAGCCGAGCACGAACTTGCCGTCGGGGACCGAGAGCAACGTCTGGTTCGCCACGAGCGGGCGGCCCGGCGTGACGGCGTCCCTGGCATGGCATGCCGTGGACGCGAGGACGAGGGGGAGGAGGACGTAACAAGCAAACGACGCCATGGCTCGATCTGAAGGAGCGGTGCCACCACGTCAGTGTGGATTGTGTCACGCGCGCTGGCGCTCTGGACGGTAGCTGCAGGATAGGGCGTTGGTGGAGGATTACTGCATGTCGTCGTGGAGTGGAGAGTGGCTGCTCACTGCAAACCTGGACAGGGACTCTTCCTTTAGTAGAGAACGCCGGAGCTCCAGAATCTCCGATTTCTGCAACGGAATTCAGTACAAATTGGGTAAACTAGATGGGCCGTGCCAAGGACGCGTGGGTGCGTTCGTTAGCACAAAGTCGGGCACCCCGAAATACGGCGTATACGGTGGGAAACCCATGCACATACATACGAAACGAAAGTGGATACGATAAGTGAACCCCTTTATACGTTTAGTGGGGGGTTATACTGAAACGGGACTTGGAAAGTATTCATAGGATAGATCGGCTAGGTCTAGTGGATGGAGACATAACCGATTCTCGGTTGACATGCAAAATGTCATACGTTTTTCTTAAAAAAGGAAAAATGCCATACATTTATCTTTTGATAATTAATTAATTCATACGCATAGTGAGAACATGTTTTTTTTTTCACGGGTACATAGTGAGAGCACGTTGACAGTAATTTGATAAGAAAATTCAAAAGTTTAACTATCATTATCAGCGCGGGCGGTCAATCACGACCAACGGCGACGACCATGGGCTCCAAGTCCATCTGACAACAGCACCTCTCTTCGGTGAAGCAGTGGGGATTTTTTGTGAAACCAGTTTGAGCACATAGAGACACACACTTGTCGCGCGTGCATGGTACATCATAAACCGTAAAACAGTAATCTACAAGGAAAAAGATGAATCAACACGATTATATTCCCATAATATTAGACCTTTTGCAAGACAGAGGGAGTACTTAATTGTCTATCCACCTCTTTCCGCGTCACAAGAAAGCATCACGGTGGCCATCACCACCATCACGGCTGCCAGGCATGCAATGCTTGTGTTTCCCTTGCTAAACGCCATGACAAGATGTAAGGCTACCGATCGCTGCTATTCTTTGGATTTTGATCTTCTTGACAGTGTGTTCAAGGGCATCCCCTTCTGTTGGTTTTTTTTTTGAATTAAAACGAAATTTTATTCATTAGCAATAATCAATACATCGTTTATGAGAAACGTTACAATTTCACTCATAGGCTCCTCAAACCAATCCGAAGTCGAAAAAAATCTAGCTAATCTAGCAAGTTCATGTGCTACTTTATTTGCCTCTCTATTACAATGTTTGAATTTAGTCATGATAAAATCACAAGCATAGTGATAGCAATCATCGAAGATTGCCGCTGCCGCTCCCGCTGACTGTCCTCCGTCCTGAATGGTCTCAACCACCTCCAAATTATCGGAGTTGATGATTAGGTGATTACATCCCACCCTTTGTGCTAAATTTAGGCCAAATTTGAGGGCTAAGGCCTCCGCCATGAGAACATCTGCGCAGTAGTCTATCTTTTCATTCCCTCCTGCAATAAATCTATCTTTGTCGTCTCTCAGTACTGCCCCCATCGTACCCTCCAGCAAGTTATGGTCAAAAGAGGCGACAACATTGAGTTTCACAAAACCCCTAGGAGGACATTGCCAACCCCCCTGTTTCATGGACACCTTTGAAGATGATGCATTTAAAAAATTATATGTAAGAGCAATGATTCCCATTGAGATCTGAGTTGCATTTTGAGTTAATTCCTTGTGCAGTAATTTCCGTCTTTCCCACCATAGATACCAAGCTGAGATAGCTAACATTTCTCGAACATTTTCGTACCCCATAATGCGCAGATCTTGATCTGGAAGGAGTAATAGGTATTCCAATGTTGCCTCTCCAGCATGATCAATCTCACAAGCTCTCTCAATAATCATATCCAACCCTAGCCTTTTCCAAACCTCCTTTGCTTTCCTACATAGGAAAAACAAGTGCTTCGTATCTTCTACACCCTGAGAGCAGGCAGGACAAGAGGGCGAGACCTTCATATGTCTATTAGTGAGTGTTGTCCGACATGGGAGAGCGCCATGTAGTGTCCACCATAAATTTTTTTGACTTTAGCCGGACAAGATAACTTTCATATCTGACACCATATAGGGTTAGGTGTGCTCCGTCCCATCCCGTTGGAATATTTTAGTTTGCTCCCATACCGATAGTTCCACTCCACAGAGTAAGCAGACCGTACCAAAAATATACAATTTTTTGTATAACTCCAGGCAATAAAATTTGTCATATTATGTCGCAAAATTGGGATTGAAAGAATCCGTTGTGAGTCAATGGTCCACATAGTTTATCTAATCAGGTCCTCATCCCAATTATTGGAGACCGGGTCAATCAAATCTACGACTTTTGATAAAAAATGCCCCCCCTAGGGGTCACAATCTTCCTAGTGGCACAATTTGGGATCCAGGCATCTTCCCAAATATTGATGTTATGTCCATCCCCCACTCGCCAAATTTAACCTCGCTTGAGAGTAGTGATGTCTGCCATAATGCTTTGCCAGGTGAAGGAAGCACCATGCTTTGGCTTGGAGTTCAACGAATCACCATTAGGATAGTACTTGGCCCTCAGAATAGTAGCACACAAGGAGTCAGGATTATCAAGGAGACGTTGTGCCTATTTTGCAAGCAGAGCTAGGTTGAAATAGTGGATGTCACGAAATCTCATTCTCCCTTGGTTTTTTGGTACACACATTTTCCACCAGGCCATGCAGTGCATCCTCTTCTGGTTCTCCTCGTCTCCCCACCAGAAATGCGCCATCGCGTCAATGAGTCCTTTACAATTTTTTAGGAATTTTAAAGACCAACAATGCATAGGTAGGTATGGCTTGGATCACCGGCTTTAATAGGATCTCCTTTCCCCCCAGCAAATAGTAATTTTTCCTTCCAACCACTAATTCTCTTAACAATACGTTCAATCAGAAAACTAAAGCAGTCTGTTTTATCAACACCCACATTTGCTGGCAAGCCCAAATATTTATCAGTGAGAGCCTCTATCATTATATTTAGCGTTGTCCACAATTGTTCTCTGATCTCAACCTTTGTATTAGGGCTGAAGAATATATTGGATTTTTCAATGCTTACCAGCTGTCCCGACGCTGCACAATATAAATCTAGTGCTGATTTGAGGTTTTTCGCATTATGTTGGTTGGCTTTCATTAAGATCAATGAGTCATCCGCAAAGAGAAGATTTATGACTAGCGGGGCATCTCTACAGACTTTAACTCCTGATATGTTTCCATTCTCCTCAGCATGCGCAAGCAAGGCATTCAATCCTTCTATGCCCAACAAAAAAAGGTATGGTGATAGCGGGTCCCCCTATCTCAACCCTCTCGTAGGCTTAAATCTCCCACTTTCCTCTTCATTGATCCTTACTTTGTATTCTACAGTTGATACACATTGCATAATCAAATTAACCCACTCACGACGAAAACCCAATTTCAACATAATCTCCTTCAAAAAAGTCCACTCAACTCTATCGTAGGCTTTGTGCATATCAAGTTTTATAGCACACAAGCCCTCTCTACCCTATCTTTTGTTCTTGATTGTGTGAAATCATTCGTAGGCCACTAAAATATTATCCGTTATCAATCTACCCGGTACAAATGCACTTCGTGTTGGGCTAATAATTTTAGGTAAAAAACCTTCAATCGAGAAGCCATCATTTTTGCAATTATTTTGTATAGCACATTACATAAGCTGATCAGCCTAAATTGGGTTACCTTCTCTAGTGTATTAATTTTAGGAATCATCACGATCGCCGTATCATTCCAGCCCTTCGGTATAGTGCATGTGTTGATTGCTGTCAGAACCTCCTCAATTAAATCTTCCCCCAGCATGGGCCAAAACCTTTTATAGAAGATAGCATGGAGTCCATCTGACCCTGGAGCTTTCATGTCCCCAATATCGAATAAAGCCTTGCGAACATCTTCCGCAGTATAAGGGGCAAGTAGAGCATCATTCATTTTGTTTGACACTCTCCTTCGAAAAAGTGATAAAACATCTTGATTCAGATGTAAAAAGCTTTGTAAAATATCCAGTAATGTGATTTGTCAATTCCTTATCCGTTAACCAGTTTCCAGACTCGTCTAATAGTTTCTTTATATTATTTCTTTTTTTCCTGGCTGTGGCAGCATTATGAAAAAAATGATGTATTACGATCCCCGTGCATCAACCAATTTGCCCGTCCTCTCTGTAACCAGAATATTTCCTCTTGCTCCAAAATATTTTCAATTACCACAATAATTTCCTTCTGACGACATCGAGATTCAGTATTCAACGGGCCACGCCTTAGTCTCTCCAACTCTTTTTTAATTTTCTAATTCTCACCTTTGGTCCCTTTAGCGTTTCCTGATCCCAAGTATGTAGATCGACATGCACTGTTCTCGTACAGTTAGCAAGTGAGGATCCAATACCTGCTAGATTTGCCTTCTCCCAAGATGCCTTAACGATTTCAGTGTCCGTCTCTTCCTTCAACCATCTCGCCTCAAATTCTTTAACACGCCCCTTTGGGCATTTAAATATTTTTTCATCCCAATACTCCATATCCAGTATGATTGGGTGATGGTCAGAATGAACATGTTCTTCATTGATAACTGCTGCTCGTGGGAATTTGTTTACCCATGCTAAGTTACAGACTGCCCGATCAAGGCGCTCACATATTTCACCTCTCCTCCAAGTGAACATGTCCCCATTATAGCCTGGATCTTCCATCCCACAATCCATTAGGCATTCATGGAACTCTCTCATCATACCAAGTGGTCTAGCTACACCACCCTCTTTTTCCGACGGGTATAAAATTTCATTAAAATCCCCCAAAACCACCCAGGGATGGTTGCTCTTACTATGTAAATTATGAATGTCATCCCAAGATAAATGGTGTTCATTCCATTTCGGGTGACCATAGAAGCCCGTGAACCGCCACTGAACCACATTCTCATACATAAAAACAATATCAATAAAATGGGGCGAGACATAGTTCAACTCAATTTTATTGGACTCATGATAAAACCAAGCGAGGCCACCGCCCTTCCCATCACTTTCCACTACAAACATAAAATAAAAACCTAATATGTGACGAAGCTCATCGACTTCACAATTATTCAAATGGGATTTAGAAAGGAAAATTAAATCTGCCCTTGTACGCTTCTGTAGATCCAGAAGCTCACGAACTATCGTGTTGGAGAGCATACCACGACAGTTCCAGCCTAGGATTTCCATTTGGCCCGGCGGTCCTCCTCCTCGGAGGCTGCCGATGTGCCAATTTCATCTCTGTCTTCGCCAACTGATTCCCCACCTTGCGGTGTGTACTCTTCCTCCTTCTCGTCAGTCTCCTTTGCAACATGTGTAACCCTGCCCTCCTCATCCTAGACTGCTACAACTCTAAACATGCACACCCGTTTGGATGAGACGTTTACATCACCATATAAGATGCGCTCATAACTATCCATCTCTTTCCAAAAGAAAACTCTAAGTCACTGCCCGTTGGACGAGCCCCAAAAGAATGCCCCCTTTTTTCCCTAGCACTTGCTTGTGAGCATCTTCGGCTCTGTTTTGCCCCCCTTTCTTTTTATCTTTCTTTTCTAAATTTCCCTGTATAGGATTTTTTTGCTGCACTGAATTTAAAGGGTAGAGCATTATTCTCTGTATCACCCCCGGCCATAGCAATTCTCGCTGCAACAGCGCTAGACAGCGCCTCCAACACCCCCGGCTGAAAAAGAAGCTCGCCATCAACATCTCCATGCGATGGAGTTTTTCTGGGCTTCACCTGTGCATGAGAGATCATGGCCAAGTGACCTGCATGTGTACTTTGGGCATGTACAACATCACAAAAGAGTTGACTTTGGTCAACCTCTGCATTCTGGCGCGACTCCATCATGGTCACGTGGCCCTGGACCTCCTGGCCCCGCCTCGCAAGATCAGCTAGCGCGCCCGCTTGGTCCTCCTGACCAAGCGGCGCACCCGCCGGGGTAGGCGCCACGATCCCCTAAGTCCGGCCCTCCTGGCCGGTGTTCGTCTTGACAGAAGTAGCGGCCCCCTTATCGAAGACCGTGAGCCCGCTCATGGTAGTGGCCACCTTGACGACGTCCGTGGCCTTGGCGATGTTGTTGTTGACGATGCCTGTAGTCGAGTTGCTGCCGCCGCGAACGTAGTTCCCGAAGAGGAGACCCCTCCTGCTAGCACCTTGGCTCTTCCAGTAGGGCTCAACACTAAGATTTCTTGGAAAACACGCTACTCTCTCCTCTCTTGGAATTTTACAAAACCTCTCAGATGTATGACCCACTATCCCACAACACTCATAGTACAAAGGTAGTTTCTCATACTTTACATCATATTTAAAGATCTTTGAACTACCTAAAGGGGTAATCTGTACAGAGCATTTCAAAGGCTCATGCAATAATATCTTCACACGCACACGTAGATATTTCTCATCAATTACATGGTTACGGTGCGAAACCTCTAGCACCTCTCCCAGTCGACCCTCGAGACACCACCCTACACTCTCCGTCTTAAACTCGAACGGGAGATCGCGTACCTGGACCCATATGGTCATGACACCAAGGTCGACCTCCGCCGGGTCGCCCTTGTCGTCGAACTCGGCGAAGATGAGGCCGTCCCGCTTGAAGTGCCATGGCTGCGCCTTAAGCACAACGGTCACTCTCAGTGGCAAAATTGAGGATGAACCTCCCGTCGTTGCTGGCCACCTCCTGGATGGTCACCACACCCTGGTTCTTCCAAGCCGTGCTCCGGAGGTCATCAACTATGACCCTCGAATTGACCTAGAAAGGGGATAGGAGGCGCCCCACCACCAGGAGCCCGCTGACTGTTGGGCTACGCAGTAATTTAAATTTTTTTTTCTGACGATCATGCAAGATCTATCTAGGTGATGCATAGCAACAAGAGGGGAGAGTGTTGTCTACGTACCCTCGTAGACCGAAAGCGGAAGCGTTATGACAACGCGGTTGATGTAGTCGTACGTCTTCATGATCCGACCGATCCTAGCACCGAAGGTACGACACCTCCGCGGTCTACACACGTTTAGCTCGGTGACGTCCCACGAACTCTAGATCCAGCTGAGGTCGAGGGAGAGTTTCGTCAGCACGACGACGTGATGACGGTGATGATGAAGTTACCGACGCACGGCTTTGCCTAAGCACTAAAACGATATGACCGAGACAGAAATTTGTGGAGGGGGCACCTCACATGGCTAAACAATCAACTTGTGTGTCTATGGGGTGCCCCCTCCCCCATATATAAAGGAGTGGAGGAGGGGAGAGCCGGCCCTCTCTATGGCACGCCAAGGGGGGGGAGTCCTAATCCCAGTAGGAGTAGGTTTTCCCCCTTCCCTAGTTGGAGTAGGATAAGAAGGAAGAGGGAGAGGGAGAGAAGGAAGAGGGAGAGGGAGAGAATGAAGGGGGGGGGACCCCTACCAATTCGGATTGGGCTTGGGAGGGGGGCACCTTAGCCGCCTCCTCCTCTCTTCCACCATGGCCCATTAAGGCCCATTAACTCCCCGGGGGGTTCCGGTAACCTCCCAGTACTCTGAAAAAATGCCCGAACCACTCGGAACCTTTTCGGTGTCCAAACATAGCCTTCCAATATATCAATCTTTATGTCTCGACCATTTCGAGACTTCTCGTCATGTCCATGATCACATCCGGGACTCCGAACAACCTTCGGTAAATCAAAACACATAAACTCATAATACCGATCGTCGTCGAACGTTAAGCGTGCGGATCCTACGGGTTCGAGAACTATGTAGACATGACCGAGATCACTTCTGGTCAATAAACAATAGTGGAACCTGGATGCTCATATTGGTTCCTACATATTCTATGAAGATCTTTATCGGTCAAACCGCATAACAACATACGTTGTTCCCTTTGTCATTGGTATGTTACTTGCCCGAGATTCGATTGTGGTATCTCAATACCTAGTTCAATCTCGTTACCAGCAAGTCTCTTTACTCGTTCCGTAATGCATCATCCTGCAACTAACTAATTAGTCACATTCCTTGCAAGGCTTATAGTGATGTGCATCACCGAGAGGGCCCAGAGACACCTCTCCGAAACACGGAGTGACAAATCCTAATCTCGTGAGCTCATTGGCCAACTTGGTGGAGATGAGGATCCTCTGCCCCCCAATGGAGGAAATCCACATCCTCTCCCACTGTTCAGGAGGGTTTTTGGCATGATGAAGTTCTTGGTAACATCCCCATGGAGCAGGTTGTTATCAACCACACAATGAGCATCTTGGGGCTCCATATGAGGATGTGCATGTTCCTGCTGCTGTTGGCAATGCCAACAATGATCAGAATGAGGTGATAAAAAATGTTGTCATAACTATTCCTATGCAGGTTGATACTGCAGCTCAGACTCACAATGATGAGGTGCTGGATGATCAGTTGGATTTCATTCCTTTGCCTGATGCTGAAGAACAAAGCCCACAGGGTGTCCATGCTAACACCCCTGTCTTTGTGCCCGCTAATGTTTCTATGGACTATGAGGATGCACATATTCCTGGGAATGTTGAGCCAAACAACTATATGTCTGACAACATCTCTGTTCTTCAGGATCTCATTGGCAACATTGTCTCCAATGCCCATGACATCTTGCCCAAACTGGGTGGCTCCAAAATTGTTAATGCTAAATGTAACATTGTGGATGTTGAGGGCACTCTGGGGTTCAGTAAGAAATTCTATCTGCAAATCATGACTGTCCAAGACAAGCCTGTTCTTGTCAGCTCAGCTAGTCTTACTGAGATCTCTGAAGAGGCGTTTGCTGAAGTCTGCAAGCCATCTGGGAACAAGAAAAGAAAGAAGAAACTATTGTTGATGATGCATTCTGCAGAAGGAGCAATAGAATTGCCCAAATCAATTTGGGTTTCAAGGATAAATTTGCTGCTGAAGCTGCCATAGGCAAGGCTGGCACTTCCAACATGCAGACAACCAAGCAGAACAAAGTTTCAGAGAACATGGGGAATAAAGCAGATGTTGCTATCAATCTTGGGCCTAGATTTGAGGCTGTTGTGATGGACAAAAATGCACCTCCACCTCCAATGCTTTCACTGGAAACTATCCAGGCAATTGGGACTGGTCCTTGCAAGATGGCACCTCATGAAGTGTCATCCTTAGCCCTGAACTATGACAGTTCTGATGGTTAGTTTGCATACTTTTCTATGGGGCCTGTACATCTCCCCTAACTGCTGTCTTATTTGGCTTAATTCTAGTTATCATAAATCATGTTGCTTTATGGTTTACTATGTTATGTGCCTGTGTGCACTTTTGCTTACTTTGGGCTGTAATAAGTACTTTGGCTTGTGGTTATGTAGCCCTCCAGACAGACCTTATTATGTGATCTGCTATGCCAGTTATGTTTGCTGTTATGATGTTTCTTGCTTATATTGTCTGTTGTTCTATATGACATCTCTTGTGTGTCCTTATCACCCAATGAAGACAACAAAGAAATTAATCCCTCCATGTCATGCTAGCCATGCTATGTTTAACATGTCATTACACATATTTAATGACTAGAAGCTGGAATATTCTTAATTGGAATGTTAGAGGGATTAATTCTAAGGATAGATGGGATGATATCAGGCTGAAAATTGATGAAAGTTCATGTTGTGTCATGACTTTCCAAGAAACAAAGAGAGAGCAATTTGGTCTGGCATACATTAGGAACTTTTGCCCAAAAAGGTTCAACCAATATAGCTTCATGCCCTCTGCTGGTAATTCAGGTGGTCTGATTACAATCTGGAATGGTAATATGTAACACCCCGGTGTAAGGATGCTACAGTAAACCCTGGGGTTAAGTTAATCATTTTGCTAAACAAGTGCTTGATCATCATTGTCTCCTCTCTCTTTCAAATTCCAGTTGAATTCAATTTCAAATTATGAGTGATATTCAAAATGTTCAAACATGAAATCTAAAATTTTCATCATGCGCCAAATAATCCACAAGTAATATTGGTGGTGAACCAGCATTTTTGCAAAGTGTTTAAGTGGCCTAAACTACTTATAACAGTGACCTAAGCAATAATTTAAATGCCTTATTAAATTATAAAAAATGCAAACTACTTCTAAAGTCTCACAACCTTTTTGTGGCAGTGCACAATAATTTTTTGAAATCATCTTGGCCGGTGACATAATTTTGCAAAGTCATTAGTGGCTAAAAGCAAATGCAAAAGCTACAAAAAAAGAAAAGCAAAGAAAAGGAGAAAAGGAAAAACGGAGGGGAGAGAAAGCCCCTGCCCCACTTGGGCTTCGACCCACCCACGCCAACTGGCCCAGCTAGGCTGGCCCACTCCCCCTCCCCTGGTCGCTTCCTGTTCCTCCGACCAAGCGGGACAGCGCACGCCCGTCGCCGCCTAGCCACCTCACCGGCGACGCCCCCGCGAGAGGATAAGGGCGCCCCCTCTGGCTCCTCGAGTACTCCCCCACCTACCTCCACCCACTCCCAGAATCTCCTCGCCCTCTCCGCCTCTTCCTCTCCCTCTCCTTCGTTCTGGAGAGGAGGCCGACACGGTCGCCGCTGTCCTCCATCGTTGTCGCGGCCATTGGCGGCCCCGCGCCCGCTAACCCTGTCGGTGAGCTTCGCCGGGGTCGACTTCTTCAACTGGTGGCCTCAACTGGAGGTCGGAGGCGCTGCAGCACCGGAACCCCTTCGTCCCCATCTCCGACGGCCGCAGCAACTCCGGCGCGCGCTTCTGCTCCTATGCCGTCAAGGGCTTTCCATAGCCGCGCGGTGAGCCAACACCTCCCTTGTCCCTCTCTCCATCTGCCCTTGCGTGGTCCCTAGCCGTCTCTCCCATCGTGGCCGAACACGACGCCGTGCGAGCTCGTCACTGGCGTCCTTCCGGTGACCTTTTGGTCATGGGGTCGTGCCCGTTGGACTCACCGCTTCGTGCAGATCCTCCCCATCCTTTCCTTTTGCTCTGTAGCGCGCCGTAGCTTCTTTTCCGCCATCGACCGTAGCCGCTCCGCCGTAAACCTCGTCGCCGGCGGCGTTTCCGGCCAGGTCCGGCGATGCCACCACCACAAAATGACGCAGCACCGAGTGGCCGTTCGAACGCGCCTAGCCACGCTCTTCCCCGTGCCTTGTAGTCATTTTCCGACGAACCCCGTGATCGCGCCGCCGTGTTTTGCCTTGCCGGCGTTGCTCCAGCGACGGCGCCAACGTGGCACGGCCCAGTGGCGCCGCCGTGTTTTGCCTTGCCGTGTTTTGCCTTGCCCACCTCCGGGTCACTGACATCGGGCCCCACAGGCCCCAGTTGACTGAGTTGACTCAGTCAACTGCTGACTGGGCAGCCCAGTGGCACTGACATGTAGGCCCCACCACGTAATTAAACTAATTAAAATGATTTTATAAATGAACTTAATTAGTTAGTTTAACTAGACACTGACAGGTGGGCCCAGTAGTTTTACTAACTAAATTCATATTAGTTTGAACTCTGTTTAACCCACTGTCTATGACAGGTGGGTCCCCTGTGTCAATTTTGACCGGTCAACTGGACTGTTGACTGCTGATGTCACTCCTACGCCATGCTGACGTCATGTTCCATTATTGTTAATATAAATAATTTCAGAATATGTTTAAAACTTAGAAAATTCATATAAAATAATCTGTAACTCGGATGAAAATGTTTTCTACATGAAAGTTGCTCAGAAAAATGTGACGAATACGGATATGCAGTCCGTTTACCTGCCAGATACCTCTAACTATATGAACATGGAACATCCCCCCTCCGGTCATCTGTCTGACACAGGTCCGGAACCGGGAAAACATTCCCGGTTGACTTCCCCCCTCGCCGGTATCGTGTAGCACCGCGTTAGAACACGTCTAGCTCTGCCTGTTGTCCCGTTATGCTATGTTTGCTTTATATTTACTATTTCTTCCCCCTCTTCTCTCCGGTAGACCCCGAGACCGATGCTGCCCCTGTGATCGACTACGTCACCGACGACCCCTCCTTGCCAGAGCAACCAAGCAAGCCCCCCCTTTGATCATCCAGATATCGCCCACTCCATTCTCTCATGCTTGCATTAGATTTTGCTACTGTTATTGTTTGCTCCTATTCTGATGCATAGCCTGCTTATTGTTACTTTACCTGCTTATTCTAAACTGGTTAGTATAGGTTGGTTAGTGATCCATCAGTGACCCCCACCTTATCCTTGTTGCCCCTGCTTCATCATTAAAGACCCGATCAACGGGATCGAAGACCAGGCCCCGACACCGCACATCACTTTCCCCTGAGTTGCTCGACACTACTGGGTTACTATCAAGTGCCGAGGGTGAGACCTCTACAACACTTCTGATGTTAACCCTGTAGTGTAGCTATTCTTTTGTGGTCATCGAGGGTGATTTCCTCTTTAACCACTTCTGATACGACTCTGTCGTGCAACCCCTCAAGTGTGAACCTCGAGGGCGGTCCCTCTTACGTTCACCTTGTGATTACATCGAGTGGAGTTCACCGGGGGTTCACCTTGATGAGTGCAAGGAAAGAACCGCTAGATTGCGTGCTAAGAAAGATTGCTTTGTAAAGGCGTGTTCTTCTAGTTTCCATGAAAATAATGATGAAGATCTTAAAGTTATTGATGTGACTCCTATTAGATCTTTGTTTTGCAATATGAATCTTGATAATAATGGGACTGAATATGAGTCAACTTTACCTAGAAGGCGTCCCAAAAATTTGGAGTTTTTAGATCTTGATGCTAAATTTGGTAAAGTGGGATTGGAGAGGTCATGACTTTAAATAGTATTGAACCCACTATCTCGGATTTCAAGGAAATTGATTATGATAATTGTTCTTTAGAAGGTTGTATTTCCTTGTTTCAATCCGTTGTTAATTCTCCACATGCTTATAGTCAAAATAAAGCTTTTACCAAACATATTGTTAATGCCTTGTTGCAATCTTATGATGAAAAACTTAATTTGGAAGTTTCTATACCTAGAAAACTTAATGATGAGTGGGAACCTACTATAAAGATTAGAATTAAAGACCATGAGTGTTTTGCTTTGTGTGATTTGGGTGCTAGTGTTTCCACAATTCCGAAAACTTTATGTGATATTCTAGGTTTCCATGATCTTGATGATTGCTCTTTAAATTTGCACCTTGAGGATTCCACCATTAAAAAGCCAATGAGAAGGATCAATGATGTTCTCATTGTTGAAAATAGAAACTTGGTGCCCGTAGATTTTATCATTCTTGATATAGATTGCAATCTTTCTTGCCCTATTATTCTTGGTAGACCTTTTCTTAGAACGATTGGTGCGATTATTGATATGAAGGAAGGGAATATTAGATTCAATTTCCATTAAAAAAAGGCATAGAGCACTTTCCAAGAAAGAAAGTCAAATTATCTTATGAATCTATCATGCGGGCTACTTATGAATCAAGTGCCAAAGATGGCACTACTTAGATCTATCTTCGCTTTTATGCCTAGCTAGGGACGTTAAACGATAGCGCTAGTTGGGAGGCAACCCAATTTTCTTTGTGTTTTTTGTTTTTTGTTCCTGTTTAGTAATAAATTTTGCATCTACTTTCTGTTTAGATGTGTTTTTATCTTTTAACTAGTGTTTGTGCCAAGTAGAACCTATAGGATAAACTATGATGAAAAACAGAAACTTTGCGCTCACAAGAAAAAATTCAATAAATCACAGAAACGTGCGTTTGCATTGATTCTTTTTGCTGATGATTAATAAACAAATTTTGCAGTACGTCCTATTTTGGTAGGAGTTTTAGTGTTCCAGAAGTTTGCGTTAGTTACAGATTGCTACAGATTATTCTGTTTTTGACAGATTCTGTTTTACGTGTGTTGTTTGCTTATTTTGATGCATCTATGGCTAGTAAAATAGTTTATAAACCATAGAGAACTTGGAATACAATAGGTTTAAAAATAAAATAAATAAATAATGAGTTCATTACAGTACCTTATGTGGTGGTTTTCTTTTCTTTCACTAACGGAGCTTATAAGATTTCCTGTTGAGTTTTGTGTTGTGAAGTTTTCAAGTTTTGGGTAAAGCTTTTATGGATTATGGAATAAGGAGTGGAAAGAGCCTAATCTTGAGAATGCCCATGGCACCCCAAGATATTCAAGGATATCCAAAAGCCTAAGCTTGGGGATGCCCCGGGAAGGCATCCCCTCTTTCGTCTTTGTTCATTGGTAACTTTACTTGGAGCTATATTTTTATTCGCCACATGATATGTGTTTTGCTTGGAGCGTCGTGTATTATATTAGTCTTTGCTTTTTAGTTTACCACAATCATCCTTGCTGTACACACCTTTTGGGAGAAGCCTTTTTCATTAGAATTTTGCTAGAATACTCTATGTGCTTCACTTATATCTTTTGAGCTTGATAGTTTTTGCTCTAGTGCCTCACTTATATATTTTAGAGCACGGCGGTGGCTTGATTTTATAGAAATTGTTAGTCTCTCATGCTTCACTTATATTATTTTGAGAGTCTTTTAGAACAGCATGGTATTTTCTATGGTTATAAAATTGGTCCTAGAATGGTAGGCATCCAAGTTGGGCATAATAAAAACTATCATAGGAAGCGAATTGGATGATATGATCAATTTGATACTTGATAATTGTTTTGAGATATGGAGGTAGTGATATTAAAGTCATGCTAGTTGGGTGATTATGAATTTAAAGAATGCTTGTGTTGAAGTTAGCAAGTCCCGTAGCATGCACGTATGGTTAAAGTTGTGTAACAAATTTGAAACATGAAGTGTACCTGGCTTGTGCATCCTTATGAGTGGCGGTCGGGGATGAGCAATGGTCTTTTCCTACCAATCTATCCCCCTAGGAGCATGCGCGTAGTGCTTGATTTTTGATGACTTCTAAATTTTTGCAATAAGTATATGAGTTATTTTGACTAATGTTGAGTCCATGGATTATACACACTTTTATCTTTCCACCATTGCTAGCCTCTTCGGTACTGTGCATTGCCATTTCTCACCTTGAGAGTTGGTGCAAACTTCGCCGGTGCATCGAAACCTCGTGATACGATACGCTCTATCACACATAAGCCTCCTTATATCTTCCTCAAAACAGCCACCATACCTACCTATTATGGCATTTCCATAGCCATTCCGAGATATATTGCCATGCAACTTTCCACCGTTCCATTTATCATCATCATGATATACTTTACTTTTGTCATATTGCCATTGCACGATCATGTAGTTGACATCGTATTTGTGGCAAAGCCACCATGCATTATTTTTCATACACGTCACTCTTGATTCATTGCACCATCCCGGTACACCGCCGGAGGCATTCATATAGAGTCATATCTTGTTCTAGTTTCGAGTTGTAATTCATATGATGTAATCAATAGAAGTGTGATGATCATCATTATTAGAGCATTGCCCAAAAAGAAAAAAAGAAAAAAAAGAAGAAAGGCAAAAAAAAAGAAAGGCAAAAAAAAAGAAAAAGAAAAAAGAAGAAAAAGAAAAAGAAAAAAAGGGGAAATAAATAAAAAGGGGCAATGTGAAGGAAATATGCCCTAGAGGAAATAATAAAGTTACTATTTATTTCCTTATATCATGATAAATATTTATTATTCATGCTAGAATTGTATTAACCGGAAACATAATACATGTGTGAATACATAGACAAACATAGTGTCACTAGTATGCCTCTACTTGACTAGCTCGTTTATCAAAGATGGTTATGTTTACTAACCATAGACAAAAGAGTTGTCATTTGATTAACGGGATCACATCATTAGGAGAATGATGTGATTGACTTGACCCATTCCGTTAGCTTAGCACTTGATCGTTTAGTACGTTGCTGTTGTTTTCTTCATGACTTATACATGTTCCTGTAACTATGAGATTATGCAACTCCCGTTTACCGGAGGAACACTTTGGGTGCTACCAAACGTCACAACGTAACTGGGTGATTATAAAGGAGTACTACAGGTGTCTCCAAAGATACATGTTGGGTTGGCGTATTTCGAGATTAGGTTTTGTCACTCCGATTGTCGGAGAGGTATCTCTGGGCCCTCTCGGTAATGCACATCACTATAAGCCTTGCAAGCAATGTAGCTAATGAGTTAGTTACGGAATGATGCATTACATAACGAGTAAAGAGACTTGCCAGTAACGAGATTGAACTAGGTATTGGATACCGACGATCGAATCTTGGGCAAGTAACATACCGATGACAAAGGGAATAACCTATGTTGTTATGCGGTTTGACCGATAAAGATCTTCGCAGAATATGTAGGAGCCAATATGAGCATCCAGGTTCCGCTATTGGTTATTGACCGAGAATAGTTCTAGGTCATGTCTACATTGTTCTCGAACCCGTAGGGTCCGCACGCTTAAGGTTTCAATGACAATTATATTATGAGTTTATGAGTTTTGATGTACTGAAGGAGTTCGGAGTCCCGGATGAGATCGGGGACATGACGAGGAGTATCGAAATGGTCGAGACATAAAGATCGCTATATTGGACGACTATATTCGGACTTCGGAAAGGTTCCGAGTGATTCGGGTATTTTTCGGAGTACCGGAGAGTTACGGGAATTCGCCGGGGAGTATATGGGCCTTATTGGGCCATACGGGAATAGAGGAGAGAGGCCAAAAGGAAGGAGGCCTGCGCCCCCCCTCTGGTCCGAATTGGACAAGGGGGGCAGCCCCCTTTTCCTTCTCCCTCTCCTCCTCTTTTCTTCTCCAACAAGGAAAAGGAGGAGTCCTACTCCCGGTGGGAGTAGGACTCCCCCCTTGGCGCGCCTCCTCCATAGGCCGGCCGCCTCCCCCTTGCTCCTATATATACGGGGGAAGGGGGGCACCCCAAAGAGACAACAACAATTGATCCTTGAGATCTATTAGCCGTGTGCGGTGCCCCCCTCCACCATAGTCCTCCTCGGTAATATTGTAGCGGTGCTTAGGCGAAGCCCTGCGACGGTAGAACACCAAGATCGTCACCACACCGTCGTGCTGACGGAACTCTCCCTCGACACTCGGCTGGATCGGAGTTCGAGGGACGTCATCGAGCTTAACGTGTGCTAGAACTTGGAGGTGCCGTAGTTTTGGTGCTTGATCAGTCGGGCCGTGAAGACGTACGACTACATCAACCGCGTTGTTCTAACGCTTCCGCTTTTGGTCTACAAGGGTATGTGGATCACACTCTCCCCTCTCTTTGCTATGCATCACCATGATCTTGCGTGTGCGTATGATTTTTTTTGAAATTACTACGTTCCCCAACAGTGGTATCAGAGCCTAGGTTTTATGCGTTGATGTTATTTGCACGAGTAGAACACAAGTGAGTTGTGGGCGATACAAGTCATAGTGCTTACCAGCATGTCATACTTTGGTTCAGCGGTATTGTTGGATGAAGCGGCCCGGACCGACATTATGCGTACACTTATGCGAGACTGGTTTTACCGCCGTGCTTCGCACACAGGTGACTAGCAGGTGTCTGTTTCTCCAACTTTAGTTGAACCGAGTGTGGCTACGCCCGGTCCTTGAGAAGGTTAAAACAACACTAACTTGACGAACTATCGTTGTGGTTGTGATGCGTAGGTAAGAACGGTTCTTGCTCAGCCCGTAGCAGCCACGTAAAATTTTCAACAACAAAGTAGAGGACGTCTAACTTGTTTTTGCATGGCATGTTGTGATGTGATATGGTCAAGATGTGATGAGATATAAGTTGTTGTATGAGATGATCATGTTTTGTTGAAGTTATCGGCAACTGGCAGAAACCCTATGGTTGTCTCTTTGTTGCATAAGATGCAAGTGCCAAATAATTGCTTTACTTTATCGCTATACGATAGCAATAGTTGCAAGAGCAATAGTTGGCGAGACGACCATGTGACGACACATTGATATAGATCAAGATGATGAAGATCATGGTGTCGTGCCGGTAACGATAGAGATCATGACAGTACTTTGGAGATGGAGATCACAAGCACAAGATGATGATGGCCATATCATATCACTTATATTGATTGCATGTAATGTTTATCTTTTATACATCTTATTTTGCTTAGTTTGACAGTAGCATTTTAAGATGATCTCTCACTAAATTATCAAGAAGTGTTCTCCCTGAGTATGCACCGTCGTGAAAGTTCTTCGTGTTGAGACACCACATGATGATTGGGTGTGATAGGCTCTACGTTCAAATACAACGGGTGCAAAACAGTTGCACACGCGGAATACTCAGGTTAAACTTGACGAGCCTAGCATATAACATATATGGCCTCGGAACACGGAGACCGAAAGGTCGAGCGTGAGTCATATAGTAGATATGATCAACATATTGATGTTCACTGTTGAAACTACTCCATCTCATGTGACGATCGGACATGGTGTAGTTGATATGGATCACGTAATCACTTAGAGGATTAGAGGGATGTCTATCTAAGTGGGAGTTCTTAAGTAATATGATTAATTGAACTTAAATTTATCATGAACTTAGTCCTGGTAGTATTTTGCAAATTATGTTGTAGATAAATAGCTTGCATTGTTGCTTTCATATGTTTATTTTGATATGTTCCTAGAGAAAATTGTGTTGAAAGATGTTGGTAGCAATGATGCGGATTGGATCCGTGATCTAAGGTTTATCCTCATTGCTGCACAGAAGAATTATGTCCTTAATGCACCACTAGGTGACAGACCTATTGCAGGAGCAGATGCAGATGTTATGAACGTTTGGCTAGCTCAATATGATGACTACTTGATAGTTTAGTGCACCATGCTTAATGGCTTAGAATCGGGACTTCAAAGACGTTTTGAACGTCATGGACCATATGAGATGTTCCAGGAGTTGAAGTTAATATTTCAAGCAAATACCCGAGTTGAGAGATATGAAGTCTCCAACAAGTTCTATGGCTAAAAGATGGAGGAGAATCGCTCAACTAGTGAGCATGTGCTCAGATTGTCTGGGTACTACAATCGCTTGAATCAGGTGGGAGTTAATCTTCCAGATAAGATAGTGATTGACAGAGTTCTCTAATCACCATCACCAAGTTAGTAGAACTTTGTGATGAACTACAGTATGCAAGGGATGACGAAAACGATTCCCGAGCTCTTCGTGATGTTGAAATCGACGAAGGTAGAAATCAAGAAAGAGCATCAAGTGTTGATGGTTGACAATATCACTAGTTTCAAGAAAAGGGCAAGGGAAAGAAAGGGAAACTTCAAGTAGAATGACAAGCAAGTTGTCACTCCCGCGAAGAAGCCCAAAGCTGGACCAAAGCCTGAAACTGAATGATTATACTGCAAAGGAAATGGTCACTGGAAGTGGAAATGCCCTGAATATTTGGTGGATAATAAGGATGGCAAAGTGAACAAGGGTATATTTGATATACAGGTTATTGATGTGTACCTTACTAGTATTTATAGTAGCCCCTGAGTATTTGATACTTGTTCGGTTGCTAAATATTAGTAACTCAAAACAGGAGTTACAGAATAAACAGAGACTAGTTGAGGATGAAGTGACGATGTGTGTTGGAAGTGGTTCCGAGATTGATATGATCATCATCGCACACTCCCTATACTTTCGGGATTAGTGTTAAACCTAAATAAATGTTATTTGGCATTTGCGTTGAGCATGAATATGATTTGATCATGTTTATTGCGATACGGTTATTCATTTAAAGTCAAAGAATAATTGTTGTTCTATTTACATGAATAAAACCTTCGATGGTCATACACCCAATGAAAATAGTTTGTTGGATCTCGATCGTAGTAATACACATATTCATAATATTGATGCCAAAAGATGCAAAGTTGATAATGATAGTGCAACTTATTTGTGGCACTGCCATTTGGGTCATATCGGTGTAAAGCGCATGAAGAAAGTCCATAAAGATGGATTTTTGGAATCTCTTGGTTATGAATCGTTTGATGCTTGCGAACTGTGCCTTTTGGGCAAGATGACTAAAACTCCATTCTCCGGAACAATGGAACGAGCTACTGACTTGATGGAAATAATACATACCGATGTATACGGTGCAATGAGTGTTGATGCTCGTGGCGGGTATCGTTATTTTCTGACCTTCACAAGATGAATTGAGCAGATATGAGTATATCTACTTAATGAAGCACAAGTCTGAAACATTTGGAAAGTTCAAAGAATTTCAGAGTGAAGTGGAGAATGATCATAACAAGAAAATAAAGTTTTTGCAATTTGATCGCGGAGACAAATATTTGAGTTACAAGTTTGGTCTTCAATTAAAATAGTGTGGAATAGTTTCACAAACTCATGCCACCTGGAACACCACAACTTAATGGTGTGTCCGAACGTCATAACAGTACTTTATTGGATATAGTGCGATCTGTGATGTATCTTACCAACTTACCACTATGGTTTTGGGGTTATGCATTAGAGACAGTTGCATTCGCTTTAAAAATGGGCACCATCAAAATCTGTTGAGACGACGCCTTATGAACTGTGGTTTGGCGAGAAACCAAAGTTGTCATTTCTTAAAGTTTGGGGCTGCAATGCATATGTGAAAAAGTTTTCACCTGATAAGCTCGAACCCAAATCGGAGAAGTGCGTCTTCATAGAATACCCAAAGGTAACTATTGGGTACACCTTTTATCACAGATCCGAAAGCAAGATTCGTTGCTAAGATGGATCCTTTCTAGAGAAGGAGTTTCTCTCGAAAGAAGTGAGTGGGAGGAAGGTAGAACTTGATAAGGTAATTGTACCTTCTCCCAAATTGGAAAGTAGTTCATCACAGAAATCAGTTCCAGTGATGCCTACACCGATTAGTGAGGAAGTTAATGATGATGATCATGAAGCTTCAGATCAAGTTACTACCGAACCTCGTAGGTCTTCTAGAATAAGATCCGCACCAAAGTGGTACGGTAATCCCGTTCTAGAAGCCATGTTACTAGACCATGATGAACCTACGAACTATGAGGAAGCGATGATGAGCGCAGATTCCGCGAAATGGCTTGAGGCCATGAAATCTGAGATAGGATCCATGTATGAGAACAAAGTATGGACTTTGATTGACTTGCTCGATGATCAGCAAGCCATGTTAAATAAATGGATCTTCAAGAGGAAGACAGGACACTGATAGTAGTGTCACTATCTACAAAGCTCGACTTGTCACAAAAAGGTTTTCGACAAGTTCAAGGTGTTGACTACAATGAGATTTTCTCAACTGTAGTGATGCTTAAGTCAGTCCGAATCATGTTAGAAATTGTCACATGTTATGAAATCTGGCAAATGGATGTCAAAAACTACATTCTTTAATGGATTTATTAAAGAAGAGTTGTATATGATGCAACCAGAAGGTTTTGTTAATCCTAAAGGTACTAACAAAATGTGCAAGCTCCAACGATCCATCAATGGACTGTTGCAAGCATCTCAGAGTTGGAATATACGCTTTGATGAGTTGATCAAAGCATATGGTTTTATACAGACTTTTGAAAAGGCCTGTATTTACAAGAAAGTGAGTGGGAGCTCTGTAGCATTTCTGATATTATATGTGCAAGACATATTGTTGATTGGAAATGATATAGAATTTCTAGATAGCATAAAAGGATACTTGAATAAAAGGTTTTTCAATGAAAGACCTCAGTGAAGCTGCTTACATATTGAGCATCAAGATCTATTGAGATAGATCAAGACGCTTGATAAGTTTTTCAATAAGTACATAGCTTGTCAAGATTTTGAAATAGTTTAAAATGGAACAGTCAAAGAAAGAGTTCTTGCCTATGTTGCAAAGGTGTGAAATTGAGTAAGACTCAAGACCCGACCACGGCAGACAATAGAAAGAGAATGAAAGTCATTCCCTATGCATCAGTCATAGGTTCTATAAAAGTATGCCATGCTATGGACCAGACCTATTGTATACTCTGCCCTGGTTTGGCAAGGGAGTACAATAGTGATCTAGGAGTAGATCACTGGACATTGGTCAAAATTATCCTTAGTAGAATAAGGATATGTTTCTCGATTATGGAGGTGATAAAATAGTTCGTCGTAAAGAGTTACATCGATGCAAGCTTTTACACCGATCCAAATGACTCTAAGTCTCAATCTGGATACATATTGAAAGTGGGAGCAATTAGCTAGAGTAGCTCCGTGCAAAGCATTGTAGACATAGAATATTTGCAAAATACATACGACTCTCTAATATGACAGACCCATTGACTAAACTTCTCTCACGAGCAAAACATGATCATACCTTAGTACTCTTTGGGTGTTAATCACATAGCGATGTGAACTAGATTATTGACTCTAGTAAACCCTTTGGGTGTTGATCACATGACGATGTGAACTATGGGTATTAATCACATACAGATGTGAATATTGGTGTTAAATCACATGATGATGTGAACTAGATTATTGACTCTAGTGCAAGTGGGAGACTGAAGGAAATATGCCCTAGAGGCAATAATAAAGTTATTATTTATTTCCTTATATCATGATAAATGTTTATTATCCATGCTAGAATTATATTAACCGGAAACATAATACATGTGTGAATACATAGACAAACATAGTGTCACTAGTATGCCTCTACTTGACTAGCTCGTTTATCAAAGATGGTTATGTTTCCTAACCATAGACAAAAGAGTTGTCATTTGATTAACGGGATCACATCATTAGGAGAATGATGTGATTGACTTGACTCATTCCGTTAGCTTAGCACTTGATCGTTTAGTATGTTGCAGTTGCTTTCTTCATGAGTTATACATGTTCCTGTAACTATGAGATTATGCAACTCCCGTTTACCGGAGGAACACTTTGGGTGCTACCAAACGTCACAACGTAACTGGGTGATTATAAAGGAGTACTACATGTGTCTCCAAAGGTACATGTTGGGTTGGCGTATTTTGAGATTAGGTTTTGTCACTCCGATTGTCGGAGAGGTAATGCACATCACTATAAGCCTTGCAGGCAATGTAGCTAATGAGTTAGTTAAGGAATGATGCATTACGTAATGAGTAAAGAGACTTGCCAGTAACGAGATTGAACTAGGTATTGGATACCGACGATCAAATCTCGGGCAAGTAACATACCAATGACAAAGGGAATAACGTATGTTGTTATGCGGTTTGACCGATAAAGATCTTCGCAGAATATGTAGGAGCCAATATGAGCATCCAGGTTCCGCTATTGGTTATTGACCGAGAATAGTTCTAGGTCATGTCTACATTGTTCTCGAACCCGTAGGGTCCGCACGCTTAAGGTTTCGATGACAGTTATATTATGAGTTTATGAGTTTTGATGTACTGAAGGAGTTCGGAGTCCCGGATGAGATCGGGGACATGACGAGGAGTCTCGGAATGATCGAGACGTAAAGATCGATATATTGGACGACTATATTCGGACTTCGGAAAGGTTCCGAGTGATTCAGGTATTTTTCGGAGTACCGGAGAGTTACGGGAATTCGTCGGGGAGTATATGGGCCTTATTGGGCCATATAGGAATAGAGGATAGAATACAAAAGGAAGGAGGCCTGCGCCCCCCTCTGGTCCGAATTGGACAAGGGGGTCAACCCCCTTTTCCTTCTCCCTCTCCTCCTCTTTTCTTCTCCAACAAGGAAAAGGAGGAGTCCTACTCCCGGTGGGAGTAGGACTCCCCCCTTGGCGCGCCTCCTCCATAGGCCGGCCGCCTCCCCCTTGCTCCTATATATACGGGGGCAGGGGGCACCCCAAAGAGACAACAACAATTGATCCTTGAGATCTATTAGCTGTGTGCGATGCCCCCCTCCATCATAGTCCTCCTCGATAATATTGTAGCGGTGCTTAGGCGAAGCCCTGCGACGGTAGAACATCAAGATCGTCACCACGCCGTCGTGCTGACGGAACTCTCCCTCGACACTCGGCTGGATCGGATTTCGAGGGACGTCATCGAGCTAAACGTGTGCTAGAACTCGGAGGTGCCGTAGTTTCGGTGCTTGATCGGTCGGGCCATGAAGACGTACGACTACATCAACCGCGTTGTTCTAACGCTTCCGCTTTCGGTCTACAAGGGTATGTAGATTACACTCTCCCCTCTCGTTGCTATGCATCACCATGATCTTGCGTGTGCGTAGGATTTTTTTTGAAATTACTACGTTCCCCAACACAATGTTACTATCTGTTTTTCCACACTTGTGCTTCAAAGTAGCACCTTGTTCTTCATGTGGTGAGTCTCATATATTGTGCTTGAAAGTAGCACCATGTTTTTCATATAGTGAGTCTCATAAGTCGTTTTTTTCATACTACTGGGATTTTTTTATAGAACTTGGCTTGTATATTCCTATGATGGGCTTCCTCAAATGCCCTAGGTCTTCATGAGCAAGCAAGTTGGATGCACACCCACTAGTTTTCTTTTGTTGAGCATTCACTTATAGCTCTAGTGCATCCGTTGCATGGCAGTCCCTACTCCTCATGTTGACATAAATTGATGGGCATCTCCATAGCCTATTGATTATCCTCGTCAATGTGAGACCTTCTCCTCTTTTTGTCTTCTCCGCACAATCCCCATCATCATATTCTATTCCACCCATAGTGCTATATCCATGGCTCACGCTCATGTATTGCGTGAAGGTTGAAAAAGTTTGAGATTATTTGAGTATGAAAAAATTGCTTGGCTTGTCATCGGGGGTATAGAAGTTGGGGACATCTTTGTGTGACGAAAATGAAGCATATCCTAACTATATTATTTTGTAGGGATGAACTTTCTTTTGCCATGTTATTTTGAGAAGACATGATTACTTTGATTAGTATGCTTGAAGTGTTACTATTTCTTTTATCAATATGAACTTTTATTTTGAATCATTTGGATCTGAACATTCATGCCACAAATAAAGAAAATTACATTGAGAATTATGCTAGGTAGCATTCCACATCAAAAATTCTCTTTTTATCATTTACCTACTCGAGGACGAGCAGGAATTAAGCTTGGGGATGGTTGATATGTCTCCAATGTATCTATAATTTTTGATTGTTCCATGCTATTATATTACCCCTTTTGGATATTTATGCGCTTTATTTTACACATTTATATCATTTTTGGGACTAACCTATTGACCGGAGGCCCAGCCCGTATTGCTGTTTTTTTGCCTATTTCAGTATTTTGAAGAAAAGGAATATCAAACGGAGTCCAAACGGAATGAAACCTTCGGGAGCGTGATTTTTGGAACGAACGTGATCTAGAGGACTTGGAGTGCAAGTCAAGAAGCAGTCGAGGCCTCCACGAGATAGGAGGGCGCGCCCCCCTATAGGGCGCGCCCCTTGTCTCGTGGGCCCCTCGGGCGTCCACCGACGTACTTCTTCCTCCTATATAAGCCTACGTACCCCAAAAACATCCAGGGAGCACCCAAAATACAATTTCCACCGCCGTAACCTTCTGTATCCACGAGATCTCATCTTGGAGCCATCGCCGGTGTTCTGCCGGAGGGGGAATCGACCATGGAGGGCTTCTACATCAACACCATAGCCCTTCCGATGAGTTGTGAGTAGTTTACCACAGACCTTCAGGTCCATAGTTATTAGCTAGATGGCTTCTTCTCTCTTTTTGGATCTCAATACAATGTTCTCCCCCTCTCTTGTGGAGATCTATTTGATGTAAACTCTTTTTGCGGTGTGTTTGTCGAGATCCGATGAATTGTGGGTTTATGATCAAGTTTATCTATGAATAATATTTGAATCTTCTCAGAATTCTTTTATGTATGATTGAGTTATCTTTGCAAGTCTCTTACAATTATCAGTTTGGTTTGGCCTACTAGATTGATCTTTCTTGCCATGGGAGAAGTGCTTAGCTTTGGGTTCAATCTTGCGGTGTCCTTTCCCAGTGACAGCAGGGGCAGCAAGGCATTTATTGTATTGTTGCCATCAAGGATAAAAAGATGGGGTTTATATCATATTGCTTGAGTTTATCCCTCTACATCATGTCATCTTGCTTAATGCGTTACTCTGTTCTTTATGAACTTAATACTCTAGATGCAGGCAGGAGTCGGTCGATGTGTGGAGTAATAGTAGTAGATGGAGGCAGGAGTCAGTCTACTTGTTGCGGATGTGATGCCTATATACATGATCATGCCTACATAATCTCATAATTATTCGCTTTTCTATCAATTGCTTGACAGTAATTTGTTCACCCACCGTAATACTTATGCTGTCTTGAGAGAAGCCTATAGTGAAACCTATGGCCCCCGGGTCTATCTCTTATCATATTTGCTCCCAATCTACTTTTATTTGCATCTTTACTTTTTGCATCTATATTATAAAATACCAAAAATATATTTATCTTATCATACTCTCTCTGTTAGATCTCACTTTCGCAAGTGGCCGTGAAGGGATAGACAACCCCTTTATTGCGTTGGTTGCGAGTTCTTGGTTTGTTTGTGTAGGTGCGTGGGACTTTTGAGGAGCCTCCTACTGGATTGATACCTTGGTTCTCAAAAACTGAGGGAAATACTTACGCTACTATTGCTGCATCACCCTTTCCTCTTCAAGGAAAACCAACGCAAGCTCAAGACGTAGCAATGACACCCTTATAATTATGCCTGCTGTGCCACATCAGATCTCATACGTTATGGAAACTTTAAAGACATTTTCTTATTTCACTGGTCTTCAGGCGAATTTCCACAAATCCTCCCTTGTGCCCATTAACATCTCTGATGATAAAGCCACCCAACTTGCCAATATCTTGGGATGAAAAAAGGAAGCATGCCTTTCACTTATCTGGGACTACCAATGGGGTCCACTAGACTAAGAGTTGATGAGTTCATGCCTATGGTTTCTAGGTTGGACAAAAGGTTATCTGGGATTGCTACAATGATGTCATACTCTGGTAGACTCACCCACCTCAAGGCCATCATTACTGCACTACCTATATTTGCTATGTGCTGTATCAGGGTGCCTTTCACCATCTTGGATCACTTTGAAAAATCTGGCAGAAGTTTTCTTTGGTATGGTAAAGACATCAACAAATATGGCAAATGCCTTGTCAAATGGGAACAAGTTTGCTTACTCAAGGAAGCTAGTGGTCTTGGTGTTCTTGATCTTAGAGCACACAATAAAGCACTCTTGACTAAATTCCTATACAAATTCTTCAACAAGATGGATATCCCATGGGTGCAGCTTATATGGAGTAAATACTGTGGAAATGGTGAGCTCCCACAATTCCCAACTAGACATGGCTCTTTCTGGTGGAGAGATTGTTGCTCTAGTCTTGATAAATTCAAAGAACTCACCACTTGCATTGCTGGTATTGGTGACACTATCTCTTTATGGCATGACAAATGGAAAGACAACCCAATGAAAGACAGTTTCCCACACTTGTTCTCCTATGCCATAAACAAAGACATATCTCTCCACAAGGCTTGCATTGAATCTGAGAATGATTTCTACAGTATGTTCCATCTACCTATGTCTTCTGTGGCTGTTCAGCAGAGCACTGAGCTCTTAGCCCAACATTGATCCTGACATCTGGAAGTTTAAATGTGCTTCTGGACAATACAATGCTAAGAAGGTTTACATTGAATATTTGGGAAGCCCTGAGAAAGCTCCCAAACCTTTCCAATGGATATGGAAGTCTGGTTGCCTTCCTAAGCAAAATTTTTTTTTCTGCTCCTTCTAGATAGATTAAATACCAGAGATCTTCTCACCAGGAAAAACTTCTACATTGAGAGTTCCACATGTGTCCTATGTGATCTATTCTTCTCATGTGATTTTAGCCAAAATTTTTGGTTATCTCTGGGTTTTGAATGGAACACTGGTTTGAACTACAATGATATGCTTATTGAAGCCAGAAACAGAATTCAGATTTCAGCCATTTAAAGAATGCCTAATTCCTGGATGTTGGTCCCTCTAGAAGCACAGAAACAACATCATCTCTGACAACAAAGAAAGGGACTTGAGCTACTGTATCTCCTGCTTCAAGGAACATCATGGCACTATTATCAAAAGAGTCAAACCTAGTTTAAAGGAGGGTATGCAAAGCTGGTTAGATTATTTGTAAACTCATTCCTCTTATGCTCCCATCCCATGTTGTAACCCATATGTGTATATCATCACCCCATATTAATGAAAAATAGAGTTACAGTAGGGTTTTTTCCCTACTGTGTTTGCTCAAAAAATCCTAATCTCGATCTATGCCAACCCAACAAACACCATTGGAGACACCTGTAGAGCATCTTTATAATCACCCAGTTATGTTGTGATGTTTGATAACACACTAAGTGTTCCTCCGGTATTCGGGAGTTGCATAATCTCATAGTCATAGGAACATGTATAAGTTATGAAGAAAGCAATAACAACAAACTAAACGATCATAGTGCTAAGCTAACGGATGGGTCATGTCAATCACATCATTCTCTAATGATGTTATCCCGTTCATCAAATGATGACTCATGTCAATGGCTAGGAAAATTTAACCATCTTTGATCAATGAGCTAGTAAAGTAGAGTCATACTAGTGACACTTTGTTTGTCTATGTATTCACACATGTATTAAGTTTCCGGTTAATACAATTCTAGCATGAATAATAAACATTTATCATGATATAAGGAAATATGAATAACAACTTTATTATTGCCTCTAGGGCATATTTCCTTTAGTCTCCCACTTGCACTAGAGTCAATAATCTAGATTACATTCTAGTGATTCTAACACCCATGGAGTCTTGGTGCTGATCATGTATTGCTCGTGAGAGAGGCTTAGTCAACGGGTCTGCAACATTCAGATCCATATGTATCTTGCAAATCTCTATGTCCCCTTCTGACACTTGATGACAGATGGAATTGAAGCGTCTCTTGATGTGCTTGGTTCTCTTGTGAAATCTGGATTCCTTCGCCAAGGCAGTTGCTCCAGTATTGTCACAAAAGATTTTCATTGGACCCGATGCACTAGGTATGACACCTAGATCGTATATGAACTCCTTCATCCAGACTCCTTCATTTGCTGCTTCCGAAGCAGCTATGTATTCCGCTTCACACATAGATCCCGCCATGACGCTTTGCTTGGAACTGCACCAACTGACAGCTCCTCCATTCAATAAAAATACGTATCTCTGTTTGCGACTTAGAGTCATCTGGATCAGTGTCAAAGCTTGCATCAACGTAAGTGTTTACGACAAGCTCTTTTTCACCTCCATAAACGAGAAACATATCCTTAGTCCTCTTCAGGTATTTCAGGATGTTCTTGAGCGATGTCCAGTGATACACTCCTGGATTACTTTGGTACCTCCCTACTATACTTATAGCAAGGCACACATCAGGCCTGGTACACAGCATTGCATACATGATAAAACCTATGGCTGAAGCATAGGAATGACTTTCATTTTTTCTCTATCTTCTGCAGTGGTTGGGCATTGAGTCTCACTCAACTTCACACCTTGTAACACAGGCAATAACACTTTCTTTGACTGATCCATTTTGAACTTCTTCAAAATCTTATCAAGGTATGTGCTTTGTGAAAGTCCAATTAAGCGTCTTGATCTATCTCTATAGATCTTGATGCCCAATATATAAAGCAACTTCACCGAGGTCTTTCATTGAAAAACTTTTATTCAAGTATCATTTTATGCTATCCAGAAATTCTATATCATTTCCAATCAACAATATGTCATCCACATATAATATTAGAAATGCTACAGAGCTCCCACTCACTTTCTTGTAAATACAGGCTTCTCCAAAAGTCTGTATAAAACCACATGCTTTGATCACACTATCACAACGTTTATTCCAACTCCGAGAGGCTTGCACCAGTCCATAAATGGATCGCTGGAGCTTGCACACTTTGTTAGCATCCTTTGGATTGACAAAACCTTCTGGTTGCATCATATACAATTCTTCTTCTAGAAATCCATTTAGGAATGCAGTTTTGACATCCATTTGCAGAATTTCATAATCATAAAATACAACAATTTCTAACATGATTCGAACAGACTTAAGCATAACTACGAGTGAGAAAGTCTCATTGTATTCAACTCCTTGAACTTGTCGAAAACCTTTCACAACAAGTCGAGCTTCGTAAACAGTAACATTACCGTCAACGTCAGTCTTCTTCTTGAAGATCCATTTATTCTCGATGGCTTGCCGATCATCGGGCAAGTCAACCAAAGTCCACACTTTGTTATCATACATGGATCCCATCTCAAATTTCATGGCCTCAAGCCATTTCACGGAATCTGGGCTCATCATCGCTTCCTCATAGTCTAGTAGCATGACTTCCAGAACAGGATTACCATACCACTCTGGTGCGGATCTTACTATGGAAGACCTACGAGGTTCGGTAGTAACTTGATCTGAAGTTTCATGATCATCATCATTAACTTCCTCACTCATTGGTGTAGGAATCACTGGAACTGATTTCTGTGATGAACTACTTTCCAGTAAGGGAGAAGGTACAATTACCTCATCAAGTTCTACTTTCCTCCCACTCACTTCTTTCGAGAGAAACTCCTTCTCTAGAAAGGATCCATTCTTAGCAACAAATATTTTGCCTTCGGATCTGTGATATAAGGTGTACCCAACAGTTTCCTTTGGGTATCCTACGAAGATGCACTTCTCTGATTTGGGTTTGAGCTTATCAGGTTGAAGCATTTTCACATAAGCATCATAGCCCCAAACATTAAGAAACGACAACTTTGGTTTCTTGCCAAACCACAGTTCATAAGGCGTCGTCTCAACAGATTTTGATGGTGCCCTATTTAAAGTGAATGCAGTCATCTCTAAAGCATAACCCCAAAACGATAGCGGTAGATCAGTAACAGACATCATAGATCGCACCATATCCAATAAAGTATGGTTACGACGTTCGAACACACCATTTCGCTGTGATGTTCCAGGTGGCGTTAGTTGTGAAACTACCCCATGTTGTTTCAAATGAAGAGCAAACTCGTAACTCAAATATTCTCCTCCACGATCAGAAGTAGAAACTTTATTTTCTTGTTACGATGATTTTACACTTCACTCCGAAATTCTTTTAACTTTTCAAATGTTTCAGACTTATGCTTCATTAAGTAGATATAACCATATCTGCTGAAATCATTTGTGAAGGTAAGAAAATAACGATACCCACCACGAGCCTCAATACTCATTGGACCGCATACATCAGTATGTATTATTTCCAATAAGTCAGTAGCTCATTCCATTGTTCCGGAGAACGGAGTTTTAGTCATCTTGCCCATAAGGCACGGTTCGCAAGCACCAAGTGATTCATAATCAAGTGATTCCAAAAGTCCATCAGCATGGAGTTTCTTCAGGCTCTTTAGACCGATATGACCCAAATGGCAGTGCCACAAATAAGTTGCACTATCATTATTGAACTTATATCTTTTGGCTTCAATACTATGAATATGTGTATCACTACTATCGAGATTCAATAAAAATAGACCACTCATCAAGGGTGCATGACCTTAAAAGATACAACTCATATAAATAGAACAACCATTATTCTCTTATTTAAATGAATAGCCGTCTCGCATCAAACAAGATCCAAATATAATGTTCATGCTCAACGCTGGCACCAAATAACAATTATTCAGGTCTAAAACTAATCCCAAAGGTAGATGTAGACGTAGCATGCCGACCGTGATCACATCGACTTTGGAACCATTTCCCATGTGCAACATCACCTCGTCCTTAGCCAATCTTCGCTTAATCCATAGCCCTTGTTTCGAGTTGCAAATATGAGCAACATAACCAGTATCAAATACCCAGGCGCTACTGCGAGCATTAGTTAAGTACACATCAATAACATGTATATCAAATATACCTTTCACTTTGCCATCCTTCTTATCCGCCAAATACTTGGGGCAGTTCCGCTTCCAGTGACCGGTCCCTTTGCAGTAGAAGCACTCAGTCTCAGGCTTAGATCCAGACTTGGGCTTCTTCACTTGAGCAGAAACTTTCTTGCCGTTCTTCTTGAAGTTCCCCTTCTCCCCTTTGCCATTCTTCTTGAAACTGGTGGTCTTGTTGACCATGAACACTTGATGCTCCTTCTTGATTTCTACCTCTGCGGCTTTTAGCATCGCGAAGAGCTCAGGAATTGTCTTATCCATCCCTTGCATATTATAGTTCATCACGAAGCTTTTGTAGCTTAGTGGCAGTGACTGAAGAACTTTGTCAATGACACTATCATCAGGAAGATTAACTCCCAGTTGAGTCAAGTGGTTGTGGTACCCAGACATTCTGAGTATATGTTCACTGACAAAACTATTCTCCTCCATGTTGCAGCTATAGAACTTATTGGAGACTTCATATCTCTCCATCCGAGCATTTGCTTGAAATATAAACTTCAACTCCTGAAACATCTCATATGCTCCATGACGTTCAAAACGTCGTTGAAGTCCCGGTTCTAAGCCGTAAAGCATGGCACACTGAACTATCGAGTAGTCGTCAACACACATCTGCCAGGCATTCACAATGTCTACAGTTGCTGGCGCGGGTGGTACACCTAATGGTGCTTCCAAGACGTAATTCTTGTGTGCAGCAATGAGGATATTCCTCAAGTTACGGACCTATTCCGCGTAGTTGCTACCATCATCTTTCAACTTAGCTTTCTCTAGGAACACATTAAAATTCAATGGAACAGTAGCACGGGCCATTTATCTACAACAACATAGACATGCAAGATACTATTAGGTACTAAGTTCATGATAAATTAAAGTACAATTAATCATATTACTTAAGAACTCCCACTTAGATAGACATCCCTCTAATCATCTAAGTGATCATGTGATCCATATCAACTAAACCATGTCCGATCATCACGTGAGATGGAGTAGTTTTCAATGGTGAACATCAGTATGTTGATCATATCTACTATATGATTCACGCTCGACCTTTCGGTATCAGTGTTCCGAGGCTATATGTGCATATGCTAGGCTCGTCAAGTTTAACCCGAGTATTCTGTGTGCCCAATACTGGCTTGCACCCATTGTATGTGAATGTAGAGCTTATCACACCCGATCATCACGTGGTGTCTCGGCACAACAAACTATAGCAATGGTGCATACTCAGGGAGAACACTTATACCTTGAAATTTAGTGAGAGATCATCTTATAGTGCTACTGCCGAACTAAGCAAAATAAGATGCATAAAGGATAAACATCACATGCAATCAATATAAGTGATATGATATGGCCATCATCATCTTGTGCCTTTGATCTCCATCTCCAAAGCACCGTCATGATCACCATCGTCACCGGCTTGATGATAACCCACAAGTGTAGGGGATTGCAACAGCTTTCGAGGGTAAAGTATTCAACCCAAATTTATTGATTCGACACAAGGGGTGCCAAAGAATATTCTTGAGTATTAGCACTTGAGTTGTCAATTCAACCACACCTGGATAACTTCGTATCTGCAGCAGAGTATTTAGTAGCAAAGTAATATGATAATAAAGGTAACGGTAGCAAAAGTAATGTTTTTGGGTCTTGTAGTAATTGTAACAATAGCAACGGGAAAGTAAATAAACGAAGCACAGGGTGTGAAAAGCTCGTAGGCAATGGATCAGTGATGGATAATTATGTCGGATGCAATTCGTCATGTAATAGTTATAACATAGGGTGACACAAAACTAGCTCCTATTCATCAATGTAATGTAGGCATGTATTCCGTAAATAGTCATACATGCTTATGGAAAAGAACTTGCATGACATATTTTGTCCTACCCTCCCGTGGCAGCGGGGTCCTAGTGGAAACTAAGGGATATTAAGGCCTCTTTTTAATAGAGAACCGTACCAAAGCATTAACACATAGTGAATACATGACCTCCTCAAACTACGGTCATGATACGTCTCCAATGTATCTATAATTTTTGATTGCTCCATGCTACTTTATCTACTGTTTTAGGCAATATTGGGCTTTATTATCCACTTTTATATTACTTTTGGGACTAACCTATTAACCGGAGGCCCAGCCCAGATTTGCTGTTTTATGCCTATTTCAGTGTTTCGAGGAAAAGGAATATCAGACGGAGTCAAAATGGAACGAAATCAACTGGAGAAGTTACTTTTGGAAGGAAACCCACCTGATGGACTTGGACCCCACGTCAGAAGATACGGGAGGTGCTCACGAGGGTGGGGGTGCGCCCTCCCTCCCTGGGCGCGCCCCCTGCCTCGTGGGGCCCCCGTAGCTCCACCGACGTTCTCCCTGCACCCATATATACCTATGTACCCTAAAACTTCCAGAACAGAAGATAGATCGGGAGTTTCGCCGCCGCAAGCCTCTAGAGCCACGAAAAACCAATCGGGACCCTGTTCCGGCACCCTGCCGGAGGGGGATCCCATCACCGGAGGCCATCTTCATCATCTCGGTGCTATCCATGACGAGGAGGGAGTAGTTCACCCTCGGGGCTGAGGGTATGTACCAGTAGCTATGTGTTTGATCTCTCTCTCTCGTGTTCTCTCTCGTGTTCCTCTATGGCATGATCTTGATGTATCTCGAGCTTTGCTATTGTAGTTGGATCTTATGATGTTTCTCCTCCTCTACTCTCTTGTGATGAATTGAGTTTCCCCTTTGAAGTTATTTTATCGGATTGAGTCTTTTATGAGAACACTTGATGTATGTCTTGCCGTGATTATCTGTGGTGACAATGGGATATCATGTGCCACTTGATGTATGTTTTGGTGACCAACTTGCGGGTTCCGCCCATGAACCTATGCATAGGGGTTGGCACACGTTCTTGACTCTCTGGTAGAAACTTTGGGGCAATCTTTGAAGTACTTTGTGTTGGTTGAATAGATGAATCTGAAATTGTGTGATGCTTATCGTATAATCATGCCCACGGATACTTGAGGTGACAATGGAGTATCTAGGTGACATTAGGGTTTTGGTTGATTTGTGTCTTAAGGTGTTATTCTAGTATGAACTCTATGATGGATTGAGCGGAAAAAATAGCTTTATGTTATTCTAGTACGAACTCTCTTATAGATCGATCCGAAAGAATAACTTTGAGGTGGTTTCGTACCCTACCATAATCTCTACGTTTGTTCTCCGCTATTAGTGGCTTTGGAGTGACTCTTTGTTGCATGTTGAGGGCTTGTTATATGATCTATCTATATTATTATTGTTGAGAGAACTTGCACTAGTGAAAGTATGAACCCTAGGCCTTGTTTCCTACCATTGTAATACCGTTTACGCTCACTTTTACCGCTTGCTACCTTGCTGTTTTTATTATTTCAGATTACAAAAACCTATATCTACTATCCATATTGCACTTGTATCACCATCTCTTTGCCGAACTAGTGCACCTATAGAATTTACCATTGTATTGGGTGTGTTGGGGACACAAGAGACTCTTTGTTATTTGGTTGCAGGGTTGTTTGAGAGAGACCATCTTCATCCTACGCCTCCTACGGATTGATAAACCTTAGGTCATCCACTTGAGGGAAATTTGCTACTGTCCTACAAACCTGTGCACTTGCAGGCCCAACAACGTCTACAAGAAGAAGGTTGTGTAGTAGACATCAGGTCATCACCAAGAAGTATCCCGATTATTGTCACTTCGGGGTTGTCGGATCATAACACATAATAGGTGACTATAGACTTGCAAGATAGGATCAAGAACACACATATATTCATGAAAACATAATAGGTTCTGATCTGAAATCATGGCACTCGGGCCCTAGTGACAAGCATTAAGCATAGCAAAGTCATAACAACATCAATCTCAGAACATAGTGGATACTAGGGATCAAACCCTAACAAAACTAACTTGATTACATGGTAAATCTCATTCAACCCATCACCATCCAGCAAGCCTACGATGGAATTACTCACACACGACGGTGAGCATCATAAAATTGGTGATGGAGGATGGTTGATGATGACGACGGTGACGAATCCCCCTCTCCGGATCCCCGAACGGACTCCAGATCAGCCCTACCGAGAGAGATTAGGGCTTGGCGGCGGCTCCATATCGTAAAACGCAATGAAACTTTCTCCTTGATTTTTTTCTCCGCGAGATGGAATATATGGAGTTGGAGTTGAGGTCGGCGGAGCCTCAAGGGGCCCACGAGACAGGGGGACGCGCCCAGGGGGGAGGGCGCGCCCCCACCCTCGTGGACAGGGTTTGCCCCCTGGTCTTGATTCTTTCTCCAATATATTTTATATTTTCCAAAAAGTGCCTCCGAGGATTTTCAGGACATTCCGAGAACTTTTGTTTTCTACACATGAAACAACATCATGGCAGTTCTGCTGAAAACAACGCCAGTCCGGGTTAGTTTCATTCAAATCATGAAAGTTAGAGTCGAAAACAAGGGCAAAAGTGTTTGGAAAAGTAGATACGTTGGATACGTATCAACTCCCTCAAGCTTAAACCTTTGCTTGTCCTCAAGAGAATTCAGTTGATAAACTGAAAGTGATAAAGAAAAACTTTTACAAACTGTGTTTGCTCTTGTTGTTGTAAACATGCAAAGCCATCATTCAGGTTTCAGCAATATTATGAACTAACCATACTCACAATAACACTTAGGTCTCACAATTACTCATATCAATAGCATAAACAGCTAGCGAGCCATAATAATAAAACTCGAATGACAACACTTTCTCAAAACAATCATAACATGATATAACAAAATGGTATCTCGCTAGCCCTTTCTGAGACCGCAAAACATAAATGCAAAGCACCTTTAAAGATTAAGGACCGACTAAACATTGTAATTAATGGTAAAAGAGATCCAATCAAGTCATACCCAATATAAACTAAGAATAATGAATGCAAATGACAGTGTGCTCTCCAGCGGGTGCTTTTTAATAAGAGAGGGTGATGACTCAACATAAAAGTAAATAGATAAGCCCTTCGCAGAGGGAAGCAGGGATTTGTAGAGCCGCCAGAGCTCAATTTTAAAATAGAGATTGAATAACATTTTGAGCGGCATACTTTTGCTGTCAACGCAACAAGTATGAGATGGTTGTATCTTCCATACTACATGCATTATAGGCAGTTCCCAAATAGAATGGTAAAGGTTTATACTCCCCCAACCACCAACAAGCATCAATCCATGGCTTGCTCGAAACAACGAGTGCCTCCAACTAACAACAGCCCTGGGGGAGTTTTGTCTAATTATTTTGATTTGCTTTGATCTTTTTGGATCATGGGATTGGGCATCCTGGTTACCGGCCCTTTCTCGTGAATGAGGAGCGGAGTCCACTTCTCTTGAGAATAACCCACCTAGCATGGAAGATATAGGCTGCCCTAGTTGAAACATGAGCTGCTCGAGCATACAAAACAGAATTTTATTTGAAGGTTTGGAGTTTGGCACATTCAAATTTACTTGGAACGGCAGGTAGATACCGCATATAGGAAGGTATGGTGGACTCATATGGAACAACTTTGGGGTTTAAGGAGTTTGGATGCAGAAGCAGTATTCCCGCTTAGTACAGGTGAAGGCTAGCAAAAGACTGGGAAGCGACCAACTGAGAGAGCGACAACAGTCATAAACATGCATTAAAATTAATTCACACCAAGTACAAGCATGAGTAGGATATAATCTACCATGAACATAAATATCATGAAGGCTATGTTGATTTGTTTCAACTACGTGCGTGAACATGTGCCAAGTTGAGTCACTCAACTCATTCAAAGGAGGATACCATCCCATGATACCACATCATAATCATTTTAATAGCATGTTGGCACGCAAGGTAAACCATTATAACTCATAGCTAATCAAGCATGGCACAAGCAACTATAATCTCTAAATGTCATTGCAAATATGTTTACTTCATAATAAGCTGAATCAGAAACGATGGACTCATCATATTTACAAAAACAAGAGAGGTCGAGTTCATACCAGCTTTTCTCATCTCAATAAGTCCATCATATATCGTCATTATTGTCTTTCACTTGCACGACCGTACGATGTGTATAATAATAATAGTGCACATGCATTGGACTAAGATGGAATCTGCAAGCATTCAACTCAAAAGAGAAGACAAGATAATATGGGCTCTAAGTTAAATAAACAATCAGGCATATGAGAGCCACTAAGCATTTTCAATATGGTCTTCTACTCTCGACCCCCAAAGGAAAGAAAAGACAATAAAACTATTTACACGGGAAAGCTCCCAACAAGTAAAAGAAGAACGAGAAATCTTTTTGGGTTTTCATTTTAATTCTACTACAAGCATGGAAATTAAACTAACTATTTTTTTTGGTTTTTCTTAAGGTTTATCAAACATACAAGAAGAAAACCAGAAAAAGAAATTTAAACTAGCATGGACAATACAATGAAAGAGTATGAGCAGCGACGACTAGTGTGTGAAGATGAATGTGAAGTCGGTGAGAAATACGTACTCCCCCAAGCTTAGGCCTTGGCCTAAGTTGGTCTAATACCAAGGACTGCTGCTACTCTCCCCGGTGTACTGGGAAGTGTAATCAGGATACCACTGGCTGGCCATCTCCGGATCCTACTGGAAAGATGATGCACGATAAGGGTCCAGTGCAGGTTCCGGCTCCGACTCAGGTTCAGGTTCAGGAGTGGATGCTTGGCCTCGATGAGCGTACAATGCCTCCGGTGTAACAAGAAAATTATCTGCAATCAAATCAAACAACAGAGGCGCAGGCAAAATAATAGTCTCATTGTGTTTCTTATTAAATCTAAGGTTATATAAGAGCATCTTCTCTTTGTTGTCAACAATAAATGCGTGTGCTACCATGCTTTTGTAATCTAAAATGTAAGGATGCAACTTTGTCTCCTCTTTCTCATGGTGCCTAATAGGTATCTCAAAATGTCTAGCAAGACGTGAAGCATAGATACCTCCAAATATGGGGCCTTTTGTATGATTCAGGCTTAGCCGTTTAGCAATGACGACAGCCATACTAAAACTATTGTCTCCAAACAAGGCATGCTGAAGAATGATAATATCAGGAACATTAAAGCTTCCATGGTTTCCACGACCAATCAAGCATCTACTAGCAAATATGGCAAAGTAGCGCAAAATAGGAAAGTGTATGCTAGAGATTTTTGCCTCGGAACCTTTCTTTGGCTCCTCTACAGCTATATGTTAACAAAGCCATCCACATCTTTATGATAGGGTTCCTCTAATTCTCCCTCATAGGGTATCGTACATGCTGCGCAAAAATTACGTAAAGACATTTCTCTGACTTCATCATATAAATGAAATGACACTGAAGGCGGTGACTTCTTAGGATAATAATAAAATTTTTGCACGAAAGTATTGGTAAGTAAGAGATACTAATCCATCCGGTCGTGGAGGAAATCGGCGAGGTCCGCATTCTCGATCAAAGAATAAAAATCTTCATGAATTCCAGCTTCTTTCAAGAAATTATCACATGGCCATTCACACGACCGTACTTCCGCTAAGTGAGGAAGATTATACTTGACTTTTTCCTTCTCTTTAGCTTGTTTTTCCCGAGAGCCTTGGCTAGAAGAGCCCCTCAAAAATTTCCTTAACATTTTCTGAAAATTTCTGAAAATTTAGTAACTTCAAAATAAAAGTGAATAAAACTTAACAAGAATGGTAGCAACTACTCCTACAAGTGCCTAGAGCCTATATCATGCATTAGAAATGCTTGGGACCTCATAAATTTAACATGCAAGCTCAAGAACAGGGTCACCTATGCAGCAGAAATTTGCAATGAATAAAGCACTAGAACAAAAACTATTTGGACCAATGGAGGATTCACATACCAAGCAACAATCTCCCAAAGCAATTTTGTGAATGGAGCTTTGAGCAAGGAGATCAAAAATCGCAGCAAAATGAGCTAGAACTCGTGCTTGAGCTGGATGGGGATTTTTTTGGGTAGAAAATGAAGTGTGTGGGTGCTGGCATAAGTGGAGGGGGGCCACTAGGGGCCCACGAGATAGGGGGGCGCGCCCAGGTGGGGTGGGCGCGCCCTCCACTCTCGTGGCCTAGTGCTTGCCCCTCCTGAAGTGATTTCAGTGCCTAAAATCCTCAAATATTCGATAAAAATCATACTAAATTTGCAGGGCATTTGGAGCACTTTTATTTTCGGGATATTTTTTATGCACGGATAGTTTAGAAAACAAACGGACAATACTATTTTTGCTTTATTTATTCTAAATAACAGAAAGTAAAAAGAGGGTACAGAAGGTTGTGCCTTCTAGTTTCATCCATCTCATGATCATCAAAATGAATCCACTAATAAGGTTGATCAAGTCTTGTTAACAAACTCATTCCGAATAACACGGAACCGGAGAAATTTCGAATAACACTAAGTTACCTCAACGGGGATATGAAAATCCCCAACAATAAGAATATCATACTTTTTCTTGATAGTAGGGAGAGGAAATTCAAAACCTCCAATAATAATAGTTGGAACTTTTCCAATAGAATTGACACTATGAATTTGAGATTGTTTCCTCGGAAAGTGTACCGTATGCTCATTACCATTAACATGAAAAGTGACATTGCCTTTGTTGCAATCAATAACAGCCCCTGCAGTATTCAAAAGGGGTCTACCAAGGATAATCGACATACTATCGTCCTCGAGAATATCAAGAATAACAAAGTTCGTTAAGATAGTGACATTTGCAACCACAACAGGCACATCCTCACAAATACCGACAGGTATAGCAGTTGATTTATCAGCCATTTGCAAATATATTTCAGTAGGTGTCAACTTATTCAATTCAAGTCTACGATATAAAGAGAGAGGCATAACACTAACACCGGCTCCAAGATCACATAAAGCAGTCCTGACATAATTTCTTTTAATGGAGCATGGTATAGTTGGTACACCCGGATCTCCAAGTTTCTTTGGTATTCCACCCTTAAAAGTGTAATTAGCAAGCATGGTGGAAATTTCAGCTTCCGGTATCTTTCTTTTATTTGTAATGATATCCTTCATGTATTTAGCATAAGGGTTTACTTTAAGCATATCAGTTAAGCGCATACGTAAGAAGATAGGTCTAATCATTTCAGCAAAGCGCTCAAAATCCTCATCATCCTTTGTCTTGGATGGTTTAGGAGGAAAGGGCATGGGTTTCTGAACCCATGGTTCTCTTTCTTTACCGTGCTTCCTAGCAACAAAATCTCTCTTATCATAACATTGATTCTTTGATTGTGGGTTATCAAGATCAACAGCAGGTTCAGCTTCTACTTCATTATTTTTGCTAGTTTGAGCATCAACATGAACATTATCATTAACATTATCACTGGGTTCATGTTCATCACCTGATTGTGTTTCAGCATCAGAGGTAAAAGTATCATTGGGATTCTCAGGTGTGTCTACAACAGGTTCACTTGAAGCATGCAAAGTCCTATCGTCTTTCTTTTTCTTCTTTTGGAAGAACTAGGTGCTTCTAAATTGTTTCTCTGAGAATCTTGCTCGATTCTCTTAGGGTGGCCTTCAGGATACAAAGGTTCCTGAGTCATTCTACCAGTTCCAGTAGCCACTCTAACAACAAAGTCATTTTTATTATTTAATTCATCAAGCAAATCATTTTGAGCTTTAAGTACTTGCTCAACTTGAGTAGCAACCATAGACGCATATTTGCTAATGAGTTTAAGTTCACCTTTAACTCTAGCCATATTATTGCTCACACGTCCTATCTCGAAAGCATTATTCTTTAACTATCTGCCAACATAAGCATTAAAACTTTCTTGTCTAGCTTCATCAAATTCATCTAAGCATGGGCTATGAAATTTAGTAGAGGGGATTTCAACTTTATCATATCTATAGAGAGAATTTACCTTTACTACCTGTGTCCTGTTATCAAGACAATGTGGTTCTTCAACAGGCGGTATATTAAGACCATGTATTTCTTCAATAGGTGGTAAATTCTTAACATATTCAGCTTTTATACCCTTTTCTTTCATTGATTTCTTTGCCTCTTGCATATCTTCAGGACTGAGAAATAAAACACCTCTCTTCTTTGGAGTGGGTTTAGGAATAGACTCAGGAGTTGGCTCAATTGGTTTAGGAATTGCCTCAGGAACTGGCTCAGGAAGAGTCCAATTATTTTCATTAGTCAACATATTATTCAATAGTAATTCAGCTTCGTCGACTGTTCTTTCCATGAAAACACAACCAGCACAACTATCCAAGTAGTCATTGGAAGCATCGGTTAGTCCATTATAAAAGATATCAAGTATTTCATTTTTCTTGAGCGGATGATCAGGCAAAGCATTAAGTAATCGGAGAAGCCTCCCCCTAGCTTGTGGGAGACTCTCTTCTTTGATTTGCACAAAATTATATATTTCCCGCAAGGCAGCTTGTTTCTTATGAGCAGGGAAATATTTAGCAGAGAAATAATAAATCATATCCTGGGGACTACGCCCACAACCAGGAGCAAGAGAATTATACCAAGTCTTAGCATCACCCTTTAATGAGAACGGAAATATCTTAAGGATATAAAAGTAGTGAGATTTATCATCATGAGTAAACAGGGTAGCTATATCATTCAACTTGGTAAGATGTGCCACAACAGTTTCAGATTCAAGGCCATAAAAAGGATCAGATTCTACCAAAGTAATAATTTCAGGATCAACAAAGAATTCATAATCCTTATCAGTAACACAGATATGTGAAGTAGCAAAAGCAGGTCTGGTTTCATTCTAGCATTAAGAGACTGTTGCTTCCATTTAGCTAATAATTTCTGAAAATCATATCTATCATTGCAAGCAAAGATAGCTCTAGCAGCTTCTTCATTCATAACATAACCCTCAGGCACAACAGGCAATTCATAATCATTCAGAGAACCTTCATCATCACTATCATCAATAATAGCATCTTCAATAATTTCGTTCTTTCTAGCCCTAACAAGTTATTCATCAATAAAATCACCTAATCGCAAAGTAGTATCACGCACAGAAGTAGTTTCATCATAAGTATCGTGCATAGCAGAAGTGGCATCATCAATAACATGCGACATATCAGAATTCATAGCAGTAGCAGGTTTAGGTGTCGCAAACTTACTCATAACAGAAGGAGAATCTAGTGCAGAGCTAGATGGCAGTTCCTTACCTCCCCTCGTAGTTTAGGGATAGATCTTGGTTTTAGCGTCTTTCAAGTTCTTCATAGTGATCAACAGATATAAATCCCAAGTGACTCAGAGAATAGAGCTATGCTCCTCGGCAATGGCGCCAGAAATTAGTCTTGATAACCCACAAGTGTAGGGGATCACAACAACTTTCGAGGGTAAAGTATTCAACCCAAATTTATTGATTCGACACAAGGGGAGCCAAAGAATATTATTGAGTATTAGCAGTTGAGTTGTCAATTCAACCACACCTGGATAACTTAGTATCTGCAGCAGAGTATTTAGTAGCAAAGTAATATGATAATAAAGGTAACGGTAGCAAAAGTAATGTTTTTGGGTTTTGTAATAATTGTAACAATAGCAACGGGAAAGTAAATAAGCGAAGCACAAGATGTGAAAAGCTCGTAGGCAATGGATCAGTGATGGATAATTATGTCAGATGCAATTCATCATGTAATAGTTATAACATAGGGTGACACAGAACTAGCTCCAATTCATCAATGTAATGTAGGCATGTATTCTGTAAATAGTCATACATGCTTATGGAAAAGAACTTGCTGACATCTTTTGTCCTACCCTCCCGTGGCAGCGGGGTCCTAGCGGAAACTAAGGGATATTAAGGCTTCTTTTTAATAGAGAACCAGAGCAAAGCATTAACACATAGTGAATACATGAACTCCTCAAACTACGGTCATCACCGAGAAGTATCCTGATTATTGTCACTTCGGGGTTGTCGGATCATAACACATAATAGGTGACTATAGACTTGCAAGATAGGATCAAGAACACACATATATTAATGAAAACATAATAGGTTCAGATCTAAAATCATGGCACTCGGGCCCTAGTGACAAGCATTAAGCATAGCAAAGTCATAGCAACATCAATCTCAGAACATAGTGGATACTAGGGATCAAACCCTAACAAAACTAACTTGATTACATGGTAAATCTCATCCAACCCATCACCGTCCAGCAAGCCTATGATGGAATTACTCACGCACGGTGGTGAGCATCATGAAATTGGTGATGGAGGATGGTTGATGATGACGACGGTGATGAATCCCCCTCTCCGGAGCCCCGAATGGACTCCAGATCAGCCCTCCCGAGAGAGATTAGGGCTTGGCGGCGGCTCTGTATCGTAAAACGCGATGAAACTTTGTCCTTGATTTTTTTCTCCGCGAGACGGAATATATGGAGTTGGAGTTGTGGTCGGCGGAGCCTCAGGGGGCCCACGAGACAGGGGGCATGCCCAGGGGGAGGGCGCGCCCCACCCTCGTGGACAGGGTGTGGGCCCCCTAGTCTTGATTCTTTCTCCAGTATTTTTTATATTTTCCAAAAAGTGCCTCCGAGGATTTTCAGGACATTCTGAGAACTTTTGTTTTCTACACATGAAACAACATCATGGCAGTTCTGCTGAAAACAGCATCAGTCTGGGTTAGTTTCATTCAAATCATGCAAGTTAGAGTCCAAAACAAGGGAAAAAGTGTTTAGAAAAGTAGATACGTTGGAGACGTATCACTTGACACCTTGATTGTCAGGAACCTGACTCGATGTCACATTGATCTAGCCGGTAACACCTCATATCACTTTGCGGCCTCACGCACGGTATTCCCACGGGTGTCGCCTTACCTTTGCCCGGGACCGTTTGCGCCTTTTGGCACACGTATATGACAGTGTCCCTAGCATCCATATGATAAGGAGCCCGGGCTGACATGGCTAGTCGTAAACCCAAAGTGACACAGACTTACAGGGACAGGCATCCATGACCCAGCATCGAACGTGTCGGTCATCAGCGAGTGAATCCAGGCTGTAGCACTGGGCTAGCAGGACTCCGGTGAACCGGGCTGTAGCGGGCTAACAGGACTCCGGTATTCATCGCGTGACATTTCCCCGAAGGGACAGACACAGGAACGAAGAAGGACACATGCCGGCCAGCCTAAGTGTTCCGGAGCAGTAGCAAGCTACCATGGCTCAGTGGAAACACTAGGAGACATTTCCCGGTAAGAGAGGCTACTAAGGATAACAACTAGATAGCCAGATCCCACACATATCAAGCATTTCAATGACATACACACAATATGCTCGATATGTGCAAATACAACATGGCATCACAACATGACTCTACGATTCAAGTATTTATTCATTAGGCTCCGAGGAGCGAGATATTACAAACAGGGGTCTCATGACCCAACAATCAGAGCATACAAATCAAAGCACAAGCGGAAGCTATCATGTCTGAGTACAGACATCTATAAATGGAAAAGGCTGAGAAGCCTGACTATCTACTAGATCCTGCCGAGGGCACAAGATCGTAGCTGAGGTAACAAGCTAAACGTCGAAGTCCACGTGGAACTACTAGCGAGACCGAAGTCTCTCTGCAAAAACATAAATAGGCAAACGTGAGTACAAATGTACCCAGCAAGACTTACATCAGATCTATCTACATATGCATCATTATCAACAAGGGGGTGGAGGGGTTTGACTGCAGCAAGCCAGCTTTGACTCGGTGGCTATCCTAAACTACGACTGCAAGCGACTCTTTTGAGGTGGCGCACACGAGTCCACATATTCACCATATCAATACACCACTATGGATCCGCTCCCGTCTCCCTACGAGAATGCCATCCATAGCACTCACGCTTATCTTGCGCATTTTAAAGTATCCACTTTCACTTGTCTATGAACTGATATAAGCAACCCAGAAGTCCTTTTCCGCGGACACGGCTATTCGAATAGATGATGTTAACCCTGCAGGGGTGTACTTCTTCACACACGCTCTCACCACTTACCGCCGTTTACACGACATGTACTCGGCAACCTTCAAGCGGAAGCCCAACGTGCGTGTCGGCCACGGCCTGCCTAAACACTCGAGTCTCTAGTCCAGGTTTATCGCCTATTCGGGTTCCATCCATGAGGAGATCCGGCCGGAGTTTCGCTCACAGCCCCAAACGATGTGAACAGGGTTCCCGAGACACCAAACGGGCGCCCGGTACACCGTGCCACGTGCCTACCGCATCACAGCCCACCCCTACGGTCAGCGCTGCCCACGGCCTCCAGCATACTACAAACACCAGAAACTACTTGCAACTCCTGGACAGAGGACAAGGGTGATCAAGAAGCCGAGAGGGTCCATTGGTTTCGGGCCCAATGCGTGGTAGTAGCTGAATCATGGATCACAAACACAGAACTCAGTTCCTGAGGACGGCTGCAATGAGACAACCCACCATGTACTCCTACATGGCCTCTCACCGCTACCTTTACCAAATCGTGTTCACACACTTAGCTCACACACAGTAGGACATGTTCACACACCTCTGATTCATCCCCGATGAATCAGACCTGACTCAACTCTAAGCAGTAGCAGGCATGACAAACAAACATGAATGAGTAGGCACAACAGGGCTCAAACAACTCCTACTCATGCTAGTGGGTTTCATCTATTTACTGTGGCAATGATAGGTCATGCAAAGGATAAAGGGGGTTCAGCTACCGCAGCAAGTAACAGATGAATCGGTGTTGTCCTAATGCATTAAAAGAGAGCAGGAGCGAGAGAGTAGGATTGTATCGGAATGAACAAAGGGGTTTTGCTTGCCTGGCACTTCTGAAGATAACATTGAGTCTTCATCAGTGTCAACGATCACATCATCGGTATCACGTCTATCGAGAGGGGACAAATACCGGCAACACAGAAGGGAACACAATCAATGCAATGCACAATATGATGCATGATCATGACATGGCAAAATGAATGTGTGTTGGGCTAATGCAACTAAAACCAGATTAAATGGAGTTGGTTTGAATCCAAGATTCAAATTCAAACTCCATATGTGGATATTTAAATGCCCTTTATATGATTTGTGCTAAACAGCAGCTATAAGTTGTTCTAACATGCATGAAAATGGTACAGATGGATTCCTTGAATTTTTCTGATAATTTTTCATATATAAATTATTTAATTTGGAGTTATGGTTAATTTTCTATGATTTATTGAAGTTTTAGCTATTTTCTGAAATTTCCTGAATAATATTAAACCCAGAAAATACTTATTGCGTCAGCCCCACGTCACAGTGACGTCAGCAGGGTCAACTGGGCTGGCTCGGTCAAACCTGACGTGTGGGGGCCACACGTCAATGACACAGGAGCTAATCCCGGTCAAACCCAGCGCTGACTGGGGTTTGACCAGGGGTGGGGCCCGCTGTCAGTGGCCTAGGGGGTTGGTTAGCGCGTCATTAGTGGCTAATGACAGTGCCACGTCACTGGCCACCGGAGTTCGGCCGGCGGCGACCCGAAACGCGGCGGAAGTTCATCGGGGTTGCGCTACGGGCGGCGGCTGGACGTGCGAAGGGCACCAGAAGGTAGCCCGTGCCCGTGCGCATCTAGGGGGGCCAACGGGAGGTGCGGGGGTGGCCGGGGTTCGCCGGAATGGAGCCCGAGGCGGCGGCCGGAGCTCGGGTGGGTGCGGGGTTAGCGCTGCAGCTTGCAAACAAGCTAGCTGCCACGCTAGCGTTGCTCCACGGGTCGTTGCGAGTGCAACAGACGCACGCGCGGGGCCATTTGGTCACCGGGGCTTCGCCGGCGACGAGTCCGTGCGGCGGAGCGCCTCGGCTCCGGTAGAGGGGGCGGCTAGAGCTCGTAATCGGGCTTGGGGTTAGGGGGAAACGAAGCAGGGACTCACGGGGATCGTGCAGGGAGGGTCAGCGAGCTCGGGGAAGCGACGATGGTGGCGAATTGACGGTGAAGATCCTCGGCGGCCGGCGATGGAAACGGCGATGCCGGCGGCGTTGTGGCGCGTCCGTAGGGCCGTGGGTCGGTGGGGAGGAAGGAGGGGTCGAGGGGGAGCTCCTGGGCGCATCGGCGAGGCTAGGGGTGGCCGGTGGCCACGGGGAAGCTCGTCGGCGGCGGCGGGTGTGTTCGGTGGCTGCGCGCGAGAGAGCCAGAGGAGGAGAGGAGCTCGGGGAGAGAGTGAGAGGCCTGGGGGGGTGCGTGGCATCGCGGACGGGGTCCAGGGCGACGAGAGGAAGTAGGAGGTGGCCAGGGGGAAGCAGGAGGTGGCCGAGGCAGCGTCGGCACGCGCCACGCCTCGCCTCTGTTCGTCCTCCTGGCAGAGGAGGAAGAGGACAAGGGGGAGGAGGTGGGCTGGGCCACTGGAGTTGGGCCAGGTGGGCTGCGAGGTAAGCTGAGGTAAAACTCTCTCTCTGCTTTTATTTACATTCTGTTTTATATTTTTCTTCTGTTTTTGTTTTATTTAAATTATTTTGCCACTGTTTTGAATTTTAAAAATAATTCAAACAATGCCAAAAACTCCACTGAATATTTTATATTGCTAGATGGACTTTTCCAAAAGCTTATAAAATATTTCAGGGATATTTGAAATTATATTCTAATTATATGAATATAATTCAAATTCAAATAACTAATGAATTAAATTCAAAGTCCCAAAAATAACTCCTTAAAAATGTTCAATATTTTGGTTGGGACCAGAACCCTTACCAAAAATTATCAAACATTTAAGAGGAGCATTTTGGAGCAATGAATGAGATTTCTAGGGTTTTTGCCCCTCTTTTATTTAGGGTTTTGAGGCTTCCAATATTCCTCAATTCAAGTTTCAAAAATATAGACATGATGCACACATGAAGCTAACCTAGAGCAATGCCTGAAGCTAGGGATGTGACAACTCACCCCCACTAAACAAGAATCTCGTCTCGAGATTCAAGCGTAGGGTAAGGTGAAGGGAAACGTAACTAGTATAATCTTCACGATCCAGGGTGCACTTCATAGAAACGTTGATTCGATCACCATCTTTGTCTTGATGTCTTGCTCTGAGAAATCCTGCCAACATGACATGGAGGGAAGAAGGAGACTCTAGAAGGGTCGATCTTCTCGAAGATCGAACAACTCAGGATTACTCACGGGATGAGACATAGCAACCTCTCTCGAGCTAAGACACTAAACATACATCCATGGGAATGGAGTGAAGCAAATGACGAAGGTTCACTAGGTAGACAACAATTCCACATTTAAGAAGGTGGTAAAATATTGTCCACGTAGCGAGGAGTTTAGTTGCCATGAAACCACGACGAAACATCCTGGAGGAGGGTGATTCGTAGATTATTTCCTTAAGTGGCAAAAAGGATTACCTTTGATTCAGAGATCATTGAAAACTCTTCATACCAGCCTAAGGCAATTCACAACGATCGTTTGGAGGGGGTCGGTAGAATGGCATACTCGGACTTGGATGATGTGGACTACCTTGTTGAAGACAACGTAATGGATGAATTTGCTTATCACCGGAAATGGAAGAGACCCATGGTAGAATGGCACATTGGCGGTGCAAGCTGGGAACAAAATGCAAATGCTGGGAATGATTCTGGTAACTGGGGAAGAACCCAACACTAGAGAGTTAATTCACTGGTTGAAAAGGTCATAGCATTGCCGAGGAAACTGAGAGCAGACCCAGCTAGTGCCGATGATAACACCTAGCGCTTGAGCGTGCTCTCAAGAACTTGAGCATTTCCACAATCATCAAGATTCCACCAATATCCGTGTCAAGGATTCTGGCAACACAACTTGCTACCATGATGAATGGTGATGGAGGATGCAGATGCAAAGGAAGATAACACCTTCTCAGATTTCACCCTTGACGGGGCCAAGGAAATAAAATCTGGATGATTGACCGAGAGACATTTAGCACTCCGCTTCTAATGTTCTCCTTGATGTGCTAGCGTATCCCATTCATTGAAATGGTTTGGTATCTAGAACATCAAGTAAAGGTCGGACTTCGGGAACACAAAAATCCATAGGGGCAACTAGGGAGTAATCCTACGAAATCCCTATGGGGAGGTGGCCAACTTCCTCAAACAAGATACTATAATAATAGGTCTACCGGATGGGTGTGTTGGCCACGACATCCACCTTGCCGGTTATTGAGAGACCAATATTATAATTCTTGGAAAATGTTCCAACCATCACATCTGCCTGAGATTCAGATCTGGTTGGTGTCAGGATACCCCAGACTCATCAAGTCTAGAAAGAAAAATGAAAGTTTGCAACACAAATCGACGAGATAATGTTGCGGGATTCTCGGGAGATGAACTACGATAGCAAGCTCCAAAACATGAGCTGGTTCTGCTACTAACATGTGAACACGTTGTCCCAGACAAGCATGACCACATAGTAGTCTTATAATAAAACACTACCGAGTTCAGGAGGGGGGGAACCATCAACGAGGGTATCGAAGTCTTGTGCATTACCATGGATTAACACTTAACTCCTTTTCTCGAACAAATCAGTCAGTGGCTTGGGGTGCTACGGAACACATATGGAATGGAGGTTGCAAGTCTCCGAACCACAGAATACTTTCGCACGTATGCATGACTGATTTGGGATGATTCCAAAGAAACAACATTGACTTTCTCGAATCCACGGCGGCAACTTGCATCAGATGCACATGAGTTAAAGGAAGTCACTACCTTCATCCACAAATACTTCATGAGCTAGCATGAAGAAAATGCTTTCAAAAGTTTCCAACACTAACTTAATGTTCAACAAAATCATGGAGGAGATAAGGATGTTGTCAATGGGCTCAACAACAATTCTTCCGGGTTTCCCCTTAAAAGGAATTCCATAGTTAAGAGAACAAGTGTTAGCATTGGTCAGACCCAAAAGATATAATGGTGTATGCTCAAGGGATCAACCACGAGTAAGACAACATTACGAATATCGTTGGTTCTGGTCTGATTGGATGATAGCCCATACTCAAATTATAGATGGGGTAAGACAATAGGTCCAACAACTGATCACAAGGACCAATTAATGAAGATATCATCTTTCTTCAACACACACACATACACAGAAAGATATCCCTTAACATGAACTAAGTCAGACAAGCTTTTATCTTCCAACTCTCCAAGTTGTTGTCTAGCTTAACCAACTAGCTCCGGGATAACCATCACAGATTCTTGGAGAAAGGGTGGTTCACAAGAACCCGACTTGATCACGAGCTCAACATAGCAGTCAGGTGACAACCTGGTAATACTTCCAAGAAGATATTCGGAAAATCACGAACCACCGGTATGTTACTAAGCTTGAGAACAATCTCGCTTTTGAGGGCAAGACGATATGATCAAATGAGTGAGGACTTGACAAGATCCTAACTCATCAATCGAAGGGTGCACCGAAATAAGGACTAGGTAGCACAATCAGTCTTAGAAGGATGATTCAAAAACCAACACGCTAAGAATGAAATTATTGTCCCTTAACTACCAAGCAACGAGGTTGCTGGGAGTATTGATTTCACACATCACAATTCATTTGTCGGTATTCCGGTTGCATCAACACGATGGCCGAGGAATGACTAATGATGGTGAGAAGTATTACTACGTCAAAATTCATGAAAGTTGGTGCAGTTCTCATGACAATTCTGACATAAAGGGGGTAATACTCCAAGGTAGAACAGAACCAAAAGCTGGATTGGCATTTGATCTGCGGAATACAACTACTTTGACCCAATCCTAGATATGGATGAGGTACTGGAGTTTGTTTCTCCTATTCATTCTAAAATAGAATGGCTTGGCGGACCACAAGGGTAATAGGCATCGACGAACGAATGCACGCATACTCTTGACTATCAATTGATAGGCGAGGGTCGGAAACAACTAAGATGGGTCAACTCAAAAGAACATATGATTTTCTGAGTTGTGGATGCATGGATTAGCATGTCGAACGAAGTTCAACATATTTTTTTCCGGATAACCCATGCAGAAAGGTAGAACTGGCAGAGCCACAATATATAATGGAGAACTCATCAAGAATAATCCTGTTGTGATATTTCAGTTCAAGGAGGAACTTCTGCCATAAGTAGTTCATGGTATTTGGAAGAAGAAGATACCACAGACTTCAAGGACTATCGCAAAGGTTACTAATATCCTAAAGGCACTAGCAATTACTATCAACATGAAGTAGGTAGAGTGAATCTCGGGTTCAAGAACCCAGGAACAGAATACCTATTACTAAGTAGCATCACGGGATGCTTTCGAGAATGATGGCCAGAATCATCACACTGGGAACACAAATCATGGCTAAATTACTAGATGATCCCCTAAGACACCTAGGGTCATAATAATATCTCCAACATATATGTCAAGGTAACGGGGTACCTCAACTCACTGATTAGTGTGGTTAATCTGGCCCATGGGAACATTGAACCGGGAAGAAAGGATTTGCAAATGCATCAGACTACTTAGAAACCTGGGATGACTCGGACATCATAACGGCTGTAAATGCTCAGAAAAGATTTGAGACATTCACAAAAATGGTGGCATAACCACTCAGAAGCACAATATCAAGGTTTCGAGATCAACAATTAACATACGGAAGATAGTAGGAACTGAACTCAAGCTTAAATCCAACAATTTATAAATCTACGGATTAGTAACACGTGATCCTGATAGATAGATGAGAAGACCTAGTTCCTTAACCCCGTAGGAAAGATAAGATGACTCAGATCAGAAGGGCATGAGGTATAAGGAGTAAAAAGAGCCTTACGTTCCATCCCACAATCAATTCCCTTATATAACTAAAGAATTTCTAGACTCGACTTCGACCAGTTTGACTTGGTAATCCTACAGGCAGTCAAGCTCTGATACCAACGCTGTCAGGACCCTGACTCAATGTCACATTGATCTAGCCGGTAACACCTCATATCACTTTGCGGCCTCACGCACGGTATTCCCACGGGTGTCGCCTTACCTTTGCCCGGGACTGTTTGCGCCTTTTGGCACACGTATATGACAGTGTCGCTAGCATCCATATGATAAGGAGCCCGGGCTGACATGGCTAGTCGTAAACCCAAAGTGACACAGACTTACAGGGACAGGCATCCATGACCCAGCATCGAACGTGTCGGTCATCAGCGAGTGAATCCAGGCTGTAGCACTGGGCTAGCAGGACTCCGGTGAACCGGGCTGTAGCGGGCTAACAGGACTCCGGTATTCATCGCATGACATTTCCCCGAAGGGACAGACACAGGAACGAAGAAGGACACATGCCGGCCAGCCTAAGTGTTCCGGAGCAGTAGCAAGCTACCATGGCTCAGTGGAAACACTAGGAGACATTTCCCGGTAAGAGAGGCTACTAAGGATAACAACTAGATAGCCAGATCCCACACATATCAAGCATTTCAATGACATACACACAATATGCTCGATATGTGCAAATACAACATGGCATCACAACATGACTCTACGATTCAAGTATTTATTCATTAGGCTCCGAGGAGCGAGATATTACAAACAGGGGTCTCATGACCCAACAATCAGAGCATACAAATCAAAGCACAAGCGGAAGCTATCATGTCTGAGTACAGACATCTATAAATGGAAAAGGCTGAGAAGCCTGACTATCTACTAGATCCTGCCGAGGGCACAAGATCGTAGCTGAGGTAACAAGCTAAACGTCGAAGTCCACG
>NC_041385.1:584220035-584237932 GCF_002162155.2 Triticum dicoccoides
GCGGCGGCGGGTGTGTTCGGTGGCTGCGCGCGAGAGAGCCAGAGGAGGAGAGGAGCTCGGGGAGAGAGTGAGAGGCCTGGGGGGGGGGTGCGTGGCGTCGCGGACGGGGTCCAGGGCGACGAGAGGAAGCAGGAGGTGGCCAGGGGGAAGCAGGAGGTGGCCGAGGCAGCGTCGGCGTGCGCCACGCCTCGCCTCTGTTCGTCCTCCTGGCAGAGGAGGAAGAGGACAAGGGGGAGGAGGTGGGCTGGGCCGGCTGGGCCACTGGAGTTGGGCCAGGTGGGCTGCGAGGTAAGCTGAGGTAAAACTCTCTCTCTGCTTTTATTTACATTCTGTTTTATATTTTTCTTCTGTTTTTGTTTTATTTAAATTATTTTGCCACTGTTTTGAATTTTAAAAATAATTCAAACAATGCCAAAAACTCCACTGAATATTTTATATTGCTAGATGGACTTTTCCAAAAGCTTATAAAATATTTCAGGGATATTTGAAATTATATTCTAATTATATGAATATAATTCAAATTCAAATAACTAATGAATTAAATTCAAAGTCCCAAAAATAACTCCTTAAAAATGTTCAATATTTTGGTTGGGACCAGAACCCTTACCAAAAATTATCAAACATTTAAGAGGAGCATTTTGGAGCAATGAATGAGATTTCTAGGGTTTTTGCCCCTCTTTTATTTAGGGTTTTGAGGCTTCCAATATTCCTCAATTCAAGTTTCAAAAATATAGACATGATGCACACATGAAGCTAACCTAGAGCAATGCCTGAAGCTAGGGATGTGACATTGATCTTCATCGAAGCATCGTTGTCGTCTCGCCGACTATTGCGTCTACGACTAACGCTACTGCTTAGTGACAAAGTAAAGCAATTACATGGCGATTGCATTTCATACAATAAAGCGACAATCATATGGCTCCTTCCAGTTGCCGACAACTTTTACAAACATGATCATCTCATTCAACAATTTATATATCATCACGTCTTGACCATATCACATCACAACATGCCCTGCAAAAACAAGTTAGACGTCCTCTACTTTGTTGTTGCAAGTTTTACGTGGCTGCTACGGGATTAGCTAGAACCATTCTAACCTACGCATCAAAACCACAACGATTTTTCATCAAGCGTGTTGTTTTAACCTTGAACAAGGACCGGGCGTAGCCACTCTCGATTCAACTAAAGTTGGAGAAACAAACACTAACTAGCCACCTGTGTGCGAAGCACGTCAGTAGAACCAGTCTCGCATAAGCGTACGCGTAATGTCGGTCTGAGCCGCTTCATCCAACAATACCGCCGAATCGAAGTATGACATGCTGGTAAGCAGTATGACTATTATCGCCCTGTCACAGCCCTATAGCTTGCTAGTAATTAGTGGCATTCCATCCATGCATCATGTCTAAATTTCTTTAAACTTGAAATGGGGATTGCCTAAACCCTAGCATTAAAGGAATTCAAATAGGTTCAACCAAAAATATTTTTCAGTGAATTCAAATGGCTTTAGAAAATGTTCATCATTTCTGGAAAAATGCTTTAAGCCAGAACCAGAGGTGCTGCACATTTTTCATGTCACATTTGGTCACTGGATTAATTCATAAGTATTTGAATTTGGACATTTAAATGTTATAATATTTTTTAAATGTCCAAATAATCCTGAAAGTACTTGGGGGCTATTGGAAATAATCCAAATAGTGCCCACAATTTTTGTCGGGATTTTATAAAATGAGTTAGTATTTTTACTAATTCAAAACAGAGTAATAAAAATAGAAAACTAAAACAAATAAGAGAGAGAGAGAGAAGGACTTACCTGGCGCCCACCTGCAGCAGAGCCGGCCTAGCTTCTGTTCCGGCCCAGCCCACCGCCGCCTCCCCCCCTGTCGTCTTCCTCCTCGCCAGAAGGACCGAGGCGTGGCGCGCGCCCAAGAGCCCCGGCCACCTCCTGCTTACCTGCTCGCCGCTGGAGGCACCCGAGGGTGCCACGCACTCCCCTCGACCCCTTGCACCTCTCGCCACTCTCCCGTGTCTCTCCCTCCATCCCTATCCCCCTCTGCCCCCTCTCTCTCCCGCGACCGAACGGAGCTCGTCGCCGCCGCTCGCCGTAGCCACGCCTACCGGCCACCCCACGCCTCACCGACGCCCCAGGAAGCTCCGCCTCGCCTCCCTCTTCATCCTCACCCAAACGAAAGTCACCGGAAGCCTCTGGATGCCGCTAGCTCCGCCGTTCCCCTCCTCGGCCACCAAGGACCGCCGCCGCCGATTTGCCGCCGTCGCCGCCTCCCCGAGCTCGCCGTCTGCTCCAACCGACCCCCCGTGAGCTCCTCCACCGTTTCCCCCTCTTCCCCGCTTCATTTGATCGCCGTAGCTGTCACCCCCTTTATGGCCAAAACGCGCCGCCGCCTGAGCTCAACGTCGACGATGCTCCGGTGACCAAATGGTCACCCTGGAGTGTCCAACCTACTCCTCGTGATGCGTAGCACCCTTCTAGCCCCTTGCCCCGCTCTTCTACGCACTGAAACGCGATCCCGCGCGCAACCGAACTCCAGCGGCCACCTAAGTCGTCGCCGGCGCCGATTCCGGCCACCTCGACCCCAGCTAACTCCACCAAGAGCTTCGGCTCGTCCCCAGCTCCACCTAGATGCCCTCCGCGGCCCTTTTGGTCGTCGGAGTGGCCAAAACCACTCTCGCCGCCGCGTCGGGCTCGCCGGCGGCTAAACGCTGGCGCAGCTGACATTGACCTTGACCACGGGTGGGCCCTGGTTGACTCCGATGAGTCACTGACAGGTGGGGCCCAGCCCTGTTAATTAACCCAGTTTAGTTTAATTAAATTCTAACTAAACTAATTACACTGACACGCGGGACCCACTGTCAGGTTTGACCGGACAGTGACCTGTTGACCTGCTGACGTCACTATGAGGTCATGCTGACGCAATAATTCCTTTCTGGAATTTAAATAAATCTTAAATGATTTAATAATTTCAGAAAATAGCTAAAACTTCTAAAATTCATAGAAATTCAACCGTAACTCCAAATTAAATAAATTATATATGAAAAATTATCAGAAAAATTCAAGGAATCCATCTGTACCATTTTCGTGCATGTTAGAACAACTTATAGCTGCTGTTTAGCACAAATCAATTAAATGGCATTTGAATAATCACATATGGAGTTTGAATTTGAATCTTGTATTCAAACCAACTTCATTTAATCTGTTGCTAGTTGCATTAGCTCAAAACACATTCATATTGCCATGTCATGAGCATGCATCATATTGTGCATTGCATTGATTGTGTTTCTTCCTTGTTGCCGGTATTTGTTCCCTCCCGATAGACGATGTTCCGACGTTGTGATCGTTGACACTGATGAAGACTCAGTGTTATCTTCAGAAGTGCCAGGCAAGCAAAACCCCCCTTGTTCATTCCGATATAATCCCACTCTCTCGCTCCTGCTCTCTTTTACTGCATTGGGACAACAACGATTCATCTGTTACTTGCTGCGGTAGCTGAACCCCTTTATCCTCTGCATGACCTGTCATTCCACAGTAAATAGATGAAACCCACTAGCATGAGTAGGAATTGTTTGAGCCCTGTTGTGCCTACTCATTCATGCTTGTTGGTCATGCCTGCTACTGCTTAGAGTTGAGTCAGGTCTGATTCATCGGGGATGAATCAGAGGTGTGTGAACATGTCCTACTGTGTGTGAGCTAAGTGTGTGAACACGATTTGGTAAAGGTAGCGGTGAGAGGCCATGTAGGAGTACATGGTGGGTTGTCTCATTGCAGCCGTCCTCAGGAACTGAGTTCTGTGTTTGTGATCCATGATTCAGCTACTACCATACATTGGGCCCTGAAATATGACCCCGCTCGACTTCTTATTCACCCTTGTCCTCTGTCCAGGAGTTGCAAGTAGTTTCTGGTGTTTGTAGTATGCTGGAGGCCGTGGACAGCGCTGACCGTAGGGGTGGGCTGTGATGCGGTAGGCACGTGGCCGGGTATACCGAGCGCCCGTTTGGTGTCACGGAACCCTGTTCACATCGTTTGGGGCTGTGAGCGAAACTCCGGCTGGATCTCCTCATGGATGGAACCGAATAGGCGATAAACCTGGACTAGAGACTTGAGTGTTTAGGTAGGTCGTGGTCTACACCCACGTCGGCTTTCGCTTGAAGTCTGCCGAGCACATGTCGTGTGCAGACGCTAAGTGGTGGAAACATGTATGAAGAAGTACACCCCTGCAGGGTTAACATCATCTATTCGAATGGCCGTGTCCGCGGAAAAGGACTTCTGGGTTGCTTATATCAGTTCATAGACAAGTGAAAGTGGATACTCTAAAATGCGCAAGATAAGCGTGAGTGCTATGGATGGCGTTCTCGTAGGGAGACGGGAGCAGATCCATAGTGGTGTATTGATATGGTGAATATGTGGACTCGTGTACGCCACCTCAAAAGAGTTGCTTGCAGTCGTAGTTCAGGATAGCCACCGAGTCAAAGCTGGCTTGCTGCAGTTAAACCCCACCATCCCCTTTGTTGATAATGATGCATATGTAGTTAGTTCTGATGTAAGTCTTGCTGGGTACATTTGTACGCACGTTTGCCTATTTTATGTTTTGCAGAGAGACTTCGGTCTCGCTAGTAGTTCCGCGTGGACTTCGACGTTTAGCTTGTTACCTCAGCTACGATCTTGTGCCCTCGGCAGGATCTGATAGATAGTCAGGCTTCTCAGCCTTTTTCATCTATAGATGTCTGTACTCAGACATGATAGCTTCCGCTTGTGCTTGATTTGTATGCTCTGAATGTTGGGTCATGAGACCCCTGTTTGTAATATCTCGCTCCTCGGAGCCTATTGATTAAATACTTGAGTTGTAGAGTCATGTTGTGATGCCATGTTGTATTTGCACATATCGAGCATATTGTGTGTATGTTATTGAAATGCTTGGTATGTGTGGGATCTGACTATCTAGTTGTTTATCCTTAGTAGCCTCTCTTACCGGGAAATGTCTCCTAGTGTTTCCACTGAGCCATGGTAGCTTGCTACTGCTCCGGAACACTTAGGCTGGCCGGCATGTGTCCTTCTTCGTTCCTGTGTCTGTCCCTTCGGGGAAATGTCACGCGATGAATACCGGAGTCCTGTTAGCCCGCTACAGCCCGGTTCACCGGAGTCCTGCTAGCCCAGTGCTACAACCTGGATTCACTCGCTGATGACCGACACGTTCGATGCTGGGTCATGGATGCCTGTCCCTGTAAGTTAGTGCCACTTTGGGTTTACGACTAGCCATGTCAGCCCGGGCTCCTTATCATATGGATGCTAGCGACACTGTCATATACGTGTGCCAAAAGGCGCAAACGGTCCCGGGCAAAGGTAAGGCGACCCCCGTGGGAATACCGTGCGTGAGGCTGCAAAGTGATATGAGGTGTTACATGCTAGATCGATGTGGCATTGAGTCGGGGTCCTGACAGCGTTGGTATCAGAGCTTGACTGCCTGTAGGATTACCAAGCCAACTGGTCGAAGTTGAGTCTAGAAATTCTTTAGTTATATAAGGGAATTGATTGTGGGATGGAACGTAAGGCTCTTTTAGTCCTTATACCTCATGGCCTTCTGATCTGAGTCATCATCTTCTCTTCTACGGGGATTAAGAACTAGGCTTTCTTTTCTTTCTATCAGGATCACGTGTTACTAATCCGTAGACTTATAAGATTGTTGGATTTAAGCTTGAGTTCAGTTCCTACTACTTCCGTATGTTAATTGTTGATCTCGAAACCTTGATATTGTGTTTCTGAGTGGTTATGCCACCATTTTGCATGATGTCTCAGATCTTTTTGAGCATTTACAGCCGTTATGCTGTCCGAGTCATTCCAGGTTTCTAAATAATCTGATGCATTTGCAAATCCTTTCTTTCTGTTCCCGATGTCCCTTATAGTCAGAATAAGCACACTAACCGGTGCGTTGAGGTAAATTATTTCCTTAACCTATATGTTGGAGTTCCTATTATGACCCTAAGTGCTTAGAGGATCATCTAGTGGTCTAGCCATGATCTGTGTTTCCAGTGTGATGATTCCGGCCGTTATTATCGAAAGCATCCCGCGATGCCATTTAGTTAGTAGGTATTCTATTCCTGGGTTCTTGAACCCGAGATCCACTCTACTTACTTCATGTTGATAGTGTTTGCTAGTTCCTTTAGGTTATTAGTAACTTTGCGATAGTCTTCGAGGTCCGTGGTATTTCCTTCCTCCAAATACCATGAACCATTCAGGCAGAAGTTATTTGAACCAAAAGACCACAATCAGAGTACTCTTGAGGAGTTCTCCATTCATAAATCGTGACTCTGCCAGTCCTACTTCTCTGCATGGGTTATCCGGAAGAAACATGTTGAACTTGGTTCGACATACTAATCTATGCATCCACAACTCAGAAAATTATATGTTCCTTTGAGTTGTCCCTCTTTAGTTGTCTACTGACCTTCGTCTATCAATTGATAGTCAAGAGTATGCGTGCGTTCGTTTATCGATGCCTATTACTCTTGTGGTCCGTCAAGCCATTCTATCATGGAATGACTAGGAGAAACAAACTCCAGTACCTCTTCCATATCCAGGATTGGGTCAAAGAAGTTGTGCTCCGCAGAACAAATTGCTAATCCAGCTTTTGCTCTGTTCTACCTTGGAGTATTACCATCTTTTATATCGGAATTGTTATAGGAATTGCACACCATCCTATGAACTCTTGGTACAGTGATACTTCTCGCCATCATTACTCATTCCTCGGTTCCGTGTGGTTATAACCGGAATGTCGACAAGTGAATCGTGATGTGTGAAATCAATACTCCTAGCAACCTTGTTGCTTGGTAGTTAAATGGACAATAACCTCATTCTTAACGTGTTGGTTCTTGAATCATCATCCTAAGATTGATCGTGCTACCTTGTTCATCTTCCTGATGCACATTTCGATTGATGAGTTAGGATTTTGTCAAGTCCTCGCTCATTTGATTATATCGTCTTGCCCTGAAAAGCAAGATTGTTCTCGAGCTTAGTAACATACCGGTGGTTCGTGATTTTCCGAAGATCCTCTCGGAAGTATTACCAGGTTGTCACCTGACTGTTATGTTGGGCTCGTGATCAAGTTGGTTTCTTGTGAACCACTTTCTCTCCAAGAATCGGTGTTAGATATTCCTGAGCTAGTTGGTTAAGCTAGACAACAACTTGGAGAGTTGGAAGATAAAAGCTTGCCTGACTTAGTTTGTTCCAAAGGGATATTCTTGTGTAGTGTGTGTTGAAGAAAGAAGATATCTTCATCGATTGGTCCCTGTGATCAGTTGCTGGACCTATTGTCTTATCAATCCTTTGATTTGAGTGTGGGCTATCGTCAAATCAAATCAGTACCAACGATGCTCGTAATGTTATCTTACTCGTGGTTGATCCCTCGAGCATATACCATTACATCTTTTGGTCTGACCAATACTATCACCGTGTTCACATGATGGTGGGAGTCCAGTGATATGGAAATTCCGATGAGTTGTTGTTGAGCCCATCAGCAGCATTTTGTCTCTCCCATGAGTCATGTTGAACATCAACCTAGTGTTGGAAACTTGTGTAAGCATTTCTTCGTGTTTCGCTCATGAAGCATATGTTTGGATGAAGGTAGTGACTTCCTTTAATTCATGTGCATCTGATGCAAGTTGCCGCCGTGGATTCGAGAAAGTCAATGTTGCTTTATTTGGAATCATTCCAAATCAGTCATGCACACGTGCGAAGAATTCTGTGGTTTGAAGACTTGCAACCTTCAATCTATATGTATCCCTAGCACACCAAGCCACTGATTGATTTGTTCAAGGAGAAGGAGTTCCTTCATAAGAGCTAATCCGGACTTATGTAAGAACTTCGATATCCTCGATGATGGTTTCCCTCTTGAACTCGGTAGTGTTTTATTATAAGACTACTTTGTGGTCATGTTTGTCTTGGACAACATGTTCACATGTTGTAGCAGAACCAGCTCATGTTTTGGAGCTTGCTATCGTAATTCATTTCCCAAGAATCTCGCAACGTCATCTCGTTGATTTGTGTTGCAAACTTTCATTTTTCTTCCTAGACTCGATGAGTCTGGAATATTCTGACACCAACCAGATTTGAATCTCAGGCAGATGTGATGGTTGGAACATTTCCCAAGAATTATAATATTGGTCTCTTGATAATCGGCAAGGTGGATGTCGTGGCCAACACACCCCGCCGGAAGACCTGTTATTATAATATCTTGATTGAGGAAGTTGGCCACCTCCCCATAGGGATTTCGTAGGATTTACTCCCTAGTTGTTCCTTATGGATTTTTGAGATCCCGAAGTCCGACCTTTTACTTGATGTTCTAGATATCAAACCATATCTATGGGTGGATTACGCTAGCACATCAAGGAGAACATTAGAAGCGGAGTGCTAAATGTCTCTCGGTCGATCATCCAGATTTTGCTTCCTTGGCCTCGCTAAGGTGAAATCTGAGAAAGTGTTATCTTCCTTTGCGTCTGTATCATCCATCATTAGCCATCATGGTAGTATGTTGTGTTGCCAGGATCCCTGACACGGATATTGGTAAAACCTTGATGGTTATGGAAATGCTCAAGTTCTTGAGAGCACGCACAAGCGCTACGTGTTATCATCGGCACTAACTGGGATTCCTCTCAGTTTCCTCGGCAATGCTATGATCTTTTCAAACAGTGAATTCACTCTCTATTGTTGGGTTCTTCCCCAGTTACCAGAATCATTCCCAGCATTTGCATTTTGTTCCCAGCTTGCACCGCCAATGGGCCATTCTACCATGGGTCTCTTTCATTTCCGGTGATAAGCAAATCCATCCATTACATTGTCTTCAACAAGGTAATCCACATCATCCAAGTCCGAGTATGCCATTCTACCGACCCCCTCCAAACGATCGCTCGAGAATTGCCTTAGGCTGGTTTTAAGAGTTCCAATGATCTCTGAATCAAAGGTAATTCTTTTTGAAACTTAAGGGGATATCTCCACGAGTCACCTTTCCTAAGGTGCATCGTTGTGGTATCATGGCAACTCAACTCCTCGCTGCGCTGACAACCGTTTACTACTCTGTTAAGTGTGGAGTTGTAGTCTACCTGGTAAACCTCCGTCATTTGTTCCACTCCTTTCCGCTAGAGGTGTGCTTCGTCCCTCAGATCAAGAGATGTTGCTATGTCTCATCCCGAGAGTTAATCCTGAGTTGTTCGACCTTCGAGAAGAACGATTCTTTTAGGGTCTTTCCTTTCCTCTCGTTGTCATGTTAGTTGGAGTTCTAAGAGGAAGACTTCGAATCAAAGATGGTGATTGAATCAACGTTCATTTGAAGTGCAACTGGATCGTGAAGATTGTGCTAGTTTGCGTTCCCCCTTCACCTTACCCTACGCTTGAATCTCGGGACGAGATTTTTGTTTAGTGGGGGTGAGTTGTCACAGCCCTAGAGCTTGCTAGTAATTAGTGGCATTGCATCCATGCATCATGTCTAAATTTCTTTAAACTTGAAATGGGGATTGCCTAAACCCTAGAATTAAAGGAATTCAAATAGGTTTAACCAAAAATATTTTTCAGTGAATTCAAATGGCTTTAGAAAATGTTCATCATTTCTGGAAAAATGCTTTAAGCCAGAACCAGAGGTGCTGCACATTTTTCATGTCACATTTGGTCACTGGATTAATTCATAAGTATTTGAATTTGGACATTTAAATGTTATAATATTTTTTAAATGTCCAAATAATCCTGAAAGTACTTGGGGGCTATTGGAAATAATCCAAATAGTGCCCACAATTTTTGTCGGGATTTTATAAAATGAGTTAGTATTTTTACTAATTCAAAACAGAGTAATAAAAATAGAAAACTAAAACAAATAAGAGAGAGAGAGAGAGAGAGAAGGACTTACCTGGCGCCCACCTGCAGCAGAGCCGGCCCAGCTTCTGTTCCGGCCCAGCCCACCGCCGCCTCCCCCCCCTGTCGTCTTCCTCCTCGCCAGAAGGACCGAGGCGTGGCGCGCGCCCGAGAGCCCCGACCACCTCCTGCTTACCTGCTCGCCGCTGGAGGCACCCGAGGGTGCCACGCACTCCCCTCGACCCCTTGCACCTCTCGCCACTCTCCCGTGTCTCTCCCTCCGTCCCTATCCCCCTCTGCCTCCTCTCTCTCCCGCGACCGAACGGAGCTCGTCGCCGCCGCTCGCCGTAGCCACGCCTACCGGCCACCCCACGCCTCACCGACGCCCCAGGAAGCTCCGCCTCGCCTCCCTCTTCATCCTCACCCAGACGAAAGGCACTGGAAGCCTCTGGATGCCGCTAGCTCCGCCGTTCCCCTCCTCAGCCACCAAGGACCGCCGCCGTTGATTTGCCGCCATCGCCGCCTCCCCGAGCTCGCCGTCTGCTCCAACCGACCCCCCGTGAGCTCCTCCACCGTTTCCCCCTCTTCCCCGCTTCATTTGATCGCCGTAGCCGTCGCCCCCTTTATGGCCGAAACGCGCCGCCGCCTGAGCTCAACGTCGACGATGCTCCGGTGACCAAATGGTCACCATGGAGTGTCCAACCTACTCCTCGCGATGCGTAGCACCCTTCTAGCCCCTTGCCCCGCTCTTCTACGCACTGAAACGCGATCCAGCGCACAACCAAACTCCGCCGGCCACCTAAGTCGTCGCCGGCGCCGATTCCGGCCACCTCGACCCCAGCTAACTCCACCAAGAGCTTCGGCTCGTCCCCAGCTCCACCTAGATGCCCTCCGCGGCCCTTTTGGTCGTCGGAGTGGCCAAAACCACTCTCGCCGCCGCGTCGGGCTCGCTGGCGGCTAAACGCCGGTGCAGCTGACGTTGACCTTGACCACGGGTGGGCCCTGGTTGACTCCGATGAGTCACTGACAGGTGGGGCCCAGCCCTATTAATTAACCCAGTTTAGTTTAATTAAATTCTAACTAAACTAATTACACTGACACGCGGGACCCACTGTCAGGTTTGACCGGACAGTGACCTGTTGACCTGCTGACGTCACTATGAGGTCATGCTGACGCAATAATTCCTTTCTGGAATTTAAATAAATCTTAAATGATTTAATAATTTCAGAAAATAGCTAAAACTTCTAAAATTCATAGAAATTCAACCATAACTCCAAATTAAATAAATTATATATGAAAAATTATCAGAAAAATTCAAGGAATCCATCTGTACCATTTTCATGCATGTTAGAACAACTTATAGCTGCTGTTTAGCACAAATCAATTAAATGGCATTTGAATAATCACATATGGAGTTTGAATTTGAATCTTGTATTCAAACCAACTTCATTTAATCTGTTGCTAGTTGCATTAGCTCAAAACACATTCATATTGCCATGTCATGAGCATGCATCATATTGTGCATTGCATTGATTGTATTTCTTCCTTATTGCCGGTATTTGTTCCCTCCCGATAGACGATGTTCCGACCTTGTGATCGTTGACACTGATGAAGACTCAATGTTATCTTCAGAAGTGCCAGGCAAGCAAAACCCCCCTTGTTCATTCCGATACAATCCCACTCTCTCGCTCCTGCTCTCTTTTACTGCATTAGGACAACAACGATTCATCTGTTACTTGCTGCGGTAGCTGAACCCCTTTATCCTCTGCATGACCTGTCATTCCACAGTAAATAGATGAAACCCACTAGCATGAGTAGGAATTGTTTGAGCCCTGTTGTGCCTACTCATTCATGCTTGTTGGTCATGCCTGCTACTGCTTAGAGTTGAGTCAGGTCTGATTCATCGGGGATGAATCAGAGGTGTGTGAACATGTCCTACTGTGTGTGAGCTAAGTGTGTGAACACGATTTGGTAAAGGTAGCGGTGAGAGGCCATGTAGGAGTACATGGTGGGTTGTCTCATTGCAGCCTTCCTCAGGAACTGAGTTCTGTGTTTGTGATCCATGATTCAGCTACTACCATACATTGGGCCCTGAAATATGACCCCGCTCGACTTCTTATTCACCCTTGTCCTCTGTCCAAGAGTTGCAAGTAGTTTCTGGTGTTTGTAGTATGCTGGAGGCCGTGGACAACGCTGACCGTAGGGGTGGGCTGTGATGCGGTAGGCACATGGCCGGGTATACCGGGCGCCCGTTTGGTGTCACGGAACCCTGTTCACATCGTTTGGGGCTGTGAGCGAAACTCCGGCCGGATCTCCTCATGGATGGAACCGAATAGGCGATAAACCTGGACTAGAGACTTGAGTGTTTAGGTAGGTCGTGGTCTACACCCACGTCGGCTTTCGCTTGAAGTCTGCCGAGCACATGTCGTGTGCACACGCTAAGTGGTGGAAACATGTATGAAGAAGTACACCCCTGCAGGGTTAACATCATCTATTCGAATGGCCGTGTCCGCGGAAAAGGACTTCTGGGTTGCTTATATCAGTTCATAGACAAGTGAAAGTGGATACTCTAAAATGCGTAAGATAAGCGTGAGTGCTATGGATGGCGTTCTCGTAGGGAGACGGGAGCGGATCCATAGTGGTGTATTGATATGGTGAATATGTGGACTCGCGTGCGCCACCTCAAAAGAGTTGCTTGCAGTCGTAGTTCAGGATAGCCACCGAGTCAAAGCTGGCTTGCTGCAGTTAAACCCCACCATCCCCTTGGTTGATAATGATGCATATGTAGTTAGTTCTGATGTAAGTCTTGCTGGGTACATTTGTACTCACGTTTGCCTATTTTATGTTTTGCAGAGAGACTTCGGTCTCGCTAGTAGTTCCGCGTGGACTTCGACGTTTAGCTTGTTACCTCAGCTACGATCTTGTGCCCTCGGCAGGATCTGATAGATAGTCAGGCTTCTCAGCCTTTTCATCTATAGATGTCTGTACTCAGACATGATAGCTTCCGCTTGTGCTTGATTTGTATGCTCTGAATGTTGGGTCATGAGACCCCTGTTTGTAATATCTCGCTCCTCGGAGCCTATTGATTAAATACTTGAGTTGTAGAGTCATGTTGTGATGCCATGTTGTATTTGCACATATCGAGCATATTGTGTGTATGTTATTGAAATGCTTGGTATGTGTGGGATCTGACTATCTAGTTGTTTATCCTTAGTAGCCTCTCTTACCGGGAAATGTCTCCTAGTGTTTCCACTGAGCCGTGGTAGCTTGCTACTGCTCCGGAACACTTAGGCTGGCCGGCATGTGTCCTTCTTCGTTCCTGTGTCTGTCCCTTCGGGGAAATGTCACGCGATGAATACCGGAGTCCTGTTAGCCCGCTACAGCCCGGTTCACCGGAGTCCTGCTAGCCCAGTGCTACAGCCTGGATTCACTCGCTGATGACCGACACGTTCGATGCTGGGTCATGGATGCCTGTCCCTGTAAGTTAGTGCCACTTTGGGTTTACGACTAGCCATGTCAGCCCGGGCTCCTTATCATATGGATGCTAGCGACACTGTCATATACGTGTGCCAAAAGGCGCAAACGGTCCCGGGCAAAGGTAAGGCGACCCCCGTGGGAATACCGTGCGTGAGGCTGCAAAGTGATATGAGGTGTTACATGCTAGATCGATGTGGCATTGAGTCGGGGTCCTGACACGCCCACAACTCTTTGTGTTCTACTCGTGCGTATAACATCTACGCATAGACCTGGCTCGGATGCCACTGTTGGGGAACGCAGTAACTTCAAAAAATGTCCTACGATCACACAAGATCTATCTATGTAATGCATAGCAACGAGAGGGGAGAGTGTTGTCTACATACCCTCGTAGACCGAAAGCGGAAATGTTATGACAACGCGGTTGATGTAGTCGTATGTCTTCACGATCCGACCGATCCTAGCACCGAAGGTACGACACCTCCACGATCTACACACGTTCAGCTCAGTGACGTCCCACGAACTATAGATCCAGCTGAGGTCAAGGGAGAGTTTCGTCAGCACAGCGGCGTGATGACGGTGATGATGGAGTTACCGACGCAGGGCTTCGCCTAAGCACTACACGATATGACCGAGGTGGAAATCTGTGGAGGTGGGCACCGCACACGGCTAAACAATCAACTTGTGTGTCTATGGGGTGCCCCCTCCCCCGTATATAAAGGAGTGGAGGAGGGGAGGGACGGCCCTCTCTATGGCGCGCCCAAGGGGGGAGTCCTACTCCCAGTAGGAGTAGGTTTCCCCCCTTCCCTAGTTGGAGTAGGAGAAGAAGGAAGAGGGAGAGGGAGACAAGGAAAGGGGGCCGGCCCCCTCCCAATTCGGATTGGGCTTGGGGGGGGGGGGGCGCCCCCACCTTAGCCGCCTCCTCCTCTCTTCCACCATGGCCCATTAAGGCCCATTAACTCCCTGGGGGGTTCAAGTAACCTCCCGATACTCCGGAAAAATGCCCGAACCACTCGAAACCTTTCTGGTGTCCAAACAAAGCCTTCCAATATATCAATATTTATGTCTCGACCATTTCGAGACTCCTCGTCATGTCCGTGATCACATCAGGGACTCCTAACAACCTTTGATACATCAAAACACATAAACTCATAATATAAATCGTCATCGAATGTTAAGCGTGCGGACCCTACGGGTTCGAGAACTATGTAGACATGACAGAGACTCACTTCCGGTCAATAACAAATAGTGGAACCTGGATGCTCATATTGGTTCCTACATATTCTACAAAGATCTTTATCAATCAAACCGCATAACAATATACGTTGTTCCCTTTGTCACCGGTATGTTACTTGCCCGAGATTCGATCGTCGGTATCTCAATACCTAGTTCAATCTCGTTACCGGCAAGTCTCTTTACTCGTTCCTTAATGCATCATCCCGCAACTAACTCATTAGTCACATTGCTGGCAAGGCTTATAGTGATGTGCATCACCGAGAGGGCCCAGAGATACCTCTCCGAAACACGGAGTGACAAATCCTAATCTCGATCTATGCCAACTCAACAAACACCATCGGAGACACTTGTAGAGCATCTTTATAATCACCCAGTTACGATGTGACGTTTGATAGCACACTAAGTGTTCCTCCAATATTCGGGAGTTGCATAATCTCATAGTCATAGGAACATGTATAAGTTATGAAGAAAGCAATAGCAACAAACTAAATGATTATAGTGCTAAGCTAACGGATGGGTCATGTCAATCACATCATTCTCTAATGATGTGATCCCGTTCATCAAATGACAACTCATGTCAATGGCTATGAAACTTTAACCATCTTTGATCAACGAGCTTGTCAAGTAGAGGCATACTAGTGACACTCTGTTTGGCTATGTATTCACACATGTACTAAGTTTCTGGTTAATACAATTCTAGCATGAATAATAAACATTTATCATGATATAAGGAAATATAAATAACAAATTTATTATTGCCTCTAGGGCATATTTCCTTCACTGACAGCCTTGCAGGCAGCCTCCATGTCAATGACAAGAGGCCGGCGAAGAGAGGAACCAGCTTGGTCAATGGCTGGTGAAGAGCGCATACCCGTCGTTGCATCTGTCACCCCTCTGGAACTCACACCACTCACAACTTTCTTCCCCTAAGCACTACTCACTGACACTCCCTGACCCGCCATGGACCACCTCTCTAAGCCATCGCAAGGGATGGAAGGATCAGAGAACAAATGAGTGTGCAGTGGTAGGATGGGTGAGGAGGCCCGACCTCTCCCATGCCCATAGATATAGCAGGCCAAGGTTCCCTTCCAAACGACCTCTCCCACATGATAAAAAGAGTTGATGCTAATAACCATGAGTAATAAACCATAAATGTTCAGTTTCCTAATAACTACAACGAAATTAGCTCCCTTTCCCTCATAAGGATCATAAACGCCAACAACAAAATTTACGATCGGTGCATCAATCAGCTCCCGCTAATGACTCCTACGGTAATTTGGGTAGGATGAAAAAAACATTTATTTCTACAGATACTGCCTTAGAATCCGAACATATATTACTCTATTTCCCCCTAATATAAGGGAAACATCATCATTATCCATAGAATTGAGCGAAGGCATGGCTACTCCACGCTGAAGTTTCTCGTTGATTCCTACCACACTTGATTGCCCATCCAAATTAACAAGCTCAGTGTTGGTGTTCTGGGAACAGGGGTCCCCAGACTTGCCTGCCTGCGGCCCGTGGCATGGATCCACCAGTGGCCTAGTACGGTCCATCTTCATCAACCAACGCTCAAGACCCTCTCGAGGGGCCAAGCCTCGCGAGGCGGACGACACAAGGCCTCCTCAGGAGCGGCCTCACCAGGCAGGCTCGTGAGGGGGCAGAGAGATCAAGGCAAGGGGTACCTCGTGAGGTTCCCATGACGCAAGCCATGACGACCAAGGCCAGGCGGGCGCTAGCGCACGCAATGTCCTCGTTTCCCCTTTGGTGCTAAGGGGGCAAGCGCAGGCGCGGAGTACCGATGCATCAGGCAAAGGTTTCCATATCGGTGCAACAAGACCAAGACCAGTAGGACGGCAGGACGGAGGTCATCGTGGAGCCCAAGACAACGTCACCACCAGCGCCTTTGACTGGCAAAGACCACCTTTACTCAGGATAGATTGTACTAGCTGTCCCCTTTCAAATTGGCCATTGTTGGATCCCTTCCCGCTCAATATTTGGGGATAGGACCAGGGCCTCTATAAATAGGACTAGCGACCACAGTAGAAAGGGACGGACTCAGTTCATCTTCGCATCCACCAAGCTCAAGAACACCTCTCCTCAGGAGGCTGTTCTTCCCTTGTATTGTTCATCGCAAGCCCAAGAGGCAACCCACCACCACCACACAGGAGTAGGGTATTACACCACAACGGTGGCCCGAACTGTATAAATCTTGTGTCTCTTGTGTTGTGAGTTCATCGAGCCAAGTTTAGAGATCGCGGCGAGGCTGAGAGCGAGATTCAGTAGGGGGAAATCTTTGTGCGCACCCCAGTGTTTGAACATCAAGGGTTTTGCCAGAACCTGAAATCCAGCATTTGGCGCGCCAGGTAGGGGTGCAGCGAAGTCTTCCTTCCGCTGATCCGCTTCCCATCGCTTCATCGCATCCATGTCTGATGCCTGCCGAGCCCATGCTGAGCACCAGGCCGCTCTCTCCGCTAGCGTCTCCCAGACAGCTCCTGTCGGTGGACCTCCCCGTTGTTCTCCGTCGCCTGCCGCCGACACCACCACCGGCCCAACGGGGAACGAGCAACAAGCATCCTCGCTGCACCCCTCGGTGTGGCTGGATGGCCGCACCGTCACTCCATCGCTAAACCCAGCCGGTTCATTGTCCCATGCTTGTCGCGTCCCCACGGACGCGCAAGCCGCGCTGCTTATGGCACATGAGCTCCTGCGTTACCGCCCCGTCGATGACCTCTATGAGGAATGGCTCGCTCGCATCACCGAGCTCGTCAGCGCCGCAGGGGCCCCTCCAGTGCTGTCCCTCTCGCTGCCTTGCCCTCCGCCAAGTATCACTACAAAAAAAGACACATCCGTGACATTTTGGGCCGAAGGAATTTTTTCCTGTCATACTTATGACACTTCTATGACGATAGTTGTGACAAAACCCAGTATCATCATAGATGTGGTGGGCTCCTACTTCTATGACAAAAAATCATGACATAAAATGGGCTTTTCGTCCTGGGCGGGCCAGAGATGCAGCTACATGACATTCTTTCGGCCGTCCATGACGGAAAAAACTGTGATAGAAGCGAGGGCGAGGAAAATTTCGGTGTGTTCCTAGTTACGGTGGGTGGTCGGGGGCCGAGCGATGCGTGTTTCTCTCATACACGTACGCGCGTGTGTGCGAGGTGTTGGACTCTAACTGAACCCGAGCGAGGCGTCGCCTAACTGAACCCGAGCGATTGCACTGCAGGCTACGCATAACTGAACCCAAGCGATCGATCGATGGCTGTTAACTGAACCCGATCGAGCGATTCCTTCGCTACTGCTGCTAGCTGAAGCCGATCGATGCTGCCTTGGGATG
>NC_041385.1:584238132-584251027 GCF_002162155.2 Triticum dicoccoides
TGGCGTTGCCTCTGGATGAACAGGACCCCTATCGATCGAGCCGGTTGGGGCTGGATGAACATGACCTCGTGGAGGGCTGGATGAACAGGACGACCCCGTGGAGGGCTGGATGAATAGTAGATGGTGGAGGGGTGGATGAACAGTAGCCTGTGGAGGGGTGGTTGAACATGAGCCCGTGGAGAGGGGTGGTAGAACAGTAGCCGGTGGAGTAGCGCGCGGTGGAGGCTGGATGAACAGGAGCCCGTGGATGAATAGTCGCAGGTGGAGGCTAGAGGAGGTCGACGGTGGATGAATAGTAGCCTGTGGTGCCTGGAGGAGGTCGATGGTGGAGATGAACAGTATCCCGTGGAGTCCCGTTTTGCGGTATGCCACACCCCTCCCAATGAACAAGACCCCTGTTTTGATTGTAGCGCTCCAACACAAGTCCGTTTCCTCCGTTTTGCGGTACGCCACACCCCTCCCGATCAACAGGACCCCATTTTGACCGTAGGAGGTCCAACACAAGTCTGTTTCCTCGGTTTTGCAGTATGCCAGACCCCTCCCGATGAACAGGATCCCGTTTCGTACGTGGCCGGTCGAACACAAGGTCGTTTCCTCCGCTGTGCGGTATGCCAGGCCTCGTTTCCATCGCCTGTTCCGTCCAAGCCGGTTGGCTCCCATGCATTCCGTTGCCTCCCGATGAACACGACGCATTCTGTTGCCTCCCCATGAACATGACGCATTCTGTTGCCTCCCCATGAACAGGACGACGACGCAGTTTCTCCGTTCCGATCCAGCCATGTAAACGAGCCCTGGCCATACGTATGCACGAGTAGGCGTTCGAGACCCCGCCCATATGTATGTACGTGGGCGTATTTACTTTCTTGCACCCTGGCCATTGTACATATGTGTACATGCTACGTGCGCGCCTCTACTACGACACGTGTGCGCCTCTACTACGACCAATATGTACGTACACGTTCGCGACCAGAATGACAACGCTACATACGCTTCAACCAGGTGGGTCCCGACTGCAGGCACTTCCTTGCGTGCGAAGATGTAGATGGTGGGTCCCAGCGGTCAGGGGGGCGAATCGTTTTTTTGCCCGGACGCACTTCCTTGTGTGCGAAGATGTAGCTGGTGGGTCCCAGCAGTCAGGGGGGCGAATCAATTTTTTTGCCCGGACGCACTTCCTTGCTTGCGAAGATGTAGCTGGTGGGTCCCAGCAGTCAGGGGGAAACGTTTTTTTCACGAAATACAGTGGCCCCTCCGGTGGGTCCCCGCTGTCAGGTGGAGGAATAATTATTTTGCGCATAATAAGGAGGCACTTCCTTGCGGCTGCCGTGGACCCAGCTGTCAGCCTCTCCACGTACAGTACTCTTCGGATGGAAGTCGGTCGTTGACCACATTGACCACGCCGTGCCAAGAGCACCACGACGGTGGACGACGGCGAGGCCTAGGAAAGGGACGACGCCGAGCCTGGGAAGATGCGACAGTGGATGCCCACGCGGAGAGGAGTACGAGGGTTCACTGGTTCGGCTGCGGTGTGAGGCTGCCATCGCCGCAGAATATCAGGGGGTGTGGGTGAGTAGAGGGATGGCCTGGCCAGCGGTGGGAGTAGTAGGAGGCGGTGAGGCCTCCGTGGCATCACAGCCGGCCACTGGAGGCAGGAGCATGCGGCACGACCGACGCTGCTTTGGGCGGCTGGAGCAAGAAGATCAGAGGTTGAAGAAGTACTTCGGTCGTTGGATGGACATCGTACGGTCACTGGAGCTAGAGTCGTTCATATTGACTAAAGTTGACAAAGCCTCCATCCCAGTCAACTTAGTAGGCCCACAAGTCAGCCTCCCACCATCATGGGTCCCAGCTAGTAGGGGGACTATTCATTTTTTTGTGCGTAATAAGGAGGCACTTCTGGTGGGTCCGAGATGACAGTGGGGGGAACATTTTTTTTTGCGAAATACGATGGCCCGTCCGGTGGGTCCCAGCAGTCAGGGGGGAAACATTTTTTCCATGAAATACGGTGGCCTGTCTGGTGGGTCCCAGCAGTCAGGGGGGAAACATTTGTTTTTCGAAATACTGGTGGCCCGTCGGGTGGGAACCTGCTGTCAGGTGGAGGAATAATTATTTTCCACGTAATAAGGAGGCACTTCCTTGCAGCTGCTGTGGACCCAACTGTCAGCCTCTCCACGTACAGTACTCTTCAGATGGAAGTCGGTCGTTGACCACATTGACAACACCGCACCGAGAGCACCACGATGGTGGATGATGGCGAGGCCTAGGAAGGGGACTACGCGGAGCCGGGGAAGACGCGGCAGTGGATGCCCATGCAGAGAGGAGTACGAGGGTTCACTGGATCGGCTGCGCTGCCGTCGCCGCAGAATAACAGGGGGTGTGGGTGAGTGGAGTGGAGGGATGGCCTGTCCAGCGGTGGGAGTAGTATGGGGGCAGTGAGGCCTCCGCGGCAGCATAGCCGACCACGGGAGGCAGGAGCAAGCGGCACGACCGACGCTGCTTTGGCTGGCTGGAGCAAGAAGACCAGAGGTTGAAGAAGCAGTATGGCCGTCGGATGGACATCGTACGGTCACTCAAGCTAGAATCGTGCATATTTACTAAGTTGACAACGTCCTCCGTCCCCGTCAACTTAGTAGGCCCACTATACTAGGTCCCAGCTAGCAGGGGGAGTATTCATTTTTTTGTGCGTAATAAGGAGGCACTTCCTTGCGTGCGAAGATATAGCCAGTGGGTCCGAGCTGTCAGCGGCGGTAACGTTTTTTCGCGAAATACAGAGGCCCTTTCAGTGGGTCCCAGATGTCAGGTGGAGGAATCATTATTTTGCGCGTAATAAGGAGGCATTTCCTTGAGTGCGACCGTGGACCCAGCTGTCAGCCTCTCCATGTACATTCCACTTCAGATGCATGTCGATCGTTGACCATGTTGACCATGCCACGCCGAGAGCACCAGCGCGATGGACGATGGCGAGGCCTAGGAAGGGAATGACACGGAGCCAGGGAAGACTCGGCAGTTGTTTTCCACGCGGAGGGGAGTATGATTGTACGAGGGTTTACTGGTTCGTCTACCATCACCGGAGAATACCAGAAGGTGTGGGTTTGTAGAAGGATGGCTAGGCCAATGATGGGAGTGCGATGGGGCGGTGAGGTCTGCGCGGCAGCACAGCCGTTCGCGGGGGAGGAGGGAGCAGGCAGTCCCGCCGGTGCTTGTTTGAGCAGCTGGAGCAGGAAGAGCAGAGATTGAAGAAGCACGACGGCCGTTGGATGTACATCCAACAGTCACTTCTTGTGCGCCAACCTTTTTTTAGGAAAGCCTCGAATCTGTGGAAAACAGCATACAGGCCATCTGCCATTATTTCTAATAATTTACAGCCCATTTTCTAATTCTTACGGGTTTTTTGGAGCCCATATTCTTTTTATTAGCATTACATCCCATATGGTGGCCATGGTTAAAAAATTATACGATATTTTGCATATGTCGGTGCGGTCTGAACTGTTTTTAATCCCGAAAGTTTGAGTCACATTCAGACTGATTTTAAAAATAAATGTATATCAATATAAAATCCAATAAATTGTCCACACATAAAAATCAATTCAATTTAAAATCTCGAAATGAAAAAAAGATATTTGAAACTAATTGCCGGTTTGATGTGTTTTAAAAATGTACAACCCATTTCTCAATATTGATAGGCCATTTACTCGGCCAGCCGAATGAAGCTCTCCTTGTCTTGAAAGATTTGCAGCCCAACAGGCCTGACAAAGCAACTTACTTGGCCGTCTCGCAGGAACACACATCTGTCAAAGACCCAAGACCAGGCACAACCCGCCTTGAGGTAGGGCCTCGTGAGTCTCGCGCTGGCTCACGAGTGCCCAGATACACCTCGTTTAGCCCTGTCGTGCAAGCCACATGTCAGGGCGGAGCTGTACAAGCCCCGGGGGCTGTCCGCAGCAGGGTGCCCCCCTCCCACGCACCAGTGGAAGCACCATGCTCCGTGCTGACAGATGACACTGCCGAGGAGTGCCTATGCCCGTACACATACAGAAGCGCTATGCTCCGTGCTGGTGATAAACAACTGAGGGTGGCCCCACGTCCGTATCAACCTCAGGGAGCCCCAGAGCTTAGTGTCTGGCCTCATCGCAACACCTCCCCTCGGGAGCGTCGTGCGAGGGGGCTGGGCGCAGGGGCTGCGCCCGGGTCACGCCTGAGCGTACGCCACCCAGCCAGGTCCTCCGGACCTGGTCGTCGCGCGCCCCTTCCCAAGCGGATCCAAGGTATGAAGGTCGTTTGAACATCAAGGGGGACTCCTGAGCATCGTGACTCAGGAGCCTAACTGGTCACGTAGCCCCTCACTCCTTGGTCCCGTCCTGATGATCCGGTCGGGGCCAATGACGGGGTATGCGCGGGGCCGGGCCTTGCCGATGTAGAATGCTAAATCTACTCCTATGTTCCCTTCCTATAGGCTATTTGCGCATCAAGGGGGGACTCCTGAGCATCACGACTTAGGAGCCTAACTGGTCACGTAGCCCCTCACTCCTTGGTCCCGTCCTGGTGATCCGGTCGGGGCCAATGGCGGATGAGGTATGCGTGGGGCCGGGCCCTGCCGACATAGAACATAAAGCAAATAGGAAGAAAACTGCAAAATATCGAAGCAAATATTACAAACCATAATTGTCTTCACAATACCAGATGCAAGTTTAAACGCCTCCACGAGGCATGGTCCACATTCCATGAATTAAGCAAGAAAGAAGCCGTAAGTAAGTCATCCTTGGACACCGCCGTCACCCTCCAGGGACTCCACTCCCGTGATGGTGTCGCCTTCACCTGTACCACCACCCAGGGCTACATGATCAGCAGCACTGCCTGCCATGGGCTCAGGATCAAAGGCACGGAACTTCTCCGACAAGGCCTCCACCTGGCCCTTCACGGCTTTAGCAGCAACAGTGTATCACTCGCCGTTCATAGGCTCCAGCAGCTCATCAAGATTGCCGTCAGGGTCACGGAGGTGGAGGTGGCTGAAGACGCATGTTAGTGCGGCAGAAGAAAGGACGCGAGCTTCTTCCTTTGCCATGGGGCCGATGCCGCTCACGACATCCTCAAGCGCCTCAACAAAGTAAGGAAGTAGCTGGGCGGGGCCGTCCTCGTCGATAGTTAGCGGCTTCTCCAGGCCCTTCTCATAGAGTGCCTTCAGCGCCACACGAGACCTCTCCTCAAGGAGCGCGAAGGCCACGCGGTCCTCGGCCAGGACCTTCGCCTTGGCGTCGAGTTTGGCCTTCTCTGCCCTCACCTTCTGCTCCAACTTTTCCAGCCGGCCATGCTCAATGGCCTGCGCCTCTGCCAACCGCGCTAGCTCGGCATCGTGGCCCCTGATGGCGTCCTCCTGAGCCTTCATCCTCTCTTCCTCTGCCTGGCGGCCACGAGCTTCTTCGGCGTGCTTGTCGCGCAAATCCTTCAGTTTGGTCTCCAGTGCCTTGCAGCGGTCCTGGGCGGCCGCGACGTCCTTCAGCGCCACCTCGCGAGTGGCTGCGGCTTCGGTGGTGGCCGCTTCTCCTCCTTAGAGGCTGCCGCGACCCACCTCAACACCGCTCAGACAGAGGCGTTAGAGTGAAGCTAGCCGGAAACCATCTCCAGACGCCAGGCTACTAGATGGGAGTCAGCACCCTGGAGGTCTTCTCGTAGCTAGGCCATCTCGGAAAGGGCATGCTCCAAGACATCAGGAGAGGCAGAAGGACCTGGAACCAACGGCTCAACAGAGGGAGGAGGCGGCAGCATAGGTATGACTTGGGAGACTGGGGGCTCCTAAGCCTTGGGTACCTCAGCAGCAGCGTTGAGTAATGGCACCTCCGGAGCTAGCGCGGCCATGGGAGCTGACTCTCCACAAGGATGCCCTCCCGGGCCTTGCGAGGATGACCGGGCAGGGGAGGTGCGAACACGGTCACCTCCCCTCCCAACGAAAGGAGGTGCGACACGCCAGATGGATCGGCCCCAGACGGCATCACCGTGTTCTCCTTCCTCTTCTTCGCCACAAGCGGCAGCCTAGCCAATCGATGGTGAACATCAAGGACCAACAACATAGTCAAGAACAAGATGGAGCTTGGTCTACCGCGGTGTAGTCCACCTTCCTCTTGTTGAGCTTGAAGCCCGAGAGCCTCGCGGCCCGGGGCGCAGCCGCAAGGGCTCCAGGAGCAGGAGAAGGCGCAACAGAAGGGCTGGAAGCGACTCCAGGCGGCGTCCGGACAGAAGCAACCTCTTGGGAGATCAGCGCTGACCTGCCCTTCGTTGGGATCATGGACGGATCCTCCTTATCTTGGGTGGCATCGGCCTCGTCGTCGTCTGGCAAGGTGCAGAGGATGTCGGCCCTGCGCGAGGGGGAGGTCTCCCCCGTCCCCTCGGGGTCGCCTCCGAGTCGTGCTCCTCGTTTTCCTCCTCTCCTCCTCCTCTGCAGGAGTCACCCAAAGACATGTCCACCGGTGCCGTCGCCCCATGGACCACAAGGGGTGCCGGCGGCACTAGGCCGCGCCCATCAAAGGTGGGCATAACAGCCACCACTTGTGCCCTGTCCTTGCAGAGGAAAAAGGGGACAGGGGCACTCGATGGATACTCATGGTCGTCCCCGACCAAGAGGCGGAGAGCTGCGGCCAGCTCCTCATTAGCCAAAGCCACCGGATTCAGAAGAAGCTTGTCGTCTGCACCCCCAAGCATTCATAAGGGGCGCGAACGCGCCTAAAGCAGAGCCACCCGCTACATGAAGAACTCCCTCAGGAGCGCGACCCCCGTCAGCTTCGCTGGCTTCGTGTTGCCCGGCTTCAGGTCAGCGTTCATCCTCTCCAGCACCAACGCCGCCTGACTGTCAGTGAGCTTCGTGCGGGACCACCCTTCGTCAGATTGGGGCATCTCCGTTGGTAGAGCCAACCGGGGGTGGACACACTTGGCATCCATCATGACCCACTTGCTCCGATGTCGACCCTCTTCCCGGCTTTCGAGATTGCGTTGGCCTTGCCATACGTGATGAAATTGGTGCATGCCAAGGTATGGTCGTCGTTGGTTCGGAGGAGGAAGAAGTGGCACAACAGAGCCATGGACGGCATCACCCCAACATGCGCCTCGCAGTAGTAGGCGAAAATCGACAAGAGAAGAATGGAGTTGGGATGGAGATGAAGGGCCTGCAACCTGTAATGGCGGAGGACGACGTAGAAGAAGTAGGAGAAGGGGGGAACCAGGCCTGCAACGACGGTGTTCGTGAAGAAGGATAGAAAGTGCTCCCCTGAGCCTCTAGCACGGCGGAGCCAGCCCGGAGTTCGGTCTTCCCCTTTTCATTGCTCCCCCCGCTGTCAGCAGGCGCGTGGCGGCGATATTATTCTTTGGGACAGTGGCTGCGTCCAGGGCCAGCTCGTACCAAGCTGGCGGCGCATCAACCTTGGCCTTGTGGGGCGCCATCGGTCGCTGAAAGGGAAGGGATCAAAGCGGATCTGGAGATTTCGGAAGCAAGTAGCAAGGAAGGGGATCTGGAGCAAGACGAAGGAAAGCAATGAAGGCAGGCCTTGCCCGCGCCAGCCTTTTGTCAGATGGGCAGTTGCCGAGGCAGCATGGGGAAGCAGAGACACCCACGTCCAATCAGTCGCCACGCGTCGACCAAGGCCGCATGCTATTGGGGCCGTGGCGCTCCGCACTTGCCCTTTGGCTTCACCGCTAAGCCAAGTCCGAGTGCGCCTTGGGCCCGGGGGCTATTGTCGGTGTTCTGGGAACGGGGGTCCCCAGACTTGCCTGCCTGCAGCCCACGACGTGGCTCCACCAGTGGCCCAGTATGGCCCGTCTTCGTCAACCAACGTTCAAGACCCTCGCGAGGGGCCAAGCCTCGTGAGGCGGATGACACAAGGCCTCCTCAGGAGCGGCCTCACCAGGCAGGCTCGTGAGGGGGCGGAGAGATCAAGGGAAGGGGTACCTCGTGAGGTTCTTGTGACGCAAACCATGATGACCAAGGCCAGGCGGGCGCCAGCGCGCGTAGTGTCCTCGTTTCCCCTTTGGTGATAAGGGGGAAGCGTAGGCGCGGAGTACCGAGGCATCAGGCAAAGGTTTCCATATCGGTGCAACAAGACCAAGACCAGCAGGATGGTAGGATGGAGGTTATCGTGGAGCCCAAGACGGCGACACCACCAACGCCTTTGAGAGGCGAAGACCACCTTTAGTCAGGATAGCTTGTACTAGTTATCCCCTTTCAAATTGGCCATTGTTGGATCCCTTCCCGCTCAATATTTGGGGAGAGGACCAGGGCCTCTATAAATAGGACTAGCGACCATAGTAGAAAGGGACGGACTCAGTTCATCTTCGCATCCACCAAGCTCAAGAACACCTCTCCCCAGGAGGCTGTTCTTCCCTTGTACTGTTCATCGCAAGCCCAAGAGGCAACCCACCACCACCACACAGGAGTAGGGTATTACACCACAACGATGGCCGAACCTGTATAAATCTTTTGTCTCTTGTGTTGTGAGTTCATTGAGGCAAGTTTAGATATCGCGGCGAGGCTGAGAGTGAGATTCGTTAGGGGGAAATTTTTGTGCGCACCCCAGTATTCAAACCTCAAGGGTTTTGCCGGAACCCGAAATCCGACACTCAGTATCCAAATCCCCATTACAGTCAACACCAATTCCTGAAACGGAGACAGTCAAATCTGCGGAAACCGGACCAAAAAATGTTCCAAAAGATCGTATCGATCCTCCCCCGAACGGTGTAGAGAGGATCTCACCTTCCAAATTACCTAAAAGCTCCGATGTTCTTCTCCTCAAATTCTTCAGGCAGTTTCTTCGATCCACCGCCCCGTGTAGAATCCACCTCGATGTTGCTCGAATCTCCTCCCAATCACTCGCGCTGAAGAGGCCCCCTATAAGGCCCATTGTAGGGGAATCGACCCCTCCTCCTGCCTTAGCCGCCGGCACCATCACCGCCATCACACGCACTCTCTTGCCACCACCGCCAGATTACCTTCACGATCGCGGGAGCCCCTGTTTTTTTTTGTAAAATGACCACTACTGGAGCTGTCCATCCCCCTTCTGCTAGAGTTTACATAGAGATGAGAAGCACTTACCCGGATTGAAATTCGGCCTGTCTGCGTTTATGGTGGTACTTAATTACCCTATAAATTTAGGCTGGAGTTAATGCATTAATTTTTTCAATAAAAAACAATATTCGGTTAATGCAGTACTAAATTGATAACTATCACCTCTTTTGGGTAATCGCAGTGTATCTATTTATGGTGATACATCCATACACCGCTCTGTTTATGGATATCTATATGTCTCTCCATCCATACACCACTCTGTTTATGGTGATACATCCCCTATATGTCTGAACGGGACGAGTTCGAGAAACTTTTGGGCCTTCAAAGGGGTCAGCCATATTTGGCAAGACCGATCTGAACATCCAAAATCCCCCACTCTGGCCTCAAATCAGGAGGTGGTCTAGGGAAGTTCAGACGTCAACCACGCAGGCGTCGAACATCCTGCTACTTGTGACCTGCGTTGAGATTTCCCCGAAGAGGAGGGCATGATGCAGTACAATAGAGATAATTATTATCCCAGCTATGAAACCAAGGTTATCAATCTAGTAGAAGAACCAAGCAACACTATGTAAACAATACATGCACACAAACAACAAATCCTCATACCCAACGCGAACAAGGGGTTGTCAATACTGAGGGAGTCCTGGACTAGGGGTCCTCGGGCTGCCAGCCTATCTTTCATGGGTCGGACAGTCAGGCCGCGCTACAGCTGCTGGAAGGCCGGACTATTAGGCGGCACCGTATCCGGACATGAGACCTTTGATGCCTTGGTGTGTACTCCAAGTCAAGATAGAAGATTCAACATGCTTATTCCCTTGTTGTAACCGACCATATATAACCCTAACATCCCTGGCGTCTATATATCCACCGAAAAGTTCCTTTAGATTAGATTTGATGCAAAAACTAAGGGTTAGGTTTCCGCCAAACTCATCTTGGACCGGCCGATCTGAAGGTTTTGGTCTCACCGATTTGGCCCAGGGAATTGCACAAATACTACTCGGTATGACCAAAGTGTATGAATCGGTGTGACCGAGTTCTCTTTCTATGTGAAATCCTAGCATCTCGGGGTCACCGAACTACATTTTGGTCTGATCGAAATCGCATGTTTAGACTCTGTAGGTGCTTCGGTGTCACCGAGTTAGTCATATCGGTAGCTCTGAAATGCTTTCTGCAGAAAACTAAAATTAGGTTTTGTGTTAACTTTTTGCCAAAATAGTTGTGCTTTGTGATGCTCATCTACTCTTCCTATACCTATCTATTCACAGGAACAGTTTCAGAGATGTCAGACAACAGTGATAGTCAGAACATGTCAGAGGAGCAGGTGAATCTTAGTGGGGGCACTAGTCCCTCCAATAGCAGCTATGATAAAGGAAGCAGAAGCACTCGAAGCAACTTGCCTAAGGCCACTATTAGGAAAACAAAGAAGAAAACCTTAGATTCAAAGGATGAGGACTTTGAAGTTGAGGAAGTGACCTCAAAGAAGAAAGTGCTTAAGACGGAATATGGTGCTGCTGCGTCCACCAAGCCTGACATGAAGAAGAAAGCTCTTGCCAAGAGAATTCCCATGTCCAAAGCCAGAGCCTCCACTCAGGAAACTATGGAGTTCACTCTTGAACCAAGAGAAGAAGAGGCTGCTGGAGGAAAGAAGAGGAATGAAAGAGTCAAGAAGACTATGGTCAGGGTCATCGACAAACCTTCTATGGTTAGAGATTCTGAAGAAGAGGAGGAGGAAGAGGCTGTTGACCTCCTGCAAAGACCTAGAAGCTCATGGGGGATGCCATTAAGTCTGGGGCTGCTCCATCTAAGCCCAAGACAGCCCCCAAGCTAGCTGCTGCCACCAAACCATTTGCACCCAAGAGATCCACCAGGAACATCCCTGCTGCTGAAAAGAACAAGGGCCCAGTGCGAGAAGTTCAAGAGGAAGAAGAGCAACAAGTGCTTAGAAAATTAAAGCAAAAGATACCTGATCATGATGACAATCATCCCAGTGCTAAGAATATGAAGGACAGAAAAGATGTTGGATTGAGATTGTGGAGACAGTCTGATCCCTATGCTGTCAGGAGAAGGACTGCTGTTAACTATCGTTTTCACACCAAGGAACAACATGACTTTTATGAAACAGTGTTGCTGGACAAGAAACCCATTGTGTGTGACATGATACGGGTGGATTGAACCTATATTGATGACAATGAAGATTACTTCCCTGGAGTGCATGAGAGCTTTAGGATGAATGAAGTGGACAAATTTGTTGGACAGAAATTGATAAAGAGGAATGATGAGATGATTATGCAATTCTACTCCACTGCACATTTCTATCCAGATGGCAAGATTGTTTGGATGACAGAAGGAACCAGGTATCAGTCTACAATTGCCGAGTGGGCCAAGTTGATCAATGCCCCTGCGTAACATGAGGATGATATTGATGTGCATTCCAAGCCCAAGAATGACCACAACTCCATGTCACATATGTACCAGGAGATTCCTGATAAGGCTTTGGAGACTCACAAGTTTGGATCCATCTACTATCTTCTCTCTGGCTTGACCACCATCAGCACTATTTTAAGCCACACTTTATTGCCCAAGTTAGGAGATCATAGGATGATCCATGGCCATTCTATCAACTTGCTTCACTTGTTTGATATGCCACAAAAGTTCAAGGTGATGAGTCTCATTGTTGAAACAGTAAAGAGAACTGCATCTGATCAGAAGAGATCTTGTGGATATGCCCCTCACATTCAGATGCTTATCAACTTCAAGATGGGGACAGGGACATATCTTCTTGACAAAGAGCATCTTCCCCTGAGGCCAAACTTTGAGGACAATGAAGTTGTCATGGATGCATCTCATCCAACATGTGCAGAAGCCAAGGAGAAGAGAGAGAAAGCAAAGGCTGCAAAAGCAGCAAAGCTAGCTAGTGCTCCAGATGCTTCACAGGTGATGCTCAAGACCAAGCAGGATCAACTCAGCTTTCTGATTGGCCACCCTGAGTCAGAGTGTCAGGACCCCGACTCGATGTCACATCGATCTAGCTGGTAACACCTCATATCACTTTGCGGCCTCACGCACGGTATCCCCACGGGTGTCGTCTTACCTTTTCCCGGGACCGTTTGCGCCTTTTGGCTCACGTATATGATAGTGTCGCTAGCATCCATATGATAAAGAGCCCGGGCTGACATGACCAGTCGTAAACCCAAAGTGGCACAGACTTACAGGGACAGGCATCCATGACCCAACTTCGAACGTGTCGGTCATCAGCAAGTGGGTCCGGGCTGTAGCACTGGGCTAGCAGGACTCCGGTAAACCGGGCTGTAGCGGGCTAACAGGACTCCGGTACTCAAAGCGTGACATTTCCCCGAAGGGACAGACACAGGAACGAAGAAGGACACATGCCGGCCAGCCTAAGTGTTCCAGAGCAGTAGCAAGCTACCATGGCTCAGCGGTAACACTAGGAGACATTTCCCGGTAAGAGAGGCTACTAAAGATATACAACTAGATAGTCAGATCCCACACATACCAAGCATTTCAATCATACACACAATATGCTCGATATGTGCAAATACAACGAAGCATCACAACATGACTCTACGACACAAGTACTTTATTTAAGGCTCAGAGAGCCATACATAGCATACACAAAGGTACGGGTCTCACGACCCCACATACAAGTCATACATTCATACAAACCAGCAGCGGAAGTAACTTGTCTGAGTACAGACAACTAGTAAAATAAAAGAGGCTTGGAAAGCCTAGCTATACTACGTGGTCCATCACAAGCTCAGGGTCACCACCTGGGTCTTTAGCCTACTCGTTGATGTCAACGTCTACATAGAACCCATCAGAAGGGGTTGCAGC
>NC_041385.1:584253383-584255193 GCF_002162155.2 Triticum dicoccoides
GCCGGCCACACTCCCCTCCCTCTGTCGGGGCGAAGACGACAGAGGAGGGTGGTGGGCTGGGCCGGCTGCCGGCTGGGCCAGCCAGCTGGCTGGGCCGCACAGTGGAGGAGCCCAGGTAAGCTCCTCCTGTTATATATTTTTCTGTTTTTTAATTTCTGACATTTGTTTTGATTTAAATAATATATTAAATCATTTATTTAACTTATGCCAATTTTTGCAGGAGCTATTTATATTATTCCAGAGCTCTTTTATAATTGGCATAATATTTGGGCATATATTAATATATATAATTAATATATTTCCAATGCAAATATTTATGCATTAATTCCAAATGCCCAAAATAAATGTCCATGAGCCACTAAAAATATTGGTTTGATTTTTATCTCTGTCCAATAATTTCAGAGAGCAACATGAGCATTTTCTTGGACCCTTTTGGAGAAATTTTTATTTGGGTCATTTTCAAAATGATTCTGAGGGTTTCACAGATCCCCATTTCAAGTTTCTGATGAAGAGTAAACATGATGCAACACTCTAATGCATGACTAGCTAGGGTGTGACAACTCACCCCCACTCAAAAGAATCTCGTCCTGAGATTTGGGTTCCTCCGGGAAGAAGGCGGGATACTCGAGTCGAAGACGATCCTCCCTTTCCCAAGTTGCTTCATCCTCAGAATGGTGCGACCATTGAACTTTGAGAAATTTGATATTATGACGCCGGGTGGTACGTTCGGCTTGATCGAGGATACGAATGGGGTACTCTCGATATGTAAGATCATCTTGAAGATCAAGCGTTTCGTGGTCCACTTCACGGATAGGATCCGAGAAGCAACGCCTGAGTTGAGAAACGTGGAAGACATCGTGAACTCTGGAGAGGTGCGGAGGTAGTTCCAACTGGTAGGCAACTTCTCCTCGTTTGGCAAGGATGCGAAAAGGTCCAATGTAACGAGGAGCCAATTTGCCTTTGATACCGAAACGATGGGTTCCCTTCAGAGGGGTGACCCGAGGATAAGCCTTCTCGTCAACCTCGAAAGTCATAGCCTTATGTTTTCGGTCATATTGACTCTTTTGACGGGATTGGGCTGTTTTCAACTTTTCACGAACGATACGAACTTGTTCCTCTGCTTCCTGAATCATATCCGGGCCAAAGAATTGTCTTTCCCCGGTCTCTGACCAGTTAAGGGGTGTTAGACACCGTCGTCCATAGAGAACTTCAAAAGGGGCTTTACCTAAGCTAGATTGATAGCTGTTGTTGTAAGCGAATTCGGCAAATGGAAGGCACTTCTCCCAGTCCATTCCGAATGAGATAACAGAGGCTCGAAGCATGTCTTCTAGAATTTGGTTGACGCGTTCCACTTGACCACTCGACTGAGGGTGGAAAGCGGTGCTAAGGAGAGACGGGTTCCCATAGCATTTTGGAAACTTTCCCAAAATCGAGAGGTGAAAAGACTTCCTCGATCCGAGTTAATTTCCAAAGGAACACCATGGAGAGACACTATTCGGGAGATGTATAAGTCTGCCAGTTGACTAGCGGTTATACTCTCTCGAACAGGTAGGAAATGAGCTACTTTGGAAAGACGATCGACAACGACGAAGATAGCATTATTCCCTCTCTTGGTCCTGGGAAAACCGGTAATGAAATCCATACCAATTTTATCCCATTTCCATTCAGGGATAGCTAAGGGTTGAAGGGTGCCAGCAGGCCGTTGATGCTCTGCTTTTACACGACGACAGACGTCGCAATTTGCAATATACTGAGCAATTTCTCTCTTCATCCTAGTCCACCAGAACCTCTGGCGTAGGTCCTGATACAT
>NC_041385.1:584255611-584263340 GCF_002162155.2 Triticum dicoccoides
GGCGATGCAGGGCTTCCGGGGAGCTGTGGAGCGGTGGGGAGGAAGAGGGAGTCGAGGCGGAGCTCCTGAGCTAGTCGGGGGAGCGAGGGGTGGCCGGAGATGGCTGCTATGGCGAACGGCGGCGACGGTGGTGTTCGGCCGTGTGAGAGAGAGAGCGAGGGAGAGGAGGGGAGAGCCGAGGGAAGAGTGAGAGAGAGCAGGGGGGAGGGCGTGGCGTCGTCCAGGGCGTCGAGCGAGGAGGGGAGGCCAGGCAAGCAGGCGAGCAGGTGGCGTGGCGCGGTGGCGCGCGCGCGGGCCGGCCACACTCCCCTCCCTCTGTCGGGGCGAAGACGACAGAGGAGGGTGGTGGGCTGGGCCGGCTGCCGGCTGGGCCAGCCAGCTGGCTGGGCCGCACAGTGGAGGAGCCCAGGTAAGCTCCTCCTGTTATATATTTTTCTGTTTTTTAATTTCTGACATTTGTTTTGATTTAAATAATATATTAAATCATTTATTTAACTTATGCCAATTTTTGCAGGAGCTATTTATATTATTCCAGAGCTCTTTTATAATTGGCATAATATTTGGGCATATATTAATATATATAATTAATATATTTCCAATGCAAATATTTATGCATTAATTCCAAATGCCCAAAATAAATGTCCATGAGCCACTAAAAATATTGGTTTGATTTTTATCTCTGTCCAATAATTTCAGAGAGCAACATGAGCATTTTCTTGGACCCTTTTGGAGAAATTTTTATTTGGGTCATTTTCAAAATGATTCTGAGGGTTTCACAGATCCCCATTTCAAGTTTCTGATGAAGAGTAAACATGATGCAACACTCTAATGCATGACTAGCTAGGGTGTGACAACTCACCCCCACTCAAAAGAATCTCGTCCCGAGATTTGGGTTCCTCCGGGAAGAAGGCGGGATACTCGAGTCGAAGACGATCCTCCCTTTCCCAGGTTGCTTCATCCTCGGAATGGTGCGACCATTGAACCTTGAGAAACTTGATATTATGACGTCGCGTGGTACGTTCGGCTTGATCGAGGATACGAATGGGGTACTCTCGATATGTAAGATCATCTTGGAGATCAAGCGTTTCGTGGTCCACTTCACGGATAGGATCCGAGAAGCAACGCCTGAGTTGAGAAACGTGGAAGACATCGTGAACTCTGGAGAGGTGCGGAGGTAGTTCCAACTGGTAGGCAACTTCTCCTCGTTTGGCAAGAATGCGAAAAGGTCCAATGTAACGAGGAGCCAATTTGCCTTTGATACCGAAACGATGGGTTCCCTTCAGAGGGGTGACCCGAAGATAAGCCTTCTCGTCAACCTCGAAGGTCATAGCCTTATGTTTTCGGTCATAATGACTCTTTTGACGAGATTGGGCTGTTTTCAACTTTTCACGAACGATACGAACTTGCTCTTCTGCTTCCTGAATCATATCCGGGCCAAAGAATTGTCTTTCCCCGGTCTCTGACCAGTTAAGGGGTGTTCGACATCGTCGTCCATAGAGAACTTCAAAAGGGGCTTTACCCAAGCTAGATTGATAGCTGTTGTTGTAAGCGAATTCAGCAAATGGAAGGCACTTCTCCCAGTCCATTCCGAACGAGATAACGGAGGCTCGAAGCATGTCTTCTAGAATTTGGTTGACGCGTTCCACTTGACCGCTCGACTGAGGGTGGAAAGCGGTGCTAAAGGAGAGACGGGTTCCCATAGCATTTTGGAAACTTTCCCAAAATCGAGAGGTGAAAAGACTTCCTCGATCCGAGTTAATTTCCAAAGGAACACCATGGAGAGACACTATTCGGGAGATGTATAAGTCTGCCAGTTGACTAGCGGTTATACTCTCTCGAACAGGTAGGAAATGAGCTACTTTGGAAAGACGATCGACAACGACGAAGATAGCATTATTCCCTCTCTTGGTCCTGGGAAAACCGGTAATGAAATCCATACCAATTTTATCCCATTTCCATTCAGGGATAGCTAAGGGTTGAAGGGTGCCAGCAGGCCGTTGATGCTCTGCTTTTACACGACGACAGACGTCGCAATTTGCAATATACTGAGCAATTTCTCTCTTCATCCTAGTCCACCAGAACCTCTGGTGTAGGTCCTGATACATTTTAGTACTACCGGGATGAATGGTGAGAGGAGATTCATGAGCTTCCTTAAGGATCAATCGCCTCAGGTTTCGCACTTTGGGAACCACTAGTCGATTCCCGAAGTATACGACCCCTTGATCATTAATGGAGAAGCAATTCGCAATTCCTTTCTGGATGTTTCTCTTGATGCGGGAGATTCCCGGATCTACCTTCTGCGCTTTGATAATTTGATCCGTAAGGGTAGGTTTTGCCACCAAGGTGGAGATAAAACCTTGAGGAACAATGTGAAGGTTAAGCTTCCGAAATTCCTCATGGAGAAGCGGTTGACTTTGTTGTAACATCAGATTGTTGCAATAAGATTTACGACTTAGCGCATCAGCCATGACGTTGGCTTTCCCTGGGGTGTAGGTTATTCCTAAGTCGAAGTCGGTGATCAATTCAACCCAACGTCTCTGCCTGAGATTCAAATCCGGTTGGGTGAAAATATACTTCAGACTTTGGTGATCAGTGAATATTTCGCAACGATTACCGAGGAGGTAATGTCGCCAGGTCTTAAGTGCATAGACTACGGTTGCAAGTTCTAGATCATGAGTAGGATAATTCTCCTCATGTGGGTGCAATTGCCGTGAAGCGTAAGCAATTACGTGTCGATCTTGCATGAGAATGCAACCTAGTCCTTATCGTGAGGCGTCGCAGTAGATAACAAAGTCCTTAGAGAAGTCTGGCGGTACCAGTACGGGAGCAGAAGTCAGGCGTCTTTTCAGTTCCTGAAAGCTGTGCTCACATTGTGGAGTCCATTCGAACTTCTTATCTTTCTTGAGGAGTTCGGTTAGAGGTTTGGCAACTTTGGAGAAGTTCTCGACAAAGCGACGGCAATAGCTCGCTAAGCCTAGAAAACTCCGAACTTGCTTGACCGATTCGGGTGGAGTCCAATTAAGGACGGCTTGAACTCGCTCAGGGTTAACAGCGATACCTTTACCAGATATTACATGACCCAGATAGGTCACTTCTGATAACCAGAATTCACATTTAGAAAATTTGGCATAAAGGCGATGCTCTCGAAGTTTCTGCAACACTAGCCTTAGATGTTCGGCATGTTCTTCCTCGTTCTTGGAGTAGATGAGTATATCATCGAGGTAAACCACGACGAATTTATCCAAATACTCCATGAAGATTGAGTTCATTAACCGAGAAAAGGTGGATGGAGCGTTGGTTAATCCGAAGGACATGACGGTGTACTCGTATTGGCCGTAACGAGTAACAAAGGCCGTTTTAGGAATGTCCCCGTTTCTGATTTTGATTTGATGGTAGCCCAACCTCAAATCCATCTTGGAGAAGACTGAGGATCCAGCGAGCTGATCGTACAGGTCGTTGATCCTGGGAAGCGGATATTTGTTCTTGATTGTGACCAAATTGACAGGTCGGTAATCTACAACCATCCGGTCCGTACCATCCTTTTTCTTGACGAATAGGACGGGGCAAGCCCACGGAGAAGAGCTAGGTCGGATGAAACCCTTTTTCAAGGACTCATCGAGTTGTTTCTTAAGCTCGGCTAGTTCTAGGGGTGCCATCTTATAGGGTCTTCTAGCAATTGGAACAGTTCCTGGAATGAGGTCTATTACGAACTCAACATCCCTGTCAGGTGGAACACCTGGCAATTCCTCTGGAAAGACATCCGGGAAGTCACGGACTACCGGAACGTCCTCAAGGTCTGGCAAAGGGCTGGCGTTAAGAGAGTATAATTGTCGCTTGGCTATTCGGGTCAAGACATTGACTATCTTCCCCGAAGGATGGGTGAGTTGAACAGTCCTAGAGAAGCAATCAATTTGGGCATGATGAGCTGACATCCAGTCCATACCCAGAATGATATTAATATCTGAAGATTTAAGGGCTATCAAAGATGCAAGGAAAACAAGTCTGTCGACTTGGATTTCGTTTCCATGGCTTACTCTAGAAGTTTGCCATTTGGATCCCGGAGTTTGGATTACCATAGAGGTTGGCATATCACCGAATGCGATGTTATGCAAGCGAGCATAATTTTCAGATATAAAAGAATGAGAGGCTCCTGTATCGAAAAGAACAGATGCCGGGTGGCAATTAACAAGAAGCGTACCGAGAACGACGTTGGGATCCTCTTGAGCTTCTTCGGCAGAGATACAGTTGACATGGCCACGTGAAGCGGTGACCGGTTTAGCATGAAACACTTTCCCTGTCGGCTTGCCACGGCCAACAGCTTTAGCAGATTGATTGGGGGTGGTCTGGGGGCATTCACGCATATAGTGACCAGATTCCCCACACTTGAAACAAGTCACGGAACTGGTACGTGGAGGAGCATTATTGGTTGGACCCCCATAGGGCTTGGCTGGAACAGACTGTTGAACAGGGCGAGGCGCCTGGAAAGATGGCCTCGGTGTGAACCTGGGTGGCAGGGCGGTGTTGGGTACCCACACGCGACGCTTCTGAGGACCAGCACCGGATGAGGAGCCCATGTCACGTCCATGCTTGCATGTTGCGTCATAGTCAGTCTGACCAGTTTCAGCACTGATGGCTTTGTTGACAAGTTTCGAAAAAGATGTGCACTCATGCAGACGGAGGTCGCGGCGAAGCTCAGGACTAAGGCCCTTACGGAACCTTGCTTGCTTCTTGGCGTCAGTAGACACTTCCTCAGTTGCATATCGGGCGAGATTACCAAACTCCCTGCTATAGGCATCCACAGAAAGTCGGCCTTGGGTGAAACTGCAAAATTCTTCACGTTTACGGTCCATGAGACCCTCCGGAATGTGATGTTCACGGAAAGCCTCGCTGAATTCAGCCCAAGTTGTGACATGGCCCGCTGGGCGCATAGCTCCATAATTCTCCCACCATAGACTGGCGGGGCCTTCAAGATGATATGCAGCAAAGGTGACCTTGTCAGCCTCCGCTACCAGCGCGGAACGCAGTTTATGAGAGATACTGCGAAGCCAGTCATCAGCGTCGAGAGGCTCGACGGAGTGGTGGAACGTGGGTGGATGCAATTTGATAAAATCACTGAGTAACACCACGTTAGCCCTCTGATGGTGTGCTGTATTCTGTTCAATACGCTCCAACAAACGGTTTGTCTCCCGCTTGTTTCTCTCAGCTTCCATCATCACCTCGGCTAGTGAAGGAGGATGAGGCAGATTTACATCCCTGGCTTCACTGCCTTCGGCCCGCTCTTGAGAAGCGGGGTTAGCGCGCGTGTTGACCATCCTAGGTAAACAAGACAATGATTTAGTCAGGATGGTAAAATTCTGACATAGGATTCATAATGTAAGAAATAACTCGGAATGCAAGATGATCATCCGTATGACATGGTAGATACAGAAACTGCTTCTTTTATTCCATCGTCATACACACCATACAGGGTTTAGTACAAGACCAAACAAAGTACTATTACGGTGAAAAGAGGATTACATCTCATCGGAGACATTCCAAGCTCCTATACATTATTTTTCTACATCTCCGGAAAGAGTACAAACTAGGTCATATCCCACGAGTCACGCGGGACGATAGACGACACAGCTAGTGCGAACTAGTGATACTACCACTAACTCAGACCGATCCGTAGTAGTCCTCGTAGAAGTCACCTCCATAGCCTGGGAGCTCAACATGATCATCTGGAAACAGACGGTCTCGCGGAGCTTGTGGACCATAGGGGCTAGGATGAGGCCTTGGACCAACAAACGGTGGCCTGCGGGGACCGCGAGGTGGGGTGATGCCTCCTACATCACGCCAAACCATCACGTCTGGCAGAGCAGATCTCACAGGATAGAGATCGCACATATCTGAGAATCTAGCTTGCACCGCCGGTGCGAACCGAGTCAAAGTGGCCCAGTGGTCAGCACGGGTGTTGAAGAGCTCTAGCCTTAAGGCCCGATTTTCACGGTCCTTATCCTCGAGCATCTCAGCAGTGGTGCGAGTCCGTGAATCCTCCTGAGTGGAGTCAGCATAGATAGCCTGGAGATACCCTTGTGCTCCCGGAAGTGATCCTGGCATATACCGGAAATCAGAGTTCCGAAATAACCCAGATCTGACTTGCATAATGGTCATCATAGAGTAGGCGGCGTCCTGCACAGCCATCTCAATAGTAACCCCGAGTCCATAGGAGCAGTGAAGAGGCTCGGTGGATCCAGGATACGATGGAAATATCCTGACAGTGCAGAGATACTGGCTTTGATTAAAGTCTCGGAATTGCTCTTCGACCGTGTACTCAGGATACCAGCGGTATCCAGCCTCAGTCATTACCCTGACCAACTTAGCAGTATGGCCGGGTACATCTAGGCATCGAGTCAGGCGAACCACTTGATTGAGGTCGCGAGTGGCCATCTGAAAGCACAATCATAATGCAAGGGCATTAGAATTTCTAGCAAAATTTCGGCAGCATGACAGCTGTAAATGCTCAAGAAGGATTTTGAGACATTTGACAAAGGATTTCGTACACACTCAACATCACCATATCAAAGTTCTGAAACCATTCTGGCAACATAATGCGGTAGTAGATCTGAACTAGGCTTGTATCCATCAAACTTATAAGGTACTACTGATTAGTAACACGTGATCCTGATAGAGGGAATAGGTCCTAATTCCTTATCCCCCGGTAGAAGAATGGACTGACTCAGATCAGAAAGTCATAAGGTATAAGGAGTAAAAGAGCCTTACGTTCCAACCCACAAACAATTCCCCTACATATAACTAAAGAATTTCTAGACTCAACATCGACCAGTTTGGCTTGGAGAACCTACAGGCAGTCCAGCTCTGATGCCAACGCTGTCAGGACCCTGACTCGATGTCACATCGATCTAGCTGGTAACACCTCATATCACTTTGCGGCCTCACGCACGGTATCCCCACGGGTGTCGTCTTACCTTTTCCCGGGACCGTTTGCGCCTTTTGGCTCACGTATATGATAGTGTCGCTAGCATCCATATGATAAAGAGCCCGGGCTGACATGACCAGTCGTAAACCCAAAGTGGCACAGACTTACAGGGACAGGCATCCATGACCCAGCTTCGAACGTGTCGGTCATCAGCAAGTGGGTCCGGGCTGTAGCACTGGGCTAGCAGGACTCCGGTAAACCGGGCTGTAGCGGGCTAACAGGACTCCGGTACTCAAAGCGTGACATTTCCCCGAAGGGACAGACACAGGAACGAAGAAGGACACATGCCGGCCAGCCTAAGTGTTCCAGAGCAGTAGCAAGCTACCATGGCTCAGCGGTAACACTAGGAGACATTTCCCGGTAAGAGAGGCTACTAAAGATATACAACTAGATAGTCAGATCCCACACATACCAAGCATTTCAATCATACACACAATATGCTCGATATGTGCAAATACAACGAAGCATCACAACATGACTCTACGACACAAGTACTTTATTTAAGGCTCAGAGAGCCATACATAGCATACACAAAGGTACGGGTCTCACGACCCCACATACAAGTCATACATTCATACAAACCAGCAGCGGAAGTAACTTGTCTGAGTACAGACAACTAGTAAAATAAAAGAGGCTTGGAAAGCCTAGCTATACTACGTGGTCCATCACAAGCTCAGGGTCACCACCTGGGTCTTTAGCCTACTCGTTGATGTCAACGTCTACATAGAACCCATCAGAAGGGGTTGCAGC
>NC_041385.1:584265219-584421611 GCF_002162155.2 Triticum dicoccoides
AATTCAAATATGGCCTTTTTAAGTGCCTTTTCTTGTTCTGCTTAAAACATCAATTTAACTTGTTTGATCATGCATGAAAATAGTACAGATGGATAGATTGGATTTTTCTGATCATTTTTCATATATAATTTGTCCAATTTGGAGTTACAGAATAAAAGTTATGAATTTTTGAAGTTTAAATAATATTCTGGAATTTCCTGATTTAAATTAAATCCAGAAAATCAATTACTGCGTCAGCCTGACGTCAGTGTGACGTCAGCAGGTCAACGGAACTGGTCCAGGTCAAACCTGACAGTGGGTCCCGCATGTCAGGGTGATTATTTTAATTAAAACTTAACTAAAACTAATCCTGTTTAATTAACAGGGCTGGGCCCCACCTGTCATTGACTCAGGGGAGTCAACCAGGGCCCACCCGTGGTCAAAGTGGATGTCGGCTGCCGGCGTTTAGTCGCCGGCGAGCCCGACGCGGCGGCGGAAGTGGTTTTGGTCATTTCAGCCACCAAACGGACCGCGGAGACCACCGGAGTGGAGCTGAGGCCAACCCGCAGCTCTTGGCGGAGCCCGTTGGGGTCGGGGTGGCCGGAGTCGACGGCGGCGAGCTCGGCTGCGGCCGCCGGGGTTCGGTCGTGCACGGGAACGGTGCTGGAGCTCGAAGTCGAGCAAAACGAGGCGCTAGGGATGCTCTACGGGGTCTTGCGAACTCGTTGGACTCGCCGGGGTGACCAAATGGTCACCGGAGCTGCGTCGACGGCGAGCTCGGCGACGGCGGAGGTTCGGCCGTGGTGGGGAGGTGGCTACGGTGAGGGAACGAGGGGAAGGAGAGGGGGAAACGGTGGCGTAGCTCACCGCAGTTGCAGTGGGCGTCGAAGTGGGCTCGGGGACGCGCTGGAGACGGCGAATTCGACGGCGACGGTGGTCGGAGCCCGAAGAGGGGAACGGCGACGTGGCGGCGATGCAGGGCTTCCGGGGAGCTGTGGAGCGGTGGGGAGGAAGAGGGAGTCGAGGCGGAGCTCCTGAGCTAGTCGGGGGAGCGAGGGGTGGCCGGAGATGGCTGCTATGGCGAACGGCGGCGACGGTGGTGTTCGGCCGTGTGAGAGAGAGAGCGAGGGAGAGGAGGGGAGAGCCGGGGGAAGAGTGAGAGAGAGCAGGGGGGAGGGCGTGGCGTCGTCCAGGGCGTCGAGCGAGGAGGGGAGGCCAGGCAAGCAGGCGAGCAGGTGGCGTGGCGCGGTGGCGCGCGCGCGCGCCGGCCACACTCCCCTCCCTCTGTCGGGGCGAAGACGACAGAGGAGGGTGGTGGGCTGGGCCGGCTGCCGGCTGGGCCAGCCAGCTGGCTGGGCCGCACAGTGGAGGAGCCCAGGTAAGCTCCTCCTGTTATATATTTTTCTGTTTTTTAATTTCTGACATTTGTTTTGATTTAAATAATATATTAAATCATTTATTTAACTTATGCCAATTTTTGCAGGAGCTATTTATATTATTCCAGAGCTCTTTTATAATTGGCATAATATTTGGGCATATATTAATATATATAATTAATATATTTCCAATGCAAATATTTATGCATTAATTCCAAATGCCCAAAATAAATGTCCATGAGCCACTAAAAATATTGGTTTGATTTTTATCTCTGTCCAATAATTTCAGAGAGCAACATGAGCATTTTCTTGGACCCTTTTGGAGAAATTTTTATTTGGGTCATTTTCAAAATGATTCTGAGGGTTTCACAGATCCCCATTTCAAGTTTCTGATGAAGAGTAAACATGATGCAACACTCTAATGCATGACTAGCTAGGGTGTGACACAGAGTCATGAGAGTCTTGAGAGGATCATTGAGAGAAAATTTCATGATCTAGATGTGAAGGTCACTGAGATCCAATCAACTGTGGATAAACTCCAGAAAGAGCTTGAAGAAAGGAGTGAAGGGCCAACCACATATGCTTTTCAGCAAGTGCCTAGGGCACAATGGTCATTAGCTGTGCCAGTTGCCAGTGATACCAGGACAACAATGTCAGCACCTGCAGCAACTGCCTCAGTCATTCCTCCAGTTTCAACTCCTCCAGCTCCACAAACATCGGCTGAAGCTTTTGCAGACAGATTCATCTCTACATCATCTATGCACACCAGAGCAACCAGCTAGAAGACCCCTTCAGGAGCTCCCGGAGATCGTGCCTAGAGTGTTGCATTGCACTATGCATTTTCAAGCTTTTTGGTAACTTGTTTCCAAAGGGGGAGAAAGTGTATAGATCATTAGGCTTCGAGAGAGAATGTTTTGCCTTTTTGTTGCCTCTCTTGCTACTTTGGTCATTTGCTTTGATCGTTTGCATGCTACAATATTTGTGTTTGTGCGTGAGATACTCTTATGATCATGTGTTTGATCATACTATGCTTTAATGTGTGCTTGCTTGATGATATCCATTACACTTATGTATGGTCAATCATGTTTGTCCTTGGTGATGAGTGCATATTTCTTATAGCTTATCATTTTGAGCACTCCATCAAGATGTATGTGACATGGAAGAGTGACCCATGATCCTAATCGATTGTGCATTTGCATTCAAAAGCAAATTTTAAATAATTCAAAAATTTAGGGGGACCTCTTGCTTAGCACATACTTCTCAAAGCGATGATGTATTTCTCTTATATTATCATTTGTCGAAGCTTTGATCTATATGTTGTCATCAATTGCCAAAAAGGGGGAGACTGAAAGTGCGACTAATCCCTGGGTGGTTTTGGTAATTCATAACAACATATAGCTCATTGAACTAATATCCATTCAAGTTAAATATTTCAGAAAGTTCAATGACTGGCATGGCATGTACTAGAGATGTGGACCCCTCAAAATGCTAAGGACAAAGATTGGCAAAGGCTCAAGACTCTTCATTTTCATTTTAGTGATCCAAGATCACATTGAGTCCATAGGAAAGCCAATACTATTAAAAGGGGATGAGGTGTTGCTTAATGGTCTACTTGCTCAAAGTGCTTAGTGATATTGCTCCAAAACCCTCAAGCACTTTCTCTTTTTCCACCGATGTCCAAAACCTAAAGTCAAACTCGGCCCCACCGATTTGATCTATCTGGCGCCACCGAATTCATTTGACATAGTCATAGCCAGAAACCCTAATCAATTTGGTCTCACTGATACAACTCGGTCTTACTGAGATGGCTTTGCAAACTCTCTGTTTCCCTTCGTAACATTTCGGTCTCACTGAAACGTGCGATCAGTCCCACTGAGTTTGCATTGCAAACTCTATGTTTCCTTTTCATAACATTTTGGTCTTACCAAAATGAGCGATCGGTCCCACTGAGTTTGCTTGACCAAGTCTCTATTTGCTCACCGCTGAAATTGATCTCACCGAGTTCATGCGATCGGTCTCACCGAGATGAGGTTTTTCCCTAGCCCTAGCACATCGGTCCCATCAAGTTGATCTCATTGTTCCCAACGAGATTCCTAACATGCACATTTTGAACTAAATCGGTCTCACCGAGTTTCTCTATTCTATCTGACCGAGTTGGGTAAAAAGTGTGTAACGGTTGGATTTTTTGTGGAGGCTATATATACCACTCCACCCCTTCTCCATTTGAGTGAGAGCCATCAGAACGCACCTACACTTCCACTACTCATTTTCTAAGAGAGAACCACCTACTCATGTGTTGAGACCAAGACATCCAATCCAACCACAAGAATCTTGGTCTCTAGCCTTCCCCAAGTTGCTTTACACTCAAATCATCTTTCTACCATAGCTAAATCTGTGTGAGAGAGTTGAGTGTTGGGGAGACTATCATTTGAAGCACAAGAGCGAGGAGTTCATCATCAACACACCATCTATTACCTTTTGGAGAGTGGTGTCTCCTAGATTGGTTAGGTGTCACTTGGGATCCTCCGTCAAGACTGTGGAGTTGAACCAAGGAGTTTGTAAGGGCAAGGAGATCGCCTACTTCATGAAGATGTACCCAAGTGAGGCAAGTCCTTTGTGGGCGATGGCCATGGTGGGATAGACAAGGTTGCTTCTTCCTGGACCCTTTGTGGGTGGAGCCCTCCGTGGAATCGTGCAACCGTTACCCTTCATGGGTTGAAGTTTCCGTCAAGGTGGATGTACGATAGCACAACCTATCGGAACCATGCCAAAAATCTCTGTGTCTACATTGCATTTGCCTTCTCCAAAACCTTCCCTTTACCTTCATATGCAATGTTTTACTTTCCGTTGCTACACTCTTAGAATTGCATATGTAGGTTGATTGCTTGACTTGTGCTAAGTTGCTAAAATCTGCCAAGACATAAAATTGGGAAAAGGCTAGATTTTTATTTGGTCAAGTAGTCTAATCACCCCCGCTCTAAACCTACTTTTGATCCTACAAGTGGTATCAGAGGTTTGGTCTCCATTTTCCTTGATTCCATAGCTTTTGGTGATCATAGCCTTGGTTTCACAACCTAGGAAAGTATGGCGTCTAGTGAGGGAAATTACCACCGTAGAGGTCCTTACTTTGATGGTACTAATTTTGCTAGTTGGAAGCATAAGATGAAAATGCATATTCTTGGTCATAACCCCGCCATTTGAGCTATTTTGTGTATCGGTTTGCAAGGTGAATTATTTGAGGATGGAAGAGAACCAAATCGTGAAGCAACTGCGGAAGAATTGAAGATGTTGCAATACAATGCACAAGCTTGCGATATCCTCTTCAATGGATAGTGCCCTGAAGAATTTAGTAAAATCAGCCATCTTGAGAATGCAAAGGAAATTTGGGATACATTGGTTGATATGCATGAAGGTACCGAGTCCGTCAAGGAATCCAAATTGGATGTGCTTCAAAGTCAACTTGACAAGTTCAAAATGAAGGATGGTGAAGGAGTCGCTGAAATGTACTCTAGGCTTGCTCTCATCACAAATGAGATTGCCGGCTTAGGAAGTGAAGAGATGACCCACAGATTCATCATCAAGAAGATCCTAAGAGCCTTGGATAGAAAATATGATACCGTGTGCACTTTGATCCAAATGATGCCAATTACAATGATCTCAAGCCAATGGAAGTCATTGGAAGAATTGTTGCTCATCAGATGTCACTTAAGGATAAGGAAGAGTTGTTGGTGGGTTTTAAAAAAGCTTCAGCGATTTATAAAAAGCACGAGTATTTCTGTTAGTTATTTTCAAAAAAGTTCATGAATTTGAAAAAATGTTGACAAAAAAGTGAACAGGTGACAAGTATAAAGGAAAAAGAAATCAAACAGAAAACAAAAAAGGAAGAGGAGAAAAAAAGGGAAGGAAAACCCAAAGAAAAAAAATAGATTGGAAGCATCTAGAAGGTTCTCAAAAACGAAATAGTCTAGCGGCTCATGAAAAAACTGGTGCACGCTACGTACATTCAAACAAGAAGAAAAGGAAATTTGAATGGACCGAGCTCAGGATGGAGGGGGGAGGGTGTGCGCCAGGTTGCCAAAATATTAAAAAAACGGCATGTCAAGCGCTGAATAGGATTTGTGGCATTTCTCTCTGTGAAAAAACATGTAACATCCCAATTTCCAATTTGGATGTATACCTAGATCATTCATATGCATTTCATATTTTATTGCATTTTGGTTTTTATTTGGTTGAGATCCAAGAAATCTTAAGCAACTCAAGGACCCAAGGAGAGAGTTGGAGGTTTCATTCAAATTTTCATTTTTGAATTTATTCAAATTTGAAAAAGTGGATCAATTTGATTTTCAACAATTTCTCTCCAATAACTTCAAAACAATAAAAATAAATGAGAGAAGATAAAATAACTTCTTCAAAACAAAGGAGAAATGTTGGAAAAGAAATTTGGAAGTTAAATTATTTTTATTTGAATTTTATTTGCAAGTTTTATTTGGTTGAATTAGAGAAAAACATGCATTTTTAAAAATTACATTTAGTCCAGAAAAATGTTCACTTTGTCAAATATTAGGTAGGGATGGTGAAAATTGTTTATGGAATTTTAGGACCTTTATTTTTTTTATTAGGATTTTTCTTCGCGGCACTGTTTTTTTTAAAGAGTTAACTAGGCTGGCCCAGCCGAAGCCGGGCCATGGCCCAGTGCGCCAACAGCCACCGGCGCCGTCACCGAGCCGGACTCCGGCAGGAGTCCGAGCTACAGCCGCCACCACCCTTACCGACTCCGCAAGCCACCGCGATCCCCGGGGCCTTTAAAAATGGGACCCCCAGCCCCCTCTCACCCCATCCAGCCGCTGCCACCTCGAGCTCTGTCACCATAGTCGCCGCCGCCACCAGCTCGTACCACCGCCACCGCTAGCTGCTGCTGCCGCTGCGCGTCGCCGCTGCTACTGCTGCCTCGCACCGCGCCGCCGCTGCTTGATGTCGCCCAGCCCACCGTTGACCTCGCCCGAAACTGCCGACTCCTCTGCCGGTTCTCGTCGGAAAAATCGATAAACCCTAGATCGGTTTATTTTTGGTTTTTCCGATCCAATCGGTTTTCTCGGTTAAATAGTACAGATCGATTTTATTTTTATTAGACCTAGTAAATAGCAAACGTTCACCCGTTAGAATCTGTTAACAAACGAATTCGTTCGTTAGTCTCTGTTAGCGGACGTTCGTCCTATAGTTTTTTCTTTTTCTGTTTATTTTCACCCAGGGACCTATCCGCCAATAGTTTTATTGCGATTATGCCCCTAATCTTCAAACTAGCGTAACTTTTAGCCCGTTTATCCAAATTAGATGAAACCAATGCCTAAATCTTCGCAATGATCCCCTCTTTCCAGTAAACCAACTTGAACATGATTTTGACAATTAAAAAATTGAGTTTAGTTCAGATTAGGTTGCGATCTTGTTTTGTTTGTATCTTGAGTTTTGTAACTCCGTTTGAGTTGATTCTTTTTGCAAATCGTAGCTAATTACATATACCTACTGTTATGATCTAATCCACATGAAAATAATGCTATTAGGTTTCGTTTTTTGTATAGTTTAGTTGTTTGTTTGTTCTCGAGTTTATTTGGATCTTTTCTCGTTTTCTCTTTGCATCGTTTGATTGATTGCTTATGTATGCTATTGTTTGTCTACGCTAGATTTTCCGGAGTGTGAAGCTTGTTACTAAGAATCTCTAGAGTTTTCCGATCATCGGCAAGGTAAGTTACACTTTGATCATACTCTTCTATTCCCAGTTTTTACTATGCATTAGTATTGCCCCTCAAATTTTTGCATGAGTAGGATTGGGAACATGTGGTTTGGTTGTAGTACTTGAGGTAGGAACCTAATACCTTTGATCACCCCGGGAATATACGTTATGCTCTTTTATTGCTTAGCCATGCTCATAGACGGGGATTGGATCGTGATACACATGGAAGTTGTGGGAGATATTAATTTTGGATAACATTAAGGTGGCAACTTTAATACACATCTGGGTGGATTGGTTGGGGCACCTGGAGAATCCAGTGCTAGCCCATTTGGGAAATCCCGGAGTACCATTGTGATTTTTCCTCGGTTTGCCACCTAGGCTCAAAGGGATCATATGATATTTCATGCCTAGAAACTTCCGTGTGCAGCCACAAGCCATTATGGGCTCTGGCATAGTTGAGTAAGTTGTGTGAGCTCTTGAAGAGGTGGACTAGCAGATGTGGGGGAAAGTAGGTGTACCGGTCTACCCAGAGTAGAGAGTTAATGCTTCAAAAATATTATGTCTCGATCTTCCGATCATGGACGCAGTCGAGTCTTGTGGGGAAAAGTGCGCAACCTTTGTAGAGTGTATAAACTAATCATGGTTAGTCGTGTCCCCGGTTATGGACATCTTGAGTATCTAGAAGTGGATATTATTGTTGATATCATCACTCTTAAATAAATTGAATTGGGTTTAATGATGATTACTTGCTTAATGTTGGGATTTGAGTTGGAGGAACCTACTCAAATATTGGTTTAGTTTTGTAGTAAATAAAAATTATTCCTTTATTGTAGGGAAAATTAGCTTTATGCAAAACATTAAACTTAGAGCCACCACCAGCCAAATTTGCATGTAGATATAGTTCTTGCATTCAATTGCTCTTTAGTGTAACTCTGCCAACATATTCAATGTGCTGACCTACATGGCTGCAACATCTCATGTTGCAGACTTTTCTGATGATGAATAAGGTGCGATAGGTCGTTTTCATGAACTCAACTATGCTGTTGGAGTTGAAGGACTCATTTATCTTCAAAGCTTCCGCAGTTATTTAGTTTAGATGGCCTTCAGCCATTTTATTTGTGTATCAGATACTCTTTAAGAGGACCTTGATGTAATAAGTGTGTGATTGAACTCTGTTATAAGTCCTCGAGTACTGTGTGTGTCAGCATACCAATGCAGGGATGACACTTAAGCACAAAGACTTCGGTCCATTGGGATCGTGGTCGCTACAAGATGGTTTCAGAGCACACGCTGACTGTAGGACGCGACCACTAGGAAAAGCCACAAGATTACTCTTCTTTGCTCATTTCTAATTCTCCTCTATTTCTACTCTATAGATGGCGGACCCCAGGAACAAATTCACTCAGCCGGATGATGACACCCCTTTCGGACGACACTTGAAGGAAGTCACGGAGTACCTGACATCAGACTACCAAGCTTCATTGGAACTTTCTTTGCAACCTTACCGGAAGAGGAGCGCTAGAGGATCAAAGTTCATGTAGCTGGGAGGACGTTTGCACCAACAACGAAGCCCATTGATTTTACCTTGGATGCACCAAGTTGGAACTTGGGAAAGAGCATGGCAGCCCACATCACTTTTGGACGTATTTGTGAGGTGTATCACAAGGAGCTTGAAGACACCGTCTATCATATATGTGGATGCCAAGACGAGGAATGGGGGATGATTCGTACTAGGAAGGATGGATCAATTGCAGCTTACATTCACGAGATGGATTAGCACATTCATCAATATGAGAACCAGATGTGCTCTATCATGAAGAAGACCAAGAAGTTGATGAAGAAGAATATCGACCTAGAAGAGGAACTCAAGTCAACACACGACGGATATGAAGAGGAAATTGTCATGCTACTAGAGAAGCATGAAGACCTGAAGAAGAAGCTAGGAATACCCATGGAGAGCTAGAAGCGAGAACCTAAAGTGGAGATCCGTTCGGAGGACTACATATTCTTGGACGATACCGACACGGATAGTGATGCAAATGATGACAGTGATGATGACTACATAGACGAAGCTGGAGTAGATATTATGGAGTCTTCCACCGATCAAAATTTCTAGATGACCACCATGTTACTAGTAGTATTTCTCCAAGTAGTTAGCATCGATCGATTTGTAATCGTAGTTTAGATCGTTTGTGTGAACCTTCTTTGTTATTGAATTAAGTGAATTGATTGTATTTGCCTCATATGCATATGGGTAGTGAAATCTCCCTTAGACCTTATTCTATTCTGTCTTCTCACCCCCTCTAACCCATCAGATGCCTCCGAGACGTGACACCAGATTCGTGTTCCCGCCGGAGCTCACTTGGTTGATCCAGCAGAAGAATGCCTTGATGCAGATGTAGTCCAGAATCAGAATCAGAACCAAGGCAACAACAACAACAAGAACCCACCGCCACCACCCCCTGTTGACAACCTAGCCCATTTTCTAAGGTTAAATCTGCCGGTGTTCTCTAGCAGCACCGAGCCGATTGTTGCAGATGATTGGCTCCACAAGATTGGGAGAGAGCTGACCACTGCAGGATGCACAGATGTGGAGACAGAGTGAGCTTTGCCGCGCATCAGCTTGATGGACCCGCAACATCTTGGTGGGATAACTTCACCACCATGTATCCCATTGCTACAATTACATGGGATCAGTTTCAGTAGGCCTTCCGCACCACACATGTCTCAGCTGGAGCAATGAGTTTGAAGAAGCGCGAGTTTTGCAACTTTCACCAAGGAAGTCATACAGTGGGACAGCATGTGGATGAGTTCAGCAAGTTAGCACGCTATGCCCTGGATGATGTGGCCACAGATGCCACAAAGCAGGAGAAGTTTCTTGAGGGACTCAATGATGAGCAGAGTATGCAGTTGATGGTGGCAACTTTCAAAAACTACCAGGAGCTGTTAGACCGGGCCCTCATGATGGAAGGCAAGTAACAACAGATTGACAATCGCAAGATGAAGTATGGATAGGGGAGGTACACTTCTGGAGCTCAACAGAAGCCCCAATATTCCCCGTACCCAGGAGGACATACTCATAACCATGGAGGCCATAACCATGGAGGGCATACGCATAATGGAGGAAGTTCACACAACCACAGTGGCCCTAAGAATGGCAATGGGAATGGAGGAACAACAGTCAGAACCGTTCCAACCCCATGACACCCGCCAAGAAGGATCCGAGTCACATTACTTGTTTCAAATGTGGGAAGACCAGACACTACGCCACTGAATGTTCTGAAGCAAAGAATGGAAATGGCAACGGAAGTTCTGCAAAGAAGCCCAACCCCTTCACCAGAGGTCAGGTGAACCATGTCATTGTGGAGGAGATTGAGTAGCAGCCCGACACAGTTATCAGTAAGTTTTTGATTAATGCATTTACATCACTTGTTCTTTTCGATACTGGTGCATCTCATTCATTCATATCAAGGGGGTTTGTGGATAAGTACAAGTTGCCCACAATAGCTCTTAAGTCACCTATGTTAGTGAGTTCCCCAGGAGCAGAGTATATGGCTAGTAGGGGATGCTATCAGTTGCTAGTAACCATAGGTAGACATGTTTTCCCCACCGACCTGATTGACCTGGAGTCACAAGGATTGGATGTGATACTAGGCATGGATTGGCTATCCAAGTTTGAGGGAAACATCGATTGTGCTAGTAAATCAATTCTTCTCACTACCTCAGAAGGAAAAGGATCAAGTATGTGTCTAGGCATGCGCCGAGGAGGACACAAGCACTACAAAAAAAGGACACATCCGTGACATTTTGGCCCGAACGAATTTTTTTCCTATCATACTTATGACACTTCTATGACGATAATTGTGACAAAACCCGGTATCATCATAGATGTGGTGGGCTCCTACTTCTATGACAAAAAATCATAGCAGAAAATGGGCTTTTCATCCTGGGTGGACCGGAGACGCAGCTGCATGACATTCTTTGGGCCGTCCATGACGGGAAAAACCGTGGTAGAAGGCGAGGGCGAGGAAAATTTTGGGGAGTTCCCGGTTATGGTGGGTGGTCGGGGGCCGAGCGATGCGCGTTTCTCTTGTACACGTACGCGCTTGTGTGTGAGGTGTTGGCTCTAACTGAACTCGAGCGAGGCGTTGGGCTCTAACTGAACCCGGACGATTGCACTGCAGACTATGCGTTACTGAACCCGAGCAATCGATCGATGGCTATTAACTGAACACGATCGAGCGATTCCTTCGCTACTGCTGCTAACTGAAGTCGATCGATGCTGCCTCTGGATGAACAGTGAGCGGTTGCCGGGGGGGTTGGATGAACAGTGAGCAGTGGGGTGGATGAACAGGACCCCGTGCACTTGCCTCTGGATGAACAGGACCCCGATCGATCGAGCCGGTGGGGGCTGGATGAACAGGACCCCATGAAGGGCTGGATGAACAGTAGACGGTGGAGGGGTGCCCGTGGAGGGGCGGTTGAACAGTGGCCGGTGGAGTAGCGCACGGTGGAGGCTGGATGAACAGGAGCCCGTGGAGGCTGGAGGAGGTCGACGGTAGCCTGTGGAGGCTGGAGGAGGTTGACGGTGGAGATGAACAGTATCCCATGGAGTCCCGTTTTGCGGTACGCCACACCCCTCTAGATGAATAGGACCCCCGTTTTGACTGTAGCGCTCCAACACAAGTCCGTTTCGTCCATTTTGCGGTACGCCACACCCCTCCCGATCAACATGACCCCCATTTCGACCGTAGGAGGTCCGTTTCCTCCGTTTTGCGGTATGCCAGACCCCTCCCGATGAACAAGATCCCGTTTCGAACGTGGCCGGTCGAATACAAGGCTGTTTCCTCCATTCTGCGGTATGCCAGGCCTCGTTTCCATCGCCTGTTCCGTCCAACCCCTCCAGATGAACATGACAACACATTCCGTTTCGACCCAGCCGGTTGGCTCCCCTTGAACACGACGTCGACGTTGTTTCTCTGTTCTGACCCAGCCATGTACACGAGCCCTGGCCGTACGTATGCGTGAGTAGGCGTTTGAGACCCCGCCCGTATGTGCACATACGTGGTCATATTTTCTTTCTTGCACACTGGCCGTACATACGTGTACATGCTACGTGCGTGCATCTACTAGGACATGTGCGCGCCTCTACATCGACCATTATATATGTATGTACATGTTCGCGACCAGAATGACAATGCTACGTACACTTCGACCAGGTGGGTCCTGACTGTCAGGCACTTCCTTGCATGCGAAGATGTAGCTGGTGGGTCCCAGCAGCCAGGGGGGCGAATCGTTTTTTTTCGGACGCACTTCCTTGCGTGCGAAGATGTAGCTGGTGAGTCCCAGCAGTCAGGGGGGCGAATCGTGTTTTTGCCCGGATGCACTTCCTTGCGTGCGAACGTGTAGCTGGTGGGTCCCAGCAGTCAGGGGGCAAACGTTTTTTTCACGAAATATGGTGGCTCGTCCGGTGGGTCCCTGCTGTCAGGTGGAGGAATAATTATTTTGCACATAATAAGGAGGCACTTCCTTGCGGCTGCCGTGGACCCAGCTGTCAGCCTCTCCATGTACAGTACTCTTCCGAAGGAAGTCGGTCGTTGACCACATTGACCACGCCGCGCCGAGAGCACCACGGTGGTGGACGACGGCAAGGCCTAGGAAGGGGACGAGGCGGAGTTGGGGAAGATGCGGCAATGGATGCCCACGCGTAGAGTATGAGGGTTCACTCGTTCGGCTGTGGTGTGGGGCTGCCGTTGCCGCAGAATAACAGGGGGTGTGGCTGAGTGGAGGGATGGCCTGGCCAGCGGCGGGAGTAGTAGGGGGCGGTGAGGCCTCCGCGGCATCACAACCGACCACGGGAGGCAGGAGCAGGAGGCACGACCGGCGCTACTTTGGGCGGCCGGAGCAAGAAGACCAGAGGTTGAAGAAGCACGATGGCCGTTGGATGGACATCGTACGGTCACTTCAGCTAGAATCGTTCATATTGACTAAGTTGACAAAGCCCTCCGTCCCCGTCAACTTACTGGGCCCACAAGTCAGCCTCCCACCAAGGTGGGTCCCAGCTAGCAGGGGGAGTATTCATTTTTTCTGCTTAATAAGGAGGCACTTTCGGTGGGTCCGAGCTGACAGTGGGGGGAACATTTTTTTCACGAAATACGGTGGCCCGTCAGGTGGGTCCCAGCAGCCAGTGGGAAACGTTTTTTTCACAAAATATGGTGGCCCGTCGAGTGGGTCCCTGCTGTCAGGTGAAGGAATCATTATTTTCCAGGTAATAAGGAGGCACTTCCTTACTAATGCCGTGGACCCAGCTGTCAGCCTCTCCATGTATAGTATACTTTTGATGGAAGTCATTCCTTGACCACGTTTACCACGCCGCGTTCCGTTGCATGCATGCGTCCATGGGCGTGGTGCGTCCCCACTGTCAGCCTCTCACGTACAGTCATCGTCCGAGGAATCTTGGTTTTTGACCATGTTGACCACACCGCGTCGAGCGCACCAAGGCCGATGGACGACTGTGAGGCCCAAGAATGGAATGACCCGGAGATGGGGAAGACGGGGCAGTGGAGTCGCAGATGGAGAGGAGTGGGAAACTTGACTGGTTGGGGTGCACGGCAGCACAGCCGCGGTGCCGCCCATGGGAGACAGGAGCAAGAACAGAGGTTGAAGAAGGAGCATGGCTGTTGGATTAACATCCAATGGTCCAGCTTCTAGAATCATTTGTTGATTAAGTTGACAAAGCCGTGTGTACACGTCCGGTTAGTAGGCCCACAAGTCAGCCACCAAATCTGACGGGTCCCAGCTGTGAACGGGATGAATAATTTTTTTCGCAAAACAAGGAGGCACTTCCTTCTGTGCGAAGATACAGCCGGTGGGTCCCAGCTGTCAGGTGGAGGAAACATTTTTTCGGCTTAATAAGGAGTAACTTTCCTTGCGTGTGACCATGGACCTCGTGGGTCCCAGCCGTCAGGCTCTCCATGTATAGTCCTCTTCCGACGACTCTTGTTTGTTGACCACGCCGCACCGAGCGCAACGAGGCAGTGGACGACGGTGAGGCCCCGGGCAGGAACGACCCGGAGATGGGAAGACGAGGCAGTGGAGTTGCAGATTGAGAGGAGGAGAAGGGTTATAACTGGTTCTATTGCGGTGTGGGGCTGCAGTCTGTGGAGAATAATAGGAGGTGTCGAGGGGTGGAGGGATAGCCTGGCCGGCGGTGGGGTAGATCTTCGTAGCAATGCGTGCTAAGTAGAGCCTCTAGCTGCCGGAGGCTGGACCAGGCGGTCCTGGCGACACTGGAGGAAGAAGACGAGAGATTGAAGGTGCATGCCGGCCGTTGGATATAAATCCAATGGCTGTGGATGTCACAATCATTTGTTGACCAAGTTGACAACGCCCTGCATAGGCTTCGACCTATTGGCCCACATGTCAACCTACAAAAATGTGTCATATATTTAACCCATGGTTTCTAGAATGTACAGTCCATTTGGTGGGCTGGGTGAACAAATAATTTCGCGTCAATCATGCCCATTTATATTTTCTAAGAAATCCCAGCCCATTTGCACTTCCTTGAAATACACGAATTAGCTGGGCTCGTTATATATATAATGTTAAGTTAGAAGGAGCAATTAATATCAAAGAATAAACCGGAGAGGCACATTATATATATATATATATATATAATTAACAAATTAGCGAGTTATTGCTCAAAATAAAAATGAGCGTGTTATTATTAAATTGGTCCTTAAAATCTTCGCAAGCTTTTGTACGCAATCACCAGGATTTTCCTTGCCTATGAGTCAAAAACAACCAGGATTTTCCTTGCCAACTTCCATTAAACATTTACTTTTATAAGTTAATAACACGTGGGATGTTTTTATAATGTAATTATAAGTCTCTATAAAATATACGATAATAGTAATAATATAGATATATATAATGTGGTTAGAAGGGAAAACATAAATTGGACACAACATTATTTTTCTTATATATAGATAAATAGAACAGAGACATGTGTTTTATTAAAAAATACATTGGTATGCTGATTTTTAAGAAAAAGCCCATAGGCCGGTATGGACCTAAAAAAATAAGTTGAAACCACTGTCTCCATATGTCGTGGGCTACGCATGTTAAAATACGAAACCTAGGCCTAGCTGATACTTGTTTGCCCTCTGGAAAAAAATGATACCAGATCCCCGAGCGAACTGGATTAAAGAGAGGGCCGGTGGCACGACTAAAGAAGCACATCAGGAGCGATTTTTTTCTTCAGTGGATGGCTCTCGATAGCGTTTTTTACTTGCCTCTGCACCATACAACTTGTATTTTTAGCCTCCCAGTCCGTCGTGGTGGACCAGCAACCCATTTGTTGGGCGGGCCAACCTACAGAAACCAGCACTCGATTTTTCATCAATCCCCAAAAACAATGCAGTACTATGTTTGTTTTGAGGCTGAAAACATTACGGCAGGGGTTGAGCGGGGGAGAGGGGAAGACAGAGTAATAAAAAGATTAAAAAGAGCTGATGCGCCGTTGCTACCCTAACGAAGCAGGTGCAATTCTTCTCGTGAAGAAGGTGTGCCATTGACACCCTGATACGTCTCCAACGTATCAATAATTTTTGATTGTTCGATGCTATTATATTACCCCTTTTGGATGTTTATGGGCTTTATTTTACACATTTATTTCATTTTTGGGACTAACCAACTAACCGGAGGCCCAACCCGTATTGCTGTTTTTTTGCCTATTTTAGTATTTCGAAGAAAAGAAATATCAAACGGAGTCCAAACGGAATGAAACCTTCGGGAGCGTGATTTTTGGAACGAACGTGATCCAGAGGACTTGGAGTGCAAGTCAAGAAGCAGCCGAGGCAGCCACGAGATAGGAGGGCTCCCCCCCTGTAGGGCGTGCCCCTATCTCGTGGGCCCCTCGGGCGGCCACTGACGTACTTCTTCCTCCTATATATACCTACGTACCCCGAAAACATCTAGGAGCACCCCGAAACACAATTTCCACTGCCGTAACCATCTGTATCCACGAGATCCCATCTTGGATCCTTCACCGACACTCTGCCGGAGGGGGAGTCGACCACGGAGGGCCTCTACATCAACATCCTTGCCCCTCCGATGAGTTGTAAGTAGTTTACCACAGACCTACGGGTCCATAGTTATTAGCTAGATGGCTTCTTCTCTATTTTTGGACCTCAATACAATGTTCTTCCCCTCTCTTGTGGAGATCTATTCGATGTAATCTCTTTTTGCAGTGTGTTTGTCGAGATCCGATGAATTGTGGGTTTATGATCAAGTTTATCTATGAATAATATTTGAATCTTCTCTGAATTCTTTTATGTATGATTGAGTTATCTTTGCAAGTCCCTTCGAATTATCGGTTTGGTTTGGCCTACTAGATTGATCTTTCTTGCCATGGGAGAAGTGCTTAGCTTTGGGTTCAATCTTGCGGTGTCCTTACCCAGTGACAGAAAGGGTTGCAAGGCACGTATTGTATTGTTGCCATCGAGGAAAAAAAGATGGGGTTTATATCATATTGCATGAGTTTATCCCTCTACATCATGTCATCTTACTTAACGTGTTACTCTGTTCTTTGTGAACTTAATACTCTAGATGCAGGCAGGAGTCGGTTGATGTGTGGAGTAATAGTAGTAGATGCAGACAGGAGTCGGTCTACTTGTTATGGACGTGATGCCTATATACATGATCATGCCTAGATAATCTCATAATTATTCGCTTTTCTATCAATTGCTTGACAGTAATTTGTTCACCCACCGTAATACTAAGAGAGGTCATGACTTTAAATAGTATTGAACCCACTATCTCGGATTTCAAGGAAATTGATTATGATAATTGTTCTTTAGAAGGTTGTATTTCCTTGTTTCAATCCGTTGTTAATTCTCCACATGCTTTTAGTCAAAATAAAGCTTTTACCAAACATATTGTTGATGCCTTGTTGCAATCTTATGATGAAAAACTTAATTTGGAAGTTTCTATACCTAGAAAACTTAATGATGAGTGGGAACCTACTATAAAGATTAGAATTAAAGATCATGAGTGTTTTGCTTTGTGTGATTTGGGTGCTAGTGTTTCCATGATTCCGAAAACTTTATGTGATATTCTAGGTTTCCATAATCTTGATGATTGCTCTTTAAATTTGCACCTTGCGGATTCCACCATTAAGAAGCCAATGGGAAGGATCAATGATGTTCTCATTGTTGAAAATAGAAACTTGGTGCCCGTAGATTTTATCATTCTTGATATAGATTGCAATCTTTCTTGCCATATTATTCTTGGTAGACCTTTTCTTAGAACGATTGGTGCGATTATTGATATGAAGGAAGGGAATATTAGATTCCAATTTCCAGTAAAAAAAGGCATGGGGCACTTTCCAAGAAAGAAAGTCAAATTATCTTATGAATCTATCATGCGGGCTACTTATGAATCAAGTGCCAAAGATGGCACTACTTAGATCTATCTTCGCTTTTATGCCTAGCTAGGGGCATTAAACGATAGCGCTAGTTGGGAGGCAACCCAATTTTCTTTGTGTTTTTTGTTTTTGTTCCTGTTTAGTTATAAATTTTGCATCTACTTTCTATTTAGATGTGTTTTTATCTTTTAACTAGTGTTTGTGCCAAGTAGAACCTATAGGATAAACTATGATGATAGTTGATTTGATTCTGCTGAAAAACAGAAACTTTGCGATCGCGAGAAAAAATTCAATAAATCACAGAAACGTGTGTTTGCATTGATTCTTTTTGCTGATGATTAATAACAAATTTTGCAGTACGTCCTATTTTGGTAGGAGTTTTAGAGTTCGAGAAGTTTGCTTTAGTTACAGATTGCTACAGATTATTCTGTTTTTGACAGATTCTGTTTTACGTGTGTTGTTTGCTTATTTTGATGCATCTATGGCTAGTAAAATAGTTTATAAACCATAGAGAACTTGGAATACAATAGGTTTAAAAATAAAATAAATAAATAATGAGTTCATTACAGTACCTTATGTGGTGGTTTTGTTTTCTTTCACTAACGGAGCTTATAAGATTTCCTGTTGAGTTTTGTGTTGTGAAGTTTTCAAGTTTTGGGTAAAGCTTTTATGGATTATGGAATAAGGAGTGGCAAGATCCTAATCTTGAGGATTCCTATGGCACCCCAAGATATTCAAGGATATCCAAAAGCCTAAGCTTGGGGATGCCCCGGGAAGGCATCCCCTCTTTCATCTTCATTCATTGGTAACTTTACTTGGAGGTATATTTTTATTCGCCATATGATATGTGTTTTGCTTGGAGCGTCGTGTATTATATTAGTCTTTGCTTTTTAGTTTACCACAATCATCCTTGCTGTACACACCTTTTGGGATAAGCCTATTTGATTAGAATTTGCTAGAATACTCTATGTGCTTCACTTATATCTTTTAGAGCACGGTGGTGCCTTAATTTTGAAGAAATTGCTAGTCTCTCATGCTTCACTTATATTATTTTGAGAGTATTTTAGAACAGCATGGTATTTTCTATGGTTACAAAATTGGTCCTAGAATGATGAGCATCCAAGTTGGGTATAATAAAAACTATCATAGGAAGTGAATTGGATGCTATGATCAATTTGATACTTGATAATTGTTTTGAGATATGGAGGTAGTGATATTAAAGTCATGCTAGTTGGGTGATTATGAATTTAAAAGAATGCTCGTGTTGAAGTTAGCAAATCCCGTAGCATGCACGTATGGTTAACGTTGTGTAACAAATTTGAAACATGAAGTGTACCTGGCTTGTGCATCCTTATGAGTGGCGGTCGGGGACGAGCGATGGTCTTTTCCTACCAATCTATCCCCCTAGGAGCATGCGCGTAGTCCTTGATTTTTGATGACTTCTAAAAATTTGCAATAAGTATATGAGTTATTTTGACTAATGTTGAGTCAATAGATTATACGCACTTTTACCTTTCCGCCATTGCTAGCCTCTTCGGTACCGTGCATTGCCCTTTCTCACCTTGAGAGTTGGTGCAAACTTCGCCGGTGCATCCAAACCCCATGATACGATACACTCTATCGCACATAAACCTCCTTATATCTTCCTCAAAACAGCCACCATACCTACCTATTATGGCATTTCCATAGCCATTCCGAGATATATTGCCATGCAACTTTCACCGTTCCGTTTATCATCATCATGACATACGTTACTTTTGTCATATTGCCATTGCATGATCAAGTAGTTGACATCGTATTTGTGGCAAAGCCACCGTGCATTATTTTTCATACATGTCACTCTTTATTCATTGCACCATCCCTGTACACCACCGGAGGCATTCATATAGAGTCATATCTTGTTCTAGTTTCGAGTTGTAATTCATATGTTGTAATCAATGAAAGTGTGATGATCATCATTATTAGAGCATTGCCCAAAGAAAAAAAAGAAAGGCCAAAAAAGGCCCAAAGAAAAAAAAAATAAAAAGGAAAAAAGGAAAAAAAAGAAAAAAAGAAAAAGAAAATAAATAAAAAGGGCAATGTTACTATCTCTTTTTCCACACTTGTGCTTCAAAGTAGCACCTTGTTCTTCATATAGTGAGTCTCATAAGTTGTCTTTTTCATACTAGTGGGAATTTTTCATTATAGAACTTGGCTTGTATATTCCTACGATGGGCTTCCTCAAATGCCCTAGGTCGTCGTGAGCAAGCAAGTTGGATGCACACCCACTAGTTTTCTTTTGTTGAGCATTCATTTATAGCTCTAGTGCATCTGTTGCATGGCAATCCCTACTCCTCATGTCGACATCAATTGATGGGCATCTCCATAGCTCGTTGATTATCCTCGTCAATGTGAGACTTCTTCTTTTTTTGTTGTCTTCTCCACACAATCCCCATCATCATATTCTATTCCACCCATAGTGCTATGTCCATGGCTCACGCTCATGTATTGCGTGAAGGTTGAAAAGGTTTGATATTATTTAAGTATGAAACAATTGCTTGGCTTGTCATTGGGGGTATAGAAGTTGGGAACATCTTTGTGTGACGAAAATGAAGCATAGCCTAACTATATGATTTTGTAGGGATGAACTTTCTTTTGCCATGTTATTTTGAGAAGACATGATTACTTTGATTACTATGCTTGAAGTATTACTATTTCTTTTGTCAATATGAACTTTTATTTTGAATCATTTGGATCCGAACATTCATGCCACAATAAAGAAAATTACATTATAAATTATGCTAGGTAGCATTCCACATCAAAAATTCTCTTTTTATCATTTACCTACTCGAGGACGAGCAGGAATTAAGCTTGGGAATTAAGCTTGGAACCCTCGGGCGGCCACCGACGTACTTCTTCCTCCTATATATACCTACGTACCCCCGAAAACATCCAGGAGCACCTCGAAACACAATTTCCACCGCCGTAACCTTCTGTATCCGCGAGATCCCATCTTGGAGCCTTCGCCGGTACTCTGCCGGAGGGGGAGTCGACCATGGAGGGCCTCTACATCAACATCCTTGCCCCTCCGATGAGTTGTGAGTAGTTTACCACAGACCTACGGGTCCATAGTTATTAGCTAGATGGCTTCTTCTCTCTTTTTGGATCTCAATACAATGTTCTCCCCCTCTCTTGTGGAGATCTATTCGATGTAATCACTTTTTGCGGTGTGTTTGTCGAGATCCGATGAATTGTGGGTTTATGGTCAAGTTTATCTATGAATAATATTTGAATCTTCTCTGAATTCTTTTATGTATGATTGAGTTATCTTTGCAAGTCTCTTCGAATTATCGGTTTGGTTTGGCCTACTAGATTGATCTTTCTTGCCATGGGAGAAGCGCTTAGCTTTGGGTTCAATCTTGCGGTGTCCTCACCCAGTGACAGAAAGGGTTGCAAGGCACGTACTGTATTGTTGCCATCGAGGATAAAAAGATGGGGTTTATATCATATTGCATGAGTGTATCCCTCTACATCATGTCATCTTGCTTAATGCGTTACTCTGTTCTTTGTGAACTTAATACTCTAGATGCAGGCTGGAGTCGGTCGATGTGTGGAGTAATAGTTGTAGATGCAGGAAGGAGTCGGTCTACTTGTTATGGACATGATGCCTATATACATGATCATGCCTAGATAATCTCATAATTATTCTCTTTTCTATCAATTGCTTAGCAGTAATTTGTTCACCCACCATAATACTTATGCTATCTTGAGAGAAGCCACTAGTGAAACCTATGGCCCCCGGGTCTATCTCTTATCATATTTGCTTCCAATCTACTTTTATTTGCATCTTTACTTTTTGCATCTATATTATAAAATAACAAAAATATATTTATCTTATCATACTATCTCTATCAGATCTCACTTTTGCAAGTGGCCGTGAAGGGATTGACAACCCCTTTATCACGTTGGTTGCGAGTTCTTAGTTTGTTTGTGTAGGTGCGTGGGACTTTTGAGGAGCCTCCTACTAGATTGATACCTTGGTTCTCAAAAACCGAGGGAAATACTTATGCTACACTTGCTGCATCACCCTCTCCTCTTTGAGGAAAACCAACACAAGCTCAAGACGTAGCACACCCACACGTAACATACCCCACAGTAGGCATACTAACAAGTTCACTCACAAATACAATAGAAAAGGTAAACATTCGTATCAAACTCAGGTTCAAAAGACACGTTCATATTCATAGCCAACATTCACTATCAACAACTCAAAAGATTCATATATACACAAGCTCAGCATATCTATGCATCCAAATGATTGATAGATCATGTCACATCCCTAGCTTCTGGCATTGCACTAGTACTAGCCTTTGGTGATGCATCATGTTTACTTTTACAGAAAGTTGAAATGGGGATTGTCCAAACCCTAGCATTTTAAGAATTCACCAGGTTCACCTAAAATATTTTCAGTCAATCCAAGTGGCTTTCAAAAATGTTCATCATCTTTGGAAAAATGCTGGAAACAGTAACCAGAGATGATGCACATTTTTCTATGTCATTTTGGATCTTTGAACTAATATATATTGTATTTGAGTTGGAGCAAATATATGTGATATATATTTTTAATGCTTCAATAATTCTGATATTTTGTGAGGGGCTCTAGAATATTACTTTCAGTCCCTGCAAAAATTATTGGAAGAAACAAAAATGATTTAGTGTTTGAACTAAATCAAAACAGATTGAAACAAATAGAAAACAATGATTAAAAAAATAAAACAGAGCAAAAATAAAAAGGGAGACGGCCACCTGGGCCACTTACCTGCTTACCTGCCCGGCCCAGCTCCTCCCGCTGGCCCAGCCCGCCACCGCTACCCCCCCCTGTCGTCTTCTTCGCTCGCCAGAAGGACGCGGGCACGCGCCCGGCGCGCGCGGCCACGCGCCCCGGCCACCTCCTCCCTGCCTGGCTGCCTCCTCCTCCCCTGGTTCCCTCCCGCGACGCCACGCAGCCCCCTCGGACCCCTCTCACTCTTCCTCGAGGCCCCGCCCCTCTGCTCTTTCTCTCTCGCCCGAACCCGAACACAGCCGTCGCCACCGACGCCGTTCGCCGCGGCCACCATCCCCCTCTCGCCTCCCCGACGCCTCCCAGAGCTCCGCAAGTCCTCCCTCGTCCTCCTCGTCGTCTCACGCGACCAGAAGAGCCCCGAAACGCCGCCCCCGACGTTTTCCCCCTCGCCGGCCGCCGAGGATCTTCTCCGTCGAATTCGGCCACTCCGGCGCGCCCCCGAGCTCGCTGACCCTCCCTGCACGATCCCCGTGAGTCCCTGCTCCGTTTCCCCCTAACCCCAAGCTCGATTTCGAGCTCTAGCCGCCCCCTCTACCGGAGCCGAGACGCTCCGCCGCACGGGCTCGTCGCCGGTGAAGCTCCGGTGACCTTTGGTCCCACGCCTGCGTCCGTTGCACTCGTTGCGTCCCGTAGGGTAAAACTAGCGCGACCACCGTCCTGTTTGCACACCGCAGCGCCGGTCCCGCGAACACCCGAGCTCCGGCAGCCGCAAAAGAGGTCGCCGCCGGCAGCTCCGGCCACCCCAGCCTCCGCCACCGCCACCGTTGGATGCGCCACTCCACCCTCTCCCCGTAGCTGCTCCCTGCGCGCCAAAAGAGCCCCTGTAGTGGGTTTCCGACGCGCACCACCGCGTCTGGCCTCGCCGGCGTCAAGCCGCCGGTGGGTCTGACCACGTTGACCACGGCGGGACACACACCCCCCCCCTCTAGGTCGATGACAGGTGGGGCCAGCCCCCCTGTTAATTAGTTTAGTTATTTTATTTTAACTACCCCCTCTGCTGACACTTACAGGTGGGCCCCCGCCATCAGGTGATTAGCTTAAGCTAATCACCACCTAATCTAACCCCAGAGCCACTGACATGTGGGCCCTAGTGCGCTAATCCTTAATTAAACTAAAATAAACCCCCCTGTTTAACCTGTGACGCTGACATATGGGTCCCACAGGTCAGGTTTGACCTGGAGGCGCCCTGTTGACCTGCTGACGTCAAGGTGATGTCATGCTGATGCATTAAATGATTTTCTGGATTTAAAATAAATCAGAAAATTCCAGAAAATTGTTTAAATTTCAATAAATCATAGAAATTCAACCGTAACTCCAAATTAAATAATTTATATATGAAAAATTATCAGAAAAATTCAAGGAATCCATCCGTACCATTTTCATGCATGTCAGAACAACTTATAGATGCTGTTTAACACAAATCATACTAATGGCATTTAAATATCCACATATGGAGTTTGAATTTGAATCTTGGATTCAAACCAACTTCATTTAATCTGGTTTTAGGTGCATTAGCCCAAAACACATTCATATTGCCATGTCATAGCATGCATCATATTGTGCATTGCATTGATTGTGTTTCTTCTGTGTTTGCCGGTGTTGTTCCCCCTCGGTAGACGTTATATCGACGATGTGATCGTTGACACTGATGAAGACTCAATGCTATCTTCAGAAGTGCCAGGCAAGCAAAACCCCCTTGTTCATTCCGATACAATCCTACTCTCTCGCTCCTGCTCTCTTTTACTGCATTAGGACAACACCGATTCATCTGTTACTTGCTGCGGTAGCTGAACCCCTTTGTCCTTTGCATGACCTGTCATTGCCACAGTAAATAGATGAAACCCACTAGCATGAGTAGGAGTTGTTTGAGCCCTGTTGTGCCTACTCATTCATGTTTGTTTGTCATGCCTGCTACTGCTTAGAGTTGAGTCAGGTCTGATTCATCGGGGATGAATCAGAGGTGTGTGAACATGTCCTACTGTGTGTGAGCTAAGTGTGTGAACACGATTTGGTAAAGGTAGTGGTGAGAGGCCATGTAGGAGTACATGGTGGGTTGTCTCATTGCAGCCGTCCTCAGGAACTGAGTTCTGTGTTTGTGATCCATGATTCAGCTACTACCACGCATTGGGCCCGAAACCAATGGACCCTCTCGGCTTCTTGATCACCCTTGTCCTCTGTCCAGGAGTTGCAAGTAGTTTCTGGTGTTTGTAGTATGCTGGAGGCCGTGGGCAGCGCTGACCGTAGGGGTGGGCTGTGATGCGGTAGGCATGTGGCACGGTGTACCGGGCGCCCGTTTGGTGTCTCGGGAACCCTGTTCACATCGTTTGGGGCTGTGAGCGAAACTCCGGCCGGATCTCCTCATGGATGGAACCCGAATAGGCGATAAACCTGGACTAGAGACTTGAGTGTTTAGGCAGGCCATGGCCGACACCCACGTTGGGCTTCCGCTTGAAGGTTGCTGAGTACATGTCGTGTAAACGGCGGTAAGTGGTGAGAGCGTGTGTGAAGAAGTACACCCCTGCAGGGTTAATATGATCTATTCGAATAGCCGTGTCCGCGGAAAAGGACTTCTGGGTTGCTTATATCAGTTCATAGACAATTGAAAGTGGATACTTTAAAATGCGCAAGATAAGCGTGAGTGCTATGGATGGCATTCTCGTAGGGAGACGGGAGCGGATCCATAGTGGTGTATTGATATGGTGCATATGTGGACTCGTGTGCGCCACCTCAAAAGAGTCGCTTGCAGTCGTAGTTTAGGATAGCCACCGAGTCAAAGCTGGCTTGCTGCAGTTAAACCCCACCATCCCCTTTGTTGATAATGATGCATATGTAGATAGTTCTGATGTAAGTCTTGCTGGGTACATTTGTACTCACGTTTGCCTACTTTATGTTTTTGCAGAGAGACTTCAGTCTCACTAGTAGTTCCACGTGGACTTCGACGTTTAGCTTGTTACCTCAGATACGATCTTGTGCCCTCGGCAGGATCTGATATATAGTCAGGCTTCTCAGCCTTTCTCATTTATAGATGTCTGTACTCAGACATGATAGCTTCCGCTTGTGTTTTGACTTGTATGCTCTGATTGTTGGGTCATGAGACCCATGATAGTAATATCTCGCTCCTCGGAGCCTATTGAATAAATTACTTGAGTCGTAGAGTCATTTTGTGATGCCATGTTGTATTGCACATATCGAGCATATTGTGTGTATGTTATTGAAATGCCTGGTATGTGTGGGATCTGACCATCTAGTTGTTTATCTTTAGTAGCCTCTCTTACCGGGAAATGTCTCCTAGTGTTTCACTGAGCCATGGTAGCTTGCTACTGCTCCGGAACACTTAGGCTGGCCGGCATGTGTCCTTCTTCGTTCCTGTGTCTGTCCCTTCGGGGAAATGTCACGCTTTGAGTACCGGAGTCCTGTTAGCCCGCTACAGCCCGGTTTACCGGAGTCCTGCTAGCCCAGTGCTACAGCCCGGACCCACTTGCTGATGACCGACACGTTCGAAGCTGGGTCATGGATGCCTGTCCCTGTAAGTCTGTGCCACTTTGGGTTTACGACTAGTCATGTCAGCCCGGGCTCTTTATCTTATGGATGCTAGCGACACTATCATATACGTGAGTCAAAAGGCGCAAACGGTCCCGGGCAAAGGTAAGGCGACACCCGTGGGGATACCGTGCGTGAGGCCGCAAAGTGATATGAGGTGTTACCGGCTAGATCGATGTGACATTGAGTCGGGGTCCTAACAGCGTTGGTATCAGAGCTTGACTGCCTGTAGGATTACCAAGCCAAACTGGTCGAAGTTGAGTCTAGAAATTCTTTAGTTATATAAGGGAATTGATTGTGGGATGGAACGTAAGGCTCTTTTTACTCCTTATACCTCATGCCCTTCTGATCTGAGTCATCTTATCTTTCCTGCGGGGATTAAGAACTAGGCTATCTCTTCTTTCTATTAGGATCACGTGTTACTAATCAGTAGACTTATAAGATTGTTGGATTTAAGTCTCAGTTCAGTTCCTACTACTTCCGTATGTTAATTGTTGATCTCGGAACCTTGATATTGTGCTTCTGAGTGGTTATGCCACCATTTTTGTGATTGTCTCAAATCTTTTTGAGCAATTATAGCCGTTATGCTGTCCGAGTCATCCCAGGTTTCTAAATAGTCCGATGCATTTGCAAATCCATTCCTCCTGTTTCCGATGTTCCCATGGGCCAGATTAACCACACTAATCGGTGTGTTGAGGTAATTATTGCCTCGACATATATGTTGGAATTATTATTATGACCCTAAGTGCTTAGGGGATCATCTAGTGGTCTAGCCATGATTTGTGTCCTAGTGTGAAGATTCTGGCCTTTATTCTCGGAAGCATCCCGTGATGCTACTTAGTAGTAGGTATTCTATTCCTGGGTTCTGAACCCGAGATTCACTCTACCTACTTCATGTTGATAGTAATTGCTAGTGCCTTTAGGATATTAGTAACCTTTGCGATAGTCCTTGAAGTCCGTGGTATCTTCTTCTTCCAAATACCATGAACTACTTATGGCAGATGTTTATTGGATCAAAAAAAATCACAATTAGAGTACTCTTGAGGAGTTCTCCATTCATAAATCGTGACTCTGCCAGTTCTACCTTTCTGCATGGGTTATCCGGAAGAAATATGTTGAACTTGGTTCGACATACTAATCTATGCATCCACAACTCAGAAAGTTATATGTTCCTTTGAGTTGTTCTCTTTAGTTGCATTCTGACCCTCGTCTATCAATTGATAGTCAAGAGTATGCATGCGTTCGTTCATCGATGCCTATTACTCTTGTGGTCTGTCAAGCCATTCTATTCCGGAATGACTAGGAGAAACAAACTCCAGTACCTCTTCCATATCTATGATTGGGTCAAAGTAGTTGTATTCCGCAGATCAAATGCCAATCCAGCTTTTGGTTCTGCTCTACCTTGGAGTATTACATATTTTATATCGAGATTGTTATAGGAATTGCACACCATCCCATGAACTCTTGGTACAGTGACACTTCTTGCCATCACTGTTCATTCCTCGGCCCTCGTGTTGATGCAACCGGAATACCGACAAATGAATTGTGATGTGTGAAATCAATACTGCTAGCAACTCTGTTGCTTGGTAGTTAAAGGATAATAATTTCATTCTTAGTATGTTGGTTTTCGAATCATCCTTCTAAGACTGATCGTGCTAGCTAGTCCTTATTTCGGTGCACCCTTCGATTGATGAGTTAGGATCTTGTCAAGTCCTCACTCATTTGATCATATCGTCTTGCCCTCAAAAGCAAGATTGTTCTCGAGCTTAGTAACATACCGGTGGTTCGTGACTTTCCAAATATCTTCTTGGAGGTGTTACCGGGTTGTCACCTGACCGCTATGTTGAGTTCGTGATCAAGTTGGTTTCTTGTGAACCACCTTCTCTCCAAGAATCGGTGTTAGATATCCCTGAGCTAGTTGGTTAAGCTAGACAACAACTTGGAGAGTTGGAAGATAAAAGCTTGTCTGACTTAGTTCGTTCCAAAGGGATATTCTTGTGTAGTGTGTGTTGAAGAAAGATGATATCTTCATCGATTGGTCCTTGTGATCAGTTGCTGGACCTATTGTCTTATCAATCCTTTGATTTGAATGTGGGCTATCGTCAAATCAAATCAGTACCAACGATGCTCGTAATGTTGTCTTATTCGTGGTTGATCCCTCGAGCATACACCATTATATCTTTTGGGTCTGACCAATGCTATCACTTGTTCACTTAACTATGGAATTCCTTTTAAAAGGAAACCCAGATGAATTGTTGTTGTGCCCATTGACAACATCCTTGTCTTCTCCATAATTTTGCTGAACATTAAGCTAGTGTTGGAAACTTTTGAAAGCATTTGTTCATGCTAGCTCATGAAGCATATGTTTGGATGAAGGTAGTGACTTCCTTTAATTCATGTGCATCTGATGCAAGTTGCCGCCGTGGATTCGAGAAAGTCAATGTTGCTTTCTTTGGAATCATTCCAAATCAGTCATGCACACGTGCGAAGAATGCTGTGGTTTGAAGACTTGCAACCTTCAATCTATATGTATCCCTATCACACCAAGCCACTGATTGATTTGTTCAAGGAGAAGGAGTTCCTTCATAAGAGCTAATCCGGACTTATGAAAGAACTTCGATACCCTCGTTGATGGTTCCCCCTCCTGAACTCGGTAGTGTTTTATTGTAAGACTACCACGTGGTCATGCTTGTCTAGGACATCGTGTTCACACGTGTGTAGCAGAACCAGCTTATGTTTTGGAGCTTGCTATCGTAGTTCATCTCCCGAGAATCCCGCAACGTCATCTCGTCGATTTGTGTTGCAAACTTTCATTTTTCTTCCTAAGACTCGATGAGCCTGGAATATCCTAACACCAACCAGAGCTGAATCTCAGGCAGATATGATGGTTGGAACATTTCCCTAAGAACTATAATATTGGTCTCTCGATAACCGGTAAGGTGGATGTCGTGGCAAACACACCCATCCGGTAGACCTATTATTATAGTATCTTGTTTGAGGAAGTTGGCCACCCCCCCCATAGGGATTTCGTAGGATTTACTCCCTAGTTGCCCCTATGGATTTTTGTGTTTCCGAAGTCCGACCTTTTACTTGATGTTTTAGATATCAAACCATATCTATGAATGGGTTACACTAGCACATCAAGGAGAACATTAAAAGCGGAGTGCTAAATGTCTCTCGGTCGATCATCCAGATTTTGTTCCTTGGCCCCGCCAAGGGTGAAATCTGAGAAAGTGTTATCCTCCTTCGCATCTGCATCGTCCATCGCTATTCATCATGGTAGTATGTTGTGTTGTCAGCACCCTTGACGCGGTTGTTGATAAAACCTTGATGATTGTGGAAATGCTCAAGTTCTTGAGAGCACGCACAAGCGCTACGTCTTATCATCGGCACTAGCTGGGATTGCCCCAGATTTCCTCGGTTATGCTATAACCACTCCAACAGTGAATTCACTCTCTATTGTTGGGTTCTTCCCCAGTTACCAGAATCATTCCCAGCATTTGCATTTTGTTCCCAGCTTGCACCGCCAATGTGCCATTCTACCATGGGTCTCTTCCATTTCTGGTGATAAGCAAAATTCATCCATTACGTTGTCTTCAACAAGGTAATCCACATCATCCAAGTTTGAGTATGCCATTCTACCGAACCCCTCTAAATGATCGATTATGATTTGCCTTAAGCTGGTATAAAGAGTTTCAATGATCTCTGAATCAAAGGTAATTCTTTTGCCACTTAAGGGGAGATATCTATGAGTCACGGTTCCGAAGGTGTCTCGTTGTGGTATCATGGCAACTCAACTCCTCGCTACGTTGACAACCGATTACCACCTTCTTAAGTGTGGAATTGTTGTCCACCTAGTGAACCTTCGTCATCCGTTTCTTTCCACCCCTCTTGATGTGTATCTCGTGTCTCAACCCGAGAGATGGTCCTATGTCTCATTCCGTGAGTTGTTCGATCTTCAAGAAGATCGACCCTTCTAGAGTCTCCTTCTTCCCTCCATGTCATGTTGGCAGGATTTCTCAGAACAAGACATCAAGACAATGATGGTGAATGAATCAACGTTCAACTGAAGTGCACCCTGGATCGTGAAGATTGTACTAGTTTGCGTTTCCCCTTCACCTTACCCTACGCTTGAATCTCGAGACGAGATTCTTGTTTAGTGGGGGTGAGTTGTCACATCCCTAGCTTCTGGCATTGCACTAGTACTAGCCTTTGGTGATGCATCATGTTTACTTTTACAGAAAGTTGAAATGGGGATTGTCCAAACCCTAGCATTTTAAGAATTCACCAGGTTCACCTAAAATATTTTCAGTCAATCCAAGTGGCTTTCAAAAATGTTCATCATCTTTGGAAAAATGCTGGAAACAGTAACCAGAGATGATGCACATTTTTCTATGTCATTTTGGATCTTTGAACTAATATATATTGTATTTGAGTTGGAGCAAATATATGTGATATATATTTTTAATGCTTCAATAATTCTGATATTTTGTGAGGGGCTCTAGAATATTACTTTCAGTCCCTGCAAAAATTATTGGAAGAAACAAAAATGATTTAGTGTTTGAACTAAATCAAAACAGATTGAAACAAATAGAAAACAATGATTAAAAAAATAAAACAGAGCAAAAATAAAAAGGGAGACGGCCACCTGGGCCACTTACCTGCTTACCTGCCCGGCCCAGCTCCTCCCGCTGGCCCAGCCCGCCACCGCTACCCCCCCCTGTCGTCTTCTTCGCTCGCCAGAAGGACGCGGGCACGCGCCCGGCGCGCGCGGCCACGCGCCCCGGCCACCTCCTCCCTGCCTGGCTGCCTCCTCCTCCCCTGGTTCCCTCCCGCGACGCCACGCAGCCCCCTCGGACCCCTCTCACTCTTCCTCGAGGCCCCGCCCCTCTGCTCTTTCTCTCTCGCCCGAACCCGAACACAGCCGTCGCCACCGACGCCGTTCGCCGCGGCCACCATCCCCCTCTCGCCTCCCCGACGCCTCCCAGAGCTCCGCAAGTCCTCCCTCGTCCTCCTCGTCGTCTCACGCGACCAGAAGAGCCCCGAAACGCCGCCCCCGACGTTTTCCCCCTCGCCGGCCGCCGAGGATCTTCTCCGTCGAATTCGGCCACTCCGGCGCGCCCCCGAGCTCGCTGACCCTCCCTGCACGATCCCCGTGAGTCCCTGCTCCGTTTCCCCCTAACCCCAAGCTCGATTTCGAGCTCTAGCCGCCCCCTCTACCGGAGCCGAGACGCTCCGCCGCACGGGCTCGTCGCCGGTGAAGCTCCGGTGACCTTTGGTCCCACGCCTGCGTCCGTTGCACTCGTTGCGTCCCGTAGGGTAAAACTAGCGCGACCACCGTCCTGTTTGCACACCGCAGCGCCGGTCCCGCGAACACCCGAGCTCCGGCAGCCGCAAAAGAGGTCGCCGCCGGCAGCTCCGGCCACCCCAGCCTCCGCCACCGCCACCGTTGGATGCGCCACTCCACCCTCTCCCCGTAGCTGCTCCCTGCGCGCCAAAAGAGCCCCTGTAGTGGGTTTCCGACGCGCACCACCGCGTCTGGCCTCGCCGGCGTCAAGCCGCCGGTGGGTCTGACCACGTTGACCACGGCGGGACACACACCCCCCCCCTCTGGGTCGATGACAGGTGGGGCCAGCCCCCCCTGTTAATTAGTTTAGTTATTTTATTTTAACTACCCCCTCTGCTGACACTGACAGGTGGGCCCCCGCCATCAGGTGATTAGCTTAAGCTAATCACCACCTAATCTAACCCCAGAGCCACTGACATGTGGGCCCTAGTGCCCTAATCCTTAATTAAACTAAAATAAACCCTCCTGTTTAACCTGTGACGCTGACATATGGGTCCCACAGGTCAGGTTTGACCTGGAGGCGCCCTGTTGACCTGCTGACGTCAAGGTGATGTCATGCTGACGCATTAAATGATTTTCTGGATTTAAAATAAATCAGAAAATTCCAGAAAATTGTTTAAACTTCAATAAATCATAGAAATTCAACCGTAACTCCAAATTAAATAATTTATATATGAAAAATTATCAGAAAAATTCAAGGAATCCATCTGTACCATTTTCATGCATGTCAGAACAACTTATAGATGCTGTTTAACACAAATCATACTAATGGCATTTAAATATCCACATATGGAGTTTGAATTTGAATCTTGGATTCAAACCAACTTCATTTAATCTGGTTTTAGGTGCATTAGCCCAAAACACATTCATATTGCCATGTCATAGCATGCATCATATTGTGCATTGCATTGATTGTGTTTCTTCTGTGTTTGCCGGTGTTGTTCCCCCTCGGTAGACGTTATATCGACGATGTGATCGTTGACACTGATGAAGACTCAATGCTATCTTCAGAAGTGCCAGGCAAGCAAAACCCCCTTGTTCATTCCGATACAATCCTACTCTCTCGCTCCTGCTCTCTTTTATTGCATTAGGACAACACCGATTCATCTGTTACTTGCTGCGGTAGCTGAACCCCTTTGTCCTTTGCATGACCTGTCATTGCCACAGTAAATAGATGAAACCCACTAGCATGAGTAGGAGTTGTTTGAGCCCTGATGTGCCTACTCATTCATGTTTGTTTGTCATGCCTGCTATTGCTTAGAGTTGAGTCAGGTCTGATTCATCGGGGATGAATCAGAGGCGTGTGAACCTGTCCTACTGTGTGTGAGCTAAGTGTGTGAACACGATTTGGTAAAGGTAGCGGTGAGAGGCCATGTAGGAGTACATGGTGGGTTGTCTCATTGCAGCCGTCCTCAGGAACTGAGTTCTGTGTTTGTGATCCATGATTCAGCTACTACCACGCATTGGGCCCGAAACCAATGGACCCTCTCGGCTTCTTGATCACCCTTGTCCTCTGTCCAGGAGTTGCAAGTAGTTTCTGGTGTTTGTAGTATGCTGGAGGCCGTGGGCAGCGCTGACTGTAGGGGTGGGCTGTGATGCGGTAGGCACGTGGCACGGTGTACCGGGCGCCCGTTTGGTGTCTCGGGAACCCTGTTCACATCGTTTGGGGCTGTGAGCGAAACTCCGGCCGGATCTCCTCATGGATGGAACCCGAATAGGCGATAAACCTGGACTAGAGACTTGAGTGTTTAGGCAGGCCGTGGCCGACACCCACGTTGGGCTTCCGCTTGAAGGTTGCCGAGTACATGTCGTGTAAACGGCGGTAAGTGGTGAGAGCGTGTGTGAAGAAGTACACCCCTGCAGGGTTAATATGATCTATTCGAATAGCCGTGTCCGCGGAAAAGGACTTCTGGGTTGCTTATATCAGTTCATAGACAATTGAAAGTGGATACTTTAAAATGCGCAAGATAAGCGTGAGTGCTATGGATGGCGTTCTCGTAGGGAGACGGGAGCGGATCCATAGTGGTGTATTGATATGGTGAATATGTGGACTCGTGTGCGCCACCTCAAAAGAGTCGCTTGCAGTCGTAGTTTAGGATAGCCACCGAGTCAAAGCTGGCTTGCTGCAGTTAAACCCCACCATCCCCTTTGTTGATAATGATGCATATGTAGATAGTTCTGATGTAAGTCTTGCTGGGTACATTTGTACTCACGTTTGCCTACTTTATATTTTTGCAGAGAGACTTCAGTCTCACTAGTAGTTCCACGTGGACTTCGACGTTTAGCTTGTTACCTCAGCTACGATCTTGTGCCCTCGGCAGGATCTGATATATAGTCAGGCTTCTCAGCCTTTCTCATTTATAGATGTCTGTACTCAGACATGATAGCTTCCGCTTGTGTTTTGACTTGTATGCTCTGATTGTTGGGTCATGAGACCCATGATAGTAATATCTCGCTCCTCGGAGCCTATTGAATAAATTACTTGAGTCGTAGAGTCATTTTGTGATGCCATGTTGTATTGCACATATCGAGCATATTGTGTGTATGTTATTGAAATGCCTGGTATGTGTGGGATCTGACCATCTAGTTGTTTATCTTTAGTAGCCTCTCTTACCGGGAAATGTCTCCTAGTGTTTCACTGAGCCATGGTAGCTTGCTACTGCTCCGGAACACTTAGGCTGGCCGGCATGTGTCCTTCTTCGTTCCTGTGTCTGTCCCTTCGGGGAAATGTCACGCTTTGAGTACCGGAGTCCTGTTAGCCCGCTACAGCCCGGTTTACCGGAGTCCTGCTAGCCCAGTGCTACAGCCCGGACCCACTTGCTGATGACCGACACGTTCGAAGCTGGGTCATGGATGTCTGTCCCTGTAAGTCTGTGCCACTTTGGGTTTACGACTAGTCATGTCAGCCCGGGCTCTTTATCATATGGATGCTAGCGACACTATCATATACGTGAGTCAAAAGGCGCAAACGGTCCCGGGCAAAGGTAAGGCGACACCCGTGGGGATACCGTGCGTGAGGCCGCAAAGTGATATGAGGTGTTACCGGCTAGATCGATGTGACATCGAGTCGGGGTCCTGACAGATCACACGACAATATTCATACATAATTCACAAAAAGATTCAGATATACACATGTTCAGTATGTTTATGCATCCAAATGATTGAGATCACAGCCAATATGATCCATGGACAAACTTTAATTACCTAGGGTACAGACTGGTAAATGGTGTTCACTCGGAGGTACTTCTTGCTAAAATTAGTTCTTATACGAGTAAACTTTCGAGTACATAAGAGTCAGCATAGACAATCTGAACTTTGCTTGTAGGTTTATTCTCAAATAGTGGCCTTGTGCCGAGCGAGGTTTGAGCAACTTGGCCACTACTTTCAACCAACTAGTATACTGGCTCATCTTGGTCCTGTAGCTCGCCAAAATTCTACATTGCAGACGAGAAAGGAGGCGGTTGAGAAAATGAACCACCCAAATTTTTTGTGCAGTTCAACTGAAATGGAGCATCCCTGGCATGCAGACTGATTAAGTGCCAGATGAACACGTCAACCAACTTCTCTGGAATCTTTAGACTCCATGCCATACAGTTCTCTACCATATCTGCTGATAACCAAAAGGCACAAGTTGGGACCAAAGACTGGACTGTGTTCTTCTCGGCTATGCGCCAAGAAATATTTTTGGCGTTCACTCTCCTAATACTTGGGAGTTTGACAACTGGTTGACGCCGGTTGATACTCGAATGAATATAGGCACTTCTTGTCAACATCGATGCTTGTCTGAGTGAGCTTTGGAGTACATGGCAGCAACATAAGTATCTGTCCATATGATCATTTTGTGCAGTTCTACTGAAATCACCCAATGCAATGATTTTCCTGCGAGTTTAGGCTCCAAGTTACTCCTTTATAAAATCGGCAAACAGTAGCACAATACCAAATTACCAATACATGACAAGCACAATAATCAGGATAAAGACCAGTACCAACCTGTGTGAGGTAGCATATCAATTACTATTTCCTTTGACTGGAAGCTGAGATAAGCGAAGTGACTGACAATGAAGGAAGAAAGCAAGCCGAGATTAGCGACTGACAGGAAAGGACAGAAGTTGTCGAGGCAATGAAGCACCCAAAGTTTTTGTGTAGTTCCACCAAAATCGGGCATCCCTGTTGGCACATATATTGAGAGAGTGAGATTACTGTAAGAGTGGGACTAGTTGATGAAATATACACTAACAAATAGAAGTACCCTCATTATCTTAATGGGTAAAGTTAGCAACATAGTAGTCTTGCTTAAAGAGAGGTATTAATTTATTTAGTCAGTGCCAATTAGCTCAACACTCAAAGCATTGCCATTTATCATAGGTTGCAAAACTTTAACGTGCAAAGATAAAGGAGTTTCTCATGATAGTAGCACGATACAAATAGAGATGACCGCAAACTAATATGGATGAAGACCTTAGGCCCGTACCAACCTAAGAAAAAAAGCTTATTCATGTAGTCCCATAAGAGATGATAAAGCACTCACTAGAATCACACAATAGTATTTATTTTTGCGCACTTCAAATGTATGGTTGAAATCACTCTTGTTTACCAGTGCTGAGATTATATTGAAAGATTATCAAGAACTTCCAGCACAGTTAAAGCACTGACTGGGATACAGTTCATTGTATTGTCTTGTGTAGTTCCACTAAAATTTATGATTGGCACAACATGATCCCTGTTTGCACAAGTAGGAACAAGGTGAACCTTCATTAGATTAGTGAGAAAGGATAGGAAGACATTAGCATATTACTCAAACAGTAGCATCAAATTCATGATGGACAATATGCAAAACATTGCCTCATTGAACCAATGGCAATATATTGGCATGCAAAACAATAGCACTATTATGCCATGACACTAATAATATTCCCTCCCTGCTCCACCACATGATTCACCTCCATAGACAAACATACACACGTACATGATTCAACATAGGGTCCTACTAAAGATTTGTTTAACTACGACAGGAAAATTAGGCAGCAATAATTAGTGGTACTTAAGTACTCCTAATTAATTAAGCGAGACAGCAGAAGTGGAAGGGCTCCCTGGAGGAACGTCTCACATGTAGGGTAGTCGTTGTCGGAGCCCTTGAATGGCCTCGACTAAGGCCTCTGGCTTCAGCAAGATCGCCTTGACATTGTTTATTCTTCTTCTTCTTCCTTTTCATGCTCTATTTCTCTTTCTCCTCACTAGTTGGTGAAACCAACTACATGATTGGCCTTCTAATTCAGAATTGGTTTTGTCAGTGAGGGAGTACAAGTGTACTAGTAAAAAATAACATTATTTTCTCATGGCAGTCGGAAAATAGAGATGAACACATGCATTAAATATCATTCTTACCTAAAGGAAGGTTATGACGCCAATATGGATGATGAGGATTGGAACACAGATCTCCCTTTGTGCAGTTCCACCGAAATGAACCAACTGTTCCATTCTAACATTCCAGTTAAACAACACAAAAGTTACTTCTTTTAAGAAGAGTTTTGTGCAGTGCACCAAAAGGTCACAACAGCAACCAGGTGAATTGGATATCCCTGTTTGCACAAAAAGGTACAGAGGAAACAGTCAGAGTCTCAAACAATTACAGGTAAAAACATTTGGCTAAACTTGTCATGGCTTATAACAGTGGCATGGCTTCATTTTTACCAGGGACATTAGATTAAGAACAACTAAATATTTGGTATAAGGGCATGGAACACTGGGTGCACCAACAGTCCAGCACCATGTACGTAAACAGGGGCATAAGACCTTCCACTATGTGGGCCAAAAGCGATGCCAAATTCAGTTTTAAGGTATTTGGCACTGATGTCCCTTCTTTTACGTAGGGCCCCTTCTTTTAGAACGAGCGGTGCCCTACATTGTGAGGCCGGTGCCTTAAAAAGTTTATTTGGCATCCATGGTGATGTGGCACCTTTTTAGCAATTTAGCACCGGTAACATAGTGGAGGGCCTAAAGTGGTGATTCATAGTTTGTTGCCCCGAGAAACAAACATCCAAGAAACATATCTGGGTTGGTCCCATTTTTGTTCACTCTAGCCACCTACTCCTATGTGTGCATACCAAATCTAGTCCTGGTCATACCACTATGTACAGCATTACCCCTATATTTCCCTTTTCAACCAAGAGACCGCTTGGATGACCAGTCTGTACTACTTTCACCCCCTTTCCTTCCTGTTTGTACCAAGTCCGATGTACATACTAAATTCCCCCACCCCCACTTTATTTATTGTTTGATCCAAGTACTCCCTCCGCCCAGAATTACTTGTCATCAAAATGGATGTGTCTAGAACTAAAATACATCTAGATACACCCATTTCAATGACAAGTATTTTCGGACGGAGGGAGTACAAGATTCGACTCCATGAAGTAGCTTTACCTCTAACAATAGAAAAAAAATAGGTGACGTTGGACCATCCGATCGAGAGGGGCTAAGAGGTAGAAAAGGATGCACATGCAGCGACATAGTGAGCTGGGGAAGTAGAGCTAAGGCGGTTTCGAACGAAGATATACCTGAAGGTCGTCGGGATATGGATAGGTGGGTGGCGGGAGGCCGAATCCGTCCATAGGAAACGACGAAGGGATCGGAGGACCTCCCGCGCCGGCGCTCGACCAGGGATAACGGTGCGGCTGGTAGTGGGTATCCTCCCTCGCTGTCGACGATGGCCTAAACGCTGCCCCTCCTCCCCTTCACCGGCGGAGAGGGATATGTCTGGATCTGTAACCAACGGTGAGCATAGAAATATAGTGTTTTTTGAAGGGAGAAAGACAGTGTTACTACCCCTATCTTGTTTAGATCCGGAGAGGATGAGAGTGTGTGAATAGAGCAACCCTGGCAAGCAAGCGCGGAGGCTCCAGCCTATATATACGTAGTGGGGTAGTTTTACTTTTTCACTCCATCAAAACAACCGTTTAAAATTGTGTACACTACATGCCAGGTCGCGGTTTTTTAGTTGTTGATTGTTTTTTGAGATAGCTACCCGCTTGTTCCAAGTGGTGTTACGGTGTGCCAGGTCGCACTTTGTATCGTTCAAGTCTGGTACTACAAGTCCCTCCATTAAATGAACAACCACCCCCTCGTAAAAATTGTGAACAAGCCCACGGCTAAAATTAGCGGAAACGTGGGTTGCCTCAACATGCAATATTATTTATATTTTCTACTCCCTCCGTTCCTAATATAAGTCTTTTTTATTAGCCACACCTAAGACAAGAATGTTTTTATTAGCAGTGAACCCTACATGTCATACACACAAAAATTGTGGCAAGATTCCCTTAGGCAAGCCAAATTGTGTCTAACAATTTGAGCAACTCAAGTTACGCAAGTGTGGCAAGTGTGGGAAAAATAATGTGGCAACATAAGACAAACATAGTCACAGTCCAAACAGCCCCGTAATTTTTTGTGACATGCATGAAAATTTGGTTAGTTAAATTTATAGTCAAAATTTGGCAAGGTGCATCAAATCAACACATGCAAGTATCAAAAGGAAAGTCACGGCATGCATGCATGTGTTGTACTCCCTCCGTTTCCAAATATAAGTCTTTTTAGAGCTTGCAACAAGTGACTACATATGAAGCAGAATATGTCTACATACATCCGTATGTTGTAGTCCATTTGAAATGTGTAAAAAGACTTACTCGCAGACTGAGTGCAGTGCTTTGATGTGTCGCATCAACTCGTACAAGACCAATAAATTTGATTACTACAACGCCCTCTCCCTCGCGGACTGAGCTCCGGTGCCTTAACTGCACCTGCCTTTGGCTGCATGACAGGAGGGCCAACCACCTGTTGGGCCCACCTGTCATAGACGCAAAGGTAGGAGCAATAAGTAGAAGCTTTCGCTACACGCTATCCCTCCCGCACGAGGTGGACGGACATGCAGCAGTGGATTCGATACTGTACAAGTAGGAGTAACATCATTGTTCGTCTTCTCGAAGAGGTGAAGAGCCAAGCATAACCTGAACGTGGCAGTTGCGAACGCTCACGTGGTGTGGTGCCTTGGAGCATGCATATAGTAGCCAGGCTCTTGCATGAGACAAAATTGCTATTTGAGCCCACTATTGTAGTACTAGTACTTGCTACTCCCTCCATCTAGGTGAGTAAGTCGTTGAATTTGTAGCTAAGCTTCCCTCATTGAATTGTTTAACAATTAAACTCCATCATCCATTGGTTGATACTCATTCTGCATAGGTCCACGCGCTTAGCACCGTTTCCTCCTAGGGTCACCAATGTTTATTTGCTAATTAATAGCATTGCATGCAATGAACTAGCCACCGCAAGTCAGTAAAAGCATGCACACCTCTCATCTCTTATTGGTTGATATGTCAAGAAACAATAAACAAGGTAGAAGTTAATGCACCGCGCCTAAGTGTTTTGGGACTATTTGGTTTTCGTAAGATGACTTACGCACCTAGATGGAGGGAGTAGTATAGCCCTGTAAACCGGAAAGGAGTATTTGCCTTTCTAGAGATTTCAACAAGTGACTAGACTACACCGCGTGCAGTACTTCATCCCTTCTGATTTATAGGGCTCAAATCTCAAATCTCATGAACCAAGGCATTTTGCGATTGGAGGAATGTATCTCGTACTTTACAAAACTACCCTAATTAAACTCATGCATTAATTACGTAGTTCTCTCGTTTTCCTCTCCGCCTTGGTCGCGATGCACAATATTGAGCACTCCTATATGACTAGCCACTCTATCTACATGCGGGGCATTTCAAAGCATCCGGGCCCGCGTGCCATCCACCAAATCACAGCGAGGTGCTACAGTCGAGACTCACCTGTCACCATACTGTGGCCGTCATGACCCGTCATATCACAAAACCCACACCTTTACCAGCAGTGGTAAGGTGGCCTCCAAGTTGGACTGGACGAAGCAACCATCATTTCACTGGAACGCTCGTTCAAGCCTTTCTTCCCTTTCTTGAAGAAAACCTCACTCCAGGCTACTCACTTCTGCCATTTTTCTTCTGTATCAACGAAGGAAAGGTGGGCGAATCAGTTATGCTACTATATTTTCATTCAAAGAATCTTCTTTTTGCGAAGCACCGTCCAATTCTCACATCCTATTATTTTCCCGTTTTCATTGCGATTGTTGTTTCCTTTAGATTGCTTTTTGTTTGTCAGTTCATTGATGGATCCTGGAGCAATAGGAAAAGAGTTGCCGGCGGACAACCCACTGGAGACAGCGATCTCCAGGAAGCGAGCACCGACCAACGAGTTGACCATGTTGGCGGGCCAACCCATGGAGACGAAGAACTCAAAGAAACAAGCACTGACCAAAGAGTTGACGACGTTGGCGGACGAACTCCTCAAAGAAAGTTGGAAGAACAGCAAGGGCCCCACCGTGCCTACCCCAGGAACTCTGATGGCCACCTATGTGAGGCTCAAGCCCGAGTTTGAGGAGATAGTCGCCGTTGAGAAGTAGTATTCCCCTGGCAAGGTGATGGCCCCCATCGAGGACGAGGAGATGGCTCCCAGAGGGATGAGATCCCCCGGTGAGTTGCACAAGGTAAAAAATAATGGCTTATTACCATAATTGTGGTTTTTGATTATTTGCAATGTGCTTGCTAATATGTTAGGGTTGTGTAGGTGCCGGTGGACGTCCTTGATGATTCTGATGTTGCGGCTTGGCATCACCCCGGATATCGATTCTGATGTCGTTGTCCATCCTGTGGACATCGCTCCAGAGATCGATTCCGATGTCGCGGTCAGTCCTGTGGACATCGCCCCAGAGATCGATTCCCATGCCGCTGTCTGTGCTGTGGTCATTGTCCGAGAGATCGATGACAAGAAATAGTTGGTAGCGCTAATCCTTCAGGGTAGTTTGCATTGCCCTGTGTTTAATTACCAGAATGATGCGTGTTATCAAACCATCTTAGGGCTAGTGCACTGTCTTGTGTGGGTGGTACTTGCTACTTTTGTTTGATAGTGAATCATGCGAACCCTCTCCGAGTTATGGAAACAGATCTATCCTCACCAGCTTTTGATGTAATATATGGCATGCTTAGATGTAAGTTTGAACTATTTATCATATCAGCAGGGCTTGTTTGATGATTCTTCGTGTTAGTAGGCTTGCTACTGTGCGAGCTATAGTACTTGCAAAACACTCACCGAAGAGAAACGTTGGGGCTGATGAGCTCGTGGTACACTTATACTTATCCGTCGTCGATCGACCAATAGCCCTAGCTCCTAAAATTGTAGGCTTAGCGATTGATCAGACAATAGTCGACACGGATACATTCATGCCTCATTTGGTTCATAGGGTAGGAAAATAGTAGCAAAAGTACAAAGACGTACAACACAAAATCATAGCAATGCAGAGACGTACTCCCTCTGTTCCAAAATAGATGACCTAGGTGGGCTAGTTTAGCCTAGTGGGTTTTAGTGATATGGTGTGGTATAGTGCCGTCCAGTCTTCGCGTGTGGTAGTGATACGTCCACTTTGCATCATGCTTTTATATCAATATTTATTGCATTATGGGTTGTTATTACACATTATATCTCAATACTTATGGCTATTCTCTCTTATTTTACAAGGTTTACCATGAAGAGGGGGAATGCCGGCATCTGGAATTCTGGCTGGAAAAGGAGCAAATGTTGGAAACCTATTCTGCACAACTCAAAAAGTCCTGAAACTCCACGAAACAACTTTTTGGATTTAATAAGAAATTATGAGCGAAAGAAATAGGCCAGTAGGCCCACACCCTGTCCAGGAGACAGGGGGCGCCCCCCACCCTGTAGGGCGTGCCCCCTATCTCCTGGGCCCCCTGGTGGGCCTCCGGCGTCCATCTTCTGCTATATCATCCCTTTTACCCTGGAAAAAATCGGGGGCAAGCTTACGGGACGAAACTCTGCCGCCACGAGGCGGAACCTTGGCGGAATCAATCTAGGGCTGTGGCGGAGCTGTTCTGCCGGGGACACTTCCCTCCGGGAGGGGGAAATCATCACCAACGTCATCACCAACGATCCTCTCATCGGGAGGGGGTCAATATCCATCAACATCTTCACCAGCACCATCTCCTCTCAAAACCCTAGTTCATCTCTTGTATCCAATCTTGTATGAAAACCACAAATTGGTACCTGTGGGTTGCTTGTAGTGTTGATTACTCCTTGTGGGGGTCAATCTCCATCAACATCTTCACCAGGACCCCGACTCAATGCCACATTGATCTAGCATGTAACACCTCATATCACTTTGCGGCCTCATGCACGGTATCCCCACGGGTGTCGCCTTACCTTTGCCCGGGACCGTTTGCGCCTTTTGGCACACGTATATGATAGTGTCGCTAGCATCCATATGATAAGGAGCCCGGGCTGACATGGCTAGTCGTGAACCCAAAGTGGCACTAACTTACAGGAACAGGCATACATGACCCAGCATCGAACGTGTCGGTCATCAGCGAGTGAATCCGGGCTGTAGCAACTGGGCTAGCAGGACTCCGGTGAACCAGGCTGTAGCAGGCTAACAGGACTCCAGTATTCATCGCGTGACATTTCCCCGAAGGGACAGACACAGGAACGAAGAAGGACACATGCCGGCCAGCCTAAGTGTTCCGGAGCAGTAGCACGCTACCATGGCTCAATGGAAGCACTAGGAGACATTTCACGGTAAGAGAGGCTACTAAGGATAAACAACTAGATAGTTAGATCCCACACATAGCAATACACATTACACGTACGCATAACATGCAAGTATGTGTTGTACAACATGGCATCACAGCATAACTCAACAACTCATATAGATAAAGCTCAAAGAGCCATCATAGCATTTATTGCAAACAGGGGTCACAAGACCCATCATACAGAGCATACAAGCAACAAGCGAAAGCATTACATGTCTGGGTACAGACATCTACAAATGAAAAAGGCTGAAGAGCCTGACTATATACAACATCCGATCAAGATCGTAGCTGAGGTACAAGCTACTCGTCGAAGTCCACGAGAACACTAGTAAGACCGAAGTCTCCGCTGCAAAAACATAAATAAAGCAACATGAGTACAAAGGTACTTAGCAAGACTTACATCAGATCCTATCATACATGCATTTGTATCAAGAGGGTAATGTGGGGTTTAGTTGCAGCAAGCCAGCTTTGACTCTGTGGCTATTCTGTTCTACGACTACCAGAACTTCTTTGAGGTGATATGGCGCACACGAGTCCACTAATCACCACACAATACACTACTATGGATTCATCCCCGTCTCCCTACGAGAAGGCCATCCATAGCACCCACACTTGTCTTGAGCATTTTATAGTATCCACTTCAAGTTGTCTATGTACCATGTAAGCATCCAAGAAGTCCATAACCGCGGACCCGGCTATTCGAATAGATCATGATAACCCTGCAGGGATGTACTTCTTCACACACGCTCTTGCCACTTACCGCCATATACATGTCATGTATCTCGGCAACCTTCAAGCGGAAGCCTGGCGAGGGTGTCGGCCCCGACCTAACTAACCACACAAGACTCTAATCCAGGTTTATCGCCTATTCGGGTTCCATCCGCAAGGAGATCCGGCCGGGGTGTCGCTCACGGCCCCAAACGATGTGAGCAGGGTTCCCAAGCCCACCATCCGGGTGCCACTTGGTACACCGTGCCACCTGTGCCTAGTCTGTCCCAAGCCCACCCTGTAGGGTGCCACTCGGTAGAAAAATAGCACTACCTACAAACACCAGAAACTAGTTGCGACTCCTTGACAGAGACCAAGTTGGTTAATAAGTCGAGAGAGTCAATTAAGGATCCCAATGTGTGGTAGTATTGAGTCATTGGACAACATATATAGAACTCAGTGCTTAAGGACGGTTCCAGTTAGACAACCCACCATGTACTCCTACATGGCCTCTCATCGCTACCTTTACCAAATCGTGTTCACACACTTCACTCTCAGCATCAGAACATATCATAACACTCCAATTCATTCCCAATGAATCAGACCTAACACAACTCTAAGCAATAGCAGGCATAGCATGGTAGGAACACAACATGGCTCAGTCAACTCCTACACATGCTAGTGGGTTTCAACTATTTACTGTGGCAATGACAGGTCATGCAGAGGAATGGGTTCAACTACCGCAGCACAAAGTAGCAGATGAATCGTTGTTGTCCTAATGCAATAACTGAGAGCAGGAGCGAGAGAGTAGGATTTTATCGGAATGAACAAGGGGGTTTGCTTGCCTGGTAAATCAACAAGGGAGGCACTGCTTCACAGACAGGTACTCTGGAACGTCTCCGGAGCAGGACCTATCGAGAAGGAACGGTGCCAACAATCAATACACAAGCATATGCAACGATATGATGCATGAACATGGCATGAAGATGTGATGCTGATTGAGCTAATGCAACTAGCTGTTATTTGGATGGAGTCCATTTGAACCAAAGATTCAAATGCAACTCCAAGTTAAGCTCTTATATATTCCATTTACATGTTTTCACTTATACATCATGTATAAGTTGTTTTGTCATGCATGAAACTAGTACAGATGGAAAGATTGCATTTTTCTGATAATTTTTCATATATAAATTATTTCAATCTGAGCTACGGTTGAATTTCTATGAATTTTTGAAGTTTAAATCATTTTCTGGAATTTCCTGATTTAATTTAAATCCAGAAAATATATAATTGCGCCAGCATGACATCAGCACGACGTCAGCAGGTCAACCGGGGCTGACCAGGGTCAAACCTGACGTGTGGGGTCCACACGTCAGTGTCATAGTTAGATAACAGAGTTAATTAGCGCTAACTAAACTAACACCTAAACTAAACAGGGGCATGGCCCACGCGTCAGTGACCCTGGGGGGGTCAAACCCTAGGTCAAACAAGTCAAACCCGCCGGCGAGATCCGCGGCGTACTTGTGCCCCGGGTTTCCTCTGTGGTGCTCCAAATGACGCGCGGCTAGGCGCGTTGGAGAGCCAGCTCGATGGCGCGTCGGCCGGTGGCCGTGGCTGGGCCTGGGATGGCCGGAGTCGGCGGCGGCGAGCTCGGTTGCGGCCGCCGGAGTTCGGTCGTGCATGAGAGCGCGTTTGCAGCTCGAAGACGAGCGAAGCAAAGCGCTAGGGATGCTCTACGGGGCCTTACGAGCTTGTTGGACTCGCCGGGGTGACCAAATGGTCACCGGAGTTGCGTCGACGGCGAGCTCGGTGGCGGCGAAGGTTTGGCCATGGTGGAGACGACAGCTAGAGGGCGAGCGCGGCCAGGGGAGAGAGGGGAGAAGAAAGCAGGGCTCACGGCGGACTTGCAGGGCTGCTCGTTGTGGCCGGGGACGCGCTGGAGACGACAAAGCGGCGATGGCGATCTGCGGCGGCCGGAGGTGATGAAGGCGACGGCGATGGCTCCACGAGGCGTCCGGCGAGGCACGGCTTGGCGGAGAGGACGAGGGAGTCGTGGCGGAGCTCGTGGACACGACGGAGGGACGAGGGGGAGGCAGTGGCCGCGGCAACGGCGAGCGGTGGCGTCGGTGGCGTTCGGCCATGAGAGAGAGAGCGAGGAAGAGGAGAGGAGAGGATCGGGGGAAGAGTGAGAGGGGTACGGGGCGTGCGTGGCATCGCGCAGGATCATCCAGAGCGACGAGGGGGAGGACAGGCAGGCAGGGAGGAAGGAGGTGGCGCGGCGCGGCGGTGCGCGCATCGGGCATGCGCCCGTCCTCCTGTCGGGGAGGAAGACGATAGAGGAGGGGGAACAGGTGGGCCGGGCCGGCCAACTGGGCCGGCCAGGCCGCATAGTGCTGGGCCAGCACAGGAGCTAAGAGCCAGGTAAGGTTTTTCCCCTTTGTTTTCTCTTTTCTATTTTTCTGACATTTGTTTGGTTTAATAGAAAATACTAAACCATTTTATTTTCTTATGCCAATTTTTATAGAAGCTAGTTATATTATTCCAGAGCTCCTTTATAAATGGCATAATTTTTGGACAATATTTTATATATATAGCAATATATATCCAAAGCAAATAATTACTGCATTAATTGCAAATGCCCAAAATAAATACTTATGAGGTCCTAAAAATATTGGTTTGATTTTTATCTCTGTCCAATATTTTCAGAGAGCAACATGAGCATTTTCTTGGACCTTTTTGGAACAATTTTTATTGGGTCATTTCCAGAATGATTCTGAGGGTTTCACAAATCCCCATTTCAAAATTAAATGGAATTTAAACATGATGCACAAATGACTAGCTAGCCTTGAGCATACCAGAACTAGGGATGTGACAACTCGCCCCCACTTGAAAGAATCTCGTCCCGAGATTCAGGGGTCGATGGAAAGAAAGCGGGGTACTCCAGTCGAAGACGATCTTCTCGCTCCCAAGTAGCTTCTCTCTCGGAATGATGAGACCACTGAACCTTGAGAAACTTGATGTTCTGACATCGAGTAACACGCTCTGCTTGATCAAGAATGCGAACCGGGTACTCTCGGTATGTGAGGTTATCTTGGAGATCAAGCGTTTCGTGGTCCACTCTGCGGATGGGATCCGAGAAGCAACGCCTGAGTTGAGAGACGTGGAAGACATCATGCACTCTGGAAAGATGTGGGGGTAGTTCCAACTGGTAGGCAACCTCTCCTCGTTTAGCGAGAATGCGAAAAGGACCAATGTAACGAGGAGCCAACTTGCCCTTGATACCGAAGCGGTGGGTACCCTTCAAAGGAGTGACCCGAAGGTAAGCTTTGTCGCCAATTTCATAAGTCATATCCTTATGATGGCGGTCATACTGACTCTTCTGACGAGACTGGGCTGTTTTCAAATTCTCACGAATGATGCGAACTTGCTCTTCTGCCTCCTGGATCATGTCCGGCCCAAAGAATTGTCTTTCACCGGTTTCTGACCAGTTCAAAGGTGTTCGACATCTTCGTCCATAGAGAACCTCAAAAGGAGCTTTCTTGAGACTGGATTGATAGCTATTGTTATAAGCAAACTCGGCAAAAGGAAGACATTTCTCCCAATCCATACCGAATGAGATAATGCAAGCTCTAAGCATGTCTTCGAGAATTTGATTGACCCTTTCCACCTGACCACTTGACTGAGGGTGGAAAACGGTGCTGAAGGAAAGATGGGTTCCCATGGAAGTTTGGAAACTCTCCCAGAAATGAGAAGTGAAAAGACTGCCACGGTCTGAATTGATCTCTAGTGGAACACCATGAAGTGATACTATTCGAGAAATATATAAGTCAGCGAGCTGACTAGTAGTGATACTCTCTCGAACAGGAAGGAAGTGAGCCACTTTGGAAAGACGATCAACGACTACGAAGATAGCGTTATTCCCTTTCTTGGTCCTGGGAAAGCCGGTGATGAAGTCCATACCAACCTTATCCCATTTCCACTCAGGAATAGCTAAAGGTTGAAGGGTGCCAGCAGGTCTTTGATGCTCTGCCTTAACGCGACGACAAACGTCACAGTTAGCAATAAACTGAGCGATTTATCTCTTCATCCTAGTCCACCAGAACCTCTGGCGTAGGTCCTGATACATCTTAGTACTACCGGGATGAATTGTGAGAGGAGATTCATGCGCCTCCTTAAGAATCAATTGTCGAAGATGTTGCTTCTTGGGGACCACCAGGCGATTCCCAAAGAAAACGACACCTCGATCATCAACAGAGAAACTACCAGCAGCTCCCTTCTTAACATTATCCTTGATTCAAGAAATACCCGTATCATATTGCTGGCTAGTTATGATCTGATCCTCAAGAGTAGGTTTCGCCACCAAGGTAGAAAGGAATCCGTGAGGAGCAATGTGAAGGTTAAGCTTACAAAATTCCTCATGGAGAAGTGGTTGGCCCTGCTGCAACATGAGATTGTTGCAATAGGATTTACGGCTTAGCGCATCAGCCATGACATTGGCTTTTCCTGGGGTGTAGGAAATCCCTAGATCATAATCTGTGATTAACTCCAACCAACATCTTTGCCTAAGGTTCAAATCTGGTTGGGTGAAGATATACTTGAGACTCTGGTGATCGGTGTAGATCTCGCAACGTTTAACAAGGAGGTAATGTCGCCAGGTCTTGAGTGCATAGACTACGGCTGCAAGCTCTAGATCATGTGTAGGATAATTCTCCTCATGTGGATGCAACTGTCGAGATGCATAGGCAATCACATGACGATCCTGCATAAGAATGCAACCTAGTCCCTGTCGTGAGGCATCGCAGTAGATAACAAAGTCCTTTGTGAAATCCGGTGGCACAAGTATGGGAGCAGAAGTCAGGCATCTTTTCAGTTCCTGAAAACTATACTCACACTGTGGGGACCACTCAAACTTTTTATATTTCTTGAGAAGTTCCGTGAGGGGTTTGGCTACTTTGGAGAAGTTTTCAACAAAGCGACGACAATAACTGGCTAGACCAAGGAAACTCCTAACTTGTTTAAAGGTTTCAGGTGGAGTCCAATCGAGAACGGCCTTAACTCTCTCGGTATTGACAGCAATGTCCTTGCCAGAGATTACGTGGCCTAGGTAGGTCACTTCTGGCAACCAAAATTCACACTTGGAGAACTTGGCATAAAGGTAGTGCTCTCTGAGTTTTTCTAATACAAGTCTAAGATGTTCGGCATGCTCTTCCTTGTTCTTCGAGTAAATAAGAATATCATCAAGGTAAACCACGACGAACTTATCTAAGTACTCCATCAAGATCGAGTTCATCAAGCGGGAGAAAGTGGCTGGGGCGTTGGTTAGGCCGAAGGACATGACGGTGTACTCGTACTGGCCATAACGCGTGACAAAAGCCGTCTTAGGAATATCCCCATTTCTGATCTTGATTTGGTGGTAGCCTAACCTCAAATCCATCTTGGAGAAGACTGAGGATCCAGCGAGCTGATCATACAAGTTGTTGATCCTGGGGAGCGGATACTTGTTCTTTATCGTGACCAAATTAACAGGACAATAATCTACAACCATCCGGTCCGTACCATCCTTCTTCTTGACGAAGAGGACGGGGCAAGCCCAAGGGGAAGAACTAGGACGGATGAAACCCTTTTGCAAGGACTCATCAAGTTGTTTCTTCAGCTCGGCTAGTTCTAAGGGTGCCATCTTGTAAGGTCTTCTGGAGATTGGAGCAGTTCCTGGGATAAGATATATGACGAACTCTACATCTCTGTCAGGTGGAACACCTGGCAGTTCTTCTGGAAAGACATCCGGAAAGTCACGGACTACCGGGATATCTTTAAGGTCTGGGAGAGGGCTAGCATTAAGAGAATAGAGCTGACGCTTTGCAACTCTAGTGGAGACAGTGACTATCTTGCCAGATGGGTGTGTAAGCTGAACAGATCTTGTGTAACAATCAATCTTTGCATGATGAGTTGTCATCCAGTCCATACCCAAGATGATGTTAATATCTGAGGACTTGAGGGCTACAAGTGATGCAAGAAATACAAGTCTATCAACAAGGATTTCATTACCATGGCTTACACTAGAGGTTTGCCATTTGGATCCAGGAGTTTGAATGACTAGTGGAGAGGGCATATCACAAAATGACATGTTGTGCAAATTAGCATAGCTTTCAGAAATGAAGGAGTGAGACGCTCCAGTATCTAATAGAACCGATGCTGGATGACAGTTGACAAGGAGTGAACCAAGAACGACATCCGGATCATCATGAGCATCTTTAGCTGAGACGTGATGCACACGTCCACGTTCAGTGGGGGCTGACTTGACACTGATCATCTTGCGTGATGGCTTAACACATCCAACAGTCTTCTCGGGCTGGGGTGGAACACAACTAGTCTGAGAGCAGTCACTTGCATAGTGTCCTGGCTTCCCGCATGTGAAGCAAGTCCCTGAAGTTGGACGTGGACCCGCACTGACAAGCGGTCTACCAGTAGGCCTGGGTGGAACACACGATTGAGCTGGGGAAGGCACCACATGGGATGGCCTCGGTGCATATCCGGAAGGAAGAGCAGAGTTTGGAACCCAAATCCAGCGCTTCTGGGAACCAGAACCGGAGGAAGATCCCAAATCATGGGTGTGCTTACGAGACTCCTCGTAAGTGAGCTGAGCTGTCTCTGCATTAATGGCCTTGTTCATAAGAGCCTGGAATGTATCACAATGATGTAGGTGGAGATCACGACGCAACTTGGGGTTGAGACCCTTCCGAAACCTAGCCTGCTTCTTGGCGTCCGTGGACACTTCTTCTGTGGCATAGCGGGCGAGGTTCTCAAACTCTCTACTGTAAGCATCAACAGCCATGTTGCTCTGGGTGAAACTACAGAACTCTTCTCTCTTGCGATCGATGAGGGCTTCAGGAATGTGATGCTCGCGAAAAGCCTCAGTGAAATCTCTCCAGGTAGGAATCTGGCAGCTGGAAGCATAGTCTCATAGTTCTGCCACCAAAGACTAGCAGGACCTTCCAGGTGGTATGTGGCATAGGTGACCTTGTCATCTTCAGCTACGTTCGCAGAACGGAGCTTGCGTGTGATACTACGGAGCCAGTCATCTGCATCGAGTGGCTCGATGGAATGATGAAAGGTAGGTGGGTGCAAGCGAATGAAGTCATGAATGGTTGCAGACCCTTTGAACTGTTGTGCGGTGTTCTCCTCGATACGTGCCAACAAGCGGTTAGACTCACGCTTGTTCCTCTCCATCTCTAGCATGAACTCTGTCAACGAAGGTTGATCGGGAGGATCCTCGTCCCTACCATCTCCGTGGTTCTAGCTACGAGCAACAGAACTTCGCTTAACTGATGACATCCTGAGAAATGAAACCAAGGACGGAATCAACATCATCTATAGGCTATGCAATGTGGGACAAAGAAATTAGTATCTCTCGAGCTCCTAGGGCAATTCCGGCAGCATAACGGCAGTAAAATGCTCAGAATGAGACATCCTGCTAAAATGGGGTAGTAACATACTCAACATCACCAGTCAAGGTTCTGAGATCATACTAAACAGGCTACACCGGAAGTACTCAAAAACTGGGGTATGACTCTGATCAACCAATCCTATGGGACTACGGAGTAGTAACACGTGATCTTGATAGACGGAAGAGAAGCCTAGTTCCTTAACCCCGTAGGAAAGATAGGACGACTCAGATCAGAAGGCCATGAGGTATAAGGAGTAAAAAGAGCCTTACGTTCCTTCCCACAATCAATTCCCTTATATAACTAAAGAATTTCTAGACTCAACTTCGACCAGTTTGGCTTGGTAATCCTACAGGCAGTCAGGCTCTGATACCAAAAACTGTCAGGACCCCGACTCAATGCCACATCGATCTAGCACGTAACACCTCATATCACTTTGCCGCCTCACGCACGGTATCCCCACGGGTGTCGCCTTACCTTTGCCCGGGACCGTTTGCGCCTTTTGGCACACGTATATGATAGTGTCGCTAGTATCCATATGATAAGGAGCCTGGGCTGACATGGCTAGTCGTGAACCCAAAGTGGCACTAACTTACAGGAACAGGCATACATGACCCAGCATCGAACGTGTCGGTCATCAGCGAGTGAATCCGGGCTGTAGCAACTGGGCTAGCAGGACTCCGGTGAACCAGGCTGTAGCGGGCTAACAGGACTCCGGTATTCATCGCGTGACATTTCCCCGAAGGGACAGACACAGGAACGAAGAAGGACACATGCCGGCCAGCCTAAGTGTTCCGGAGCAGTAGCACGCTACCATGGATCAATGGAAGCACTAGGAGACATTTCCCGGTAAGAGAGGCTACTAAGGATAAACAACTAGATAGTCAGATCCCACACATAGCAATACACATTACACGTACGCATAACATGCAAGTATGTGTTGTACAACATGGCATCACAGCATAACTCAACAACTCATATAGATAAAGCTCAAAGAGCCATCATAGCATTTATTGCAAACAGGGGTCACAAGACCCATCATACAGAGCATACAAGCAACAAGTGGAAGCATTACATGTCTGGGTACAGACATCTACAAATGAAAAAGGCTGAAGAGCCTGACTATCTACAACATCCGATCAAGATCGTAGCTGAGGTACAAGCTACTGGTCGAAGTCCACGAGAACACTAGTAAGACCGAAGTCTCCGCTGCAAAAACATAAATAAAGCAACATGAGTACAAAGGTACTCAGCAAGACTTACATCAGATCCTATCATACATGCATTTGTATCAAGAGGGTAATGTGGGGTTTAGTTGCAGCAAGCCAGCTTTGACTCTGTGGCTATTCTGTTCTACGACTACCAGAACTTCTTTGAGGTGATATGGCGCACACGAGTCCACTAATCACCACACAATACACTACTATGGATTCATCCCCGTCTCCCTACGAGAAGGCCATCCATAGCACTCACACTTGTCTTGAGCATTTTATAGTATCCACTTCAAGTTTTCTATGTACCATGTAAGCATCTAAGAAGTCCATAACCGCGGACCCGGCTATTCGAATAGATCATGATAACCCTGCAGGGGTGTACTTCTTCACACATGCTCTCGCCACTTACCGCCATATACACGTCATGTATCTCGGCAACCTTCAAGCGGAAGCCTGGCGAGGGTGTCGGCCACGACCTAACTAACCACACAAGACTCTAATCCAGGTTTATCGCCTATTCGGGTTCCATCCGTAAGGAGATCCGGCCGGGGTGTCGCTCACGGCCCCAAACGATGTGAGCAGGGTTCCCAAGCCCACCATCCGGGTGCCACTTGGTACACCGTGCCACCTGTGCCTAGTCTGTCCCAAGCCCACCCTGTCGGGTGCCACTCGGTAGAAAAATAGCACTACCTACAAACACCAGAAACTAGTTGCGACTCCTGGACAGAGACCAAGTTGGTTAATAAGTCAAGAGAGTCAATTAAGGATCCCAATGTGTGGTAGTATCGAGTCATTGGATAACATACATAGAACTCAGTGCTTAAGGACGGTTCCAGTGAGACAACCCACCATGTACTCCTACATGGCCTCTCACCGCTACCTTTACCAAATCGTGTTCACACACTTCACTCTCAGCATCAGAACATATCATAACACTCCAATTCATTCCCAATGAATCAGACCTAACACAACTCTAAGCAATAGCAGGCATAGCATGGTAGGAACACAACATGGCTCAATCAACTCCTACACATGCTAGTGGGTTTCAACTATTTACTGTGGCAATGACAGGTCATGCAGAGGAATGGATTCAACTACCGCAGCACAAAGTAGCAGATGAATCGTTGTTGTCCTAATGCAATAACTGAGAGCAGGAGCGAGAGAGTAGGATTTTATCAGAATGAACAAGGGGGTTTGCTTGCCTGGTAAATCAACAAGGGAGGCACTGCTTCACAGACAGGTACTCTGGAACGTCTCCGGAGTAGGACCTATCGAGAAGGAACGGTGCCAACAATCAATACACAAGCATATGCAATGATATGATGCATGAACATGGCATGAAGATGTGATGCTGATTGAGCTAATGCAACTAGCTGTTATTTGGATGGAGTCCATTTGAACCAAAGATAAAAATGCAACTCCAAGTTAAGCTCTTATATATTCCATTTACATGTTTTCACTTATACAACATGTATAAGTTGGTTTGTCATGCATGAAACTAGTACAAATGGAAAGATTGCATTTTTCTGATAATTTTTCATATATAAATTATTTCAATCTGAGCTACGGTTGAATTTCTATGAATTTTTTAAGTTTAAATCATTTTCTGGAATTTCCTGATTTAATTTAAATCCAGAAAATATATAATTGCGCCAGCATGACGTCAGCACGACGTCAGCAGGTCAACCGGGGCTGACCAGGGTCAAACCTGACGTGTGGGGTCCACACGTCAGTGTCATAGTTAGTTAACAGAGTTAATTAGCGCTAACTAAACTAACACCTAAACTAAACAGGGGCATGGCCCACGCGTCAATGACCCTGGGGGGGTCAAACCCCAGGTCAAACAAGTCAAACCCGCCGGCGGTTAGTCGCCGGCGAGATCCGCGGCGTACTTGTGCCCCGGGTTTCCTCTGTGGTGCTCCAAATGACGCACGGCTAGGCCGTGGCTGGGCCTGGGATGGCCGGAGTCAGCGGCGGCGAGCTCGGTTGCGGCCGCCGGAGTTCGGTCGTGCACGAGAGAGCGTTTGGAGCTCGAAGACGAGAGAAGCAAAGCGCTAGGGATAATGACAATCATGGACTCGAAAAACGGATCTGAATTTGACTGAAATGCACGATCTTCACAGCACGATACCTAAAAGGTGGAATAGCGATTTTCGAACCATTTCCTATAAGAGAATGGTTTCCATTACTTTGAGAAATGGATTCTTATATCAAATTATAGCTATTGCATTAAAGAAGAAAAGAAACTAATAGAAGTCGAAGACGCGGAATGATAGTGAATAGAGAGAAAGATTCTTCTGATTTTCTTGTTTCTATCTACTAGACGCCGTAGAGAATTGAGAATTTTCATGTCTTTCAATTCTCGTACTCGTAATTGGAAAGTTCTGGAAGGAGACCCATCATTTTGCAATGAAAACAACATATAAAACTCTGGACAATTTCGAAATCAGGCCAAGCGTCTTAATACATATGCAAAAAAATTCATTATTGGCCCACCATTGATTAGAAGATTTAGCTTGTATGAATCGCTATTGGTTCTCTACGGGGCCTTACGAGCTTGTTGGACTCGCCGGGGTGACCAAATGGTCACCGGAGCTGCGTCGACGGCGAGCTCGGCGGCGTCGAAGGTTCGGCCATGGTGGAGACGACAGCTAGAGGGCGAGCGCGGCCAAGGGAGAGAGGGGAGAAGAAAGCAGGGCTCACGGCGGACTTGCAGGGCTGCTCATTGTGGCCGGGGATGCGCTGGAGACGACGAAGCGGCGATGGCGATCTGCGGCGGCCGGAGGTGATGAAGGTGACGGCGATGGCTCCACGGGGCATCCGGCGAGGCACGGCTTGGCGGAGAGGACGAGGGAGTCGTGGCGGAGCTCGTGGACACGACGGAGGGACGAGGGGGAGGCAGTGGCCGCGGCAACGGTGAGCGGTGGCGTCGGTGGCGTTCGGCCATGAGAGAGAGAGCGAGGAAGAGGAGAGGAGAGGATCGGGGGAAGAGTGAGAGGGGTACGGGGCGTGCGTGGCATCGCGCGGGATCATCCAGAGCGACGAGGGGGAGGACAGGCAGGCAGGGAGGGAGGAGGTGGCGCGGCACGGCGGTGCGCGCATCGGGCATGCGCCCGTCCTCCTGTCGGGGAGGAAGACGACAGAGGAGGGGGAACAGGTGGGCCGGGCCGGCCAACTGGGCCGGCCAGGCCGCATAGTGCTGGGCCAGCACAGGAGCTAAGCGCCAGGTAAGGTTTTTCCCCTTTGTTTTCTCTTTTCTATTTTTCTGACATTTGTTTGGTTTAATAGAAAATACTAAACCATTTTATTTTCTTATGCCAATTTTTATAGAAGCTAGTTATATTATTCCAGAGCTCCTTTATAAATGGCATAATTTTTGGACAATATTTTATATATATAGCAATATATATCCAAAGCAAATAATTACTGCATTAATTCCAAATGCCCAAAATAAATACTTATGAGGTCCTAAAAATATTGGTTTGATTTTTATCTCTGTCCAATATTTTCAGAGAGCAACATGAGCATTTTCTTGGACCTTTTTGGAACAATTTTTATTTGGGTCATTTCCAGAATGATTCTGAGGGTTTCACAAATCCCCATTTCAAATTTAAATGGAATTTAAACATGATGCACAAATGACTAGCTAGCCTTGAGCATACCAGAACTAGGGATGTGACAGAATTTTTATGCTCGGCTTTCTCTTGATAATCGCAACCTGCTCGATACTTCATGTGCTGGTTCCTATATGCTGAAGACTATTGATTTCAAATGGGACTTATTGGAAAGAATTAAATGCAACTCTGTAGATTGGGGTTCCGACGATGGTAAGGAGTCAGGTATGACACCTAAGTTCGATTGTGTTAAATCTTTTATGGATACCGATGCTTTCCGTGGATTTAGCTCTAAGTATGGACTTGACTCTGAGATAGTGGCTACTTTTTGTGAAACTTCTGCTACTCGCGTTGATCTCCCTAAAGAAAAGTGGTTTAAATATAATCCTCCTGTTGAAGTGAAAGTAGTTGCACCTATTACAGTCAAAGAAAAGATTATTACATATAGTGATCCCATTGTTCCTACTGCTTATGTTGAAAAACCTCCTTTTCCTGTTAGGATAAAAGATCATGTTAAAGCTTCGACTGTTGTTCGTAAGAGTAATACTAGGACCTATACACCTCCTGAGAAAATTAATGTTGAACCTGGTATTGCTATGATTAAAGATCTCTTGGATGAGGACTTAGATGGGCATGTTATCTCTTTCTTGGGTGAAACTGCTAATATTGCTAGACCCGATACTAAGACACGTAGACCTGTTGTAGGCACGCCTGTTATTTCTGTTAAAATAGGAAATCATTGTTATCATGGCTTATGTGATATGGGTGCTAGTGCTAATGCGGTACCTTATGATCTTTATAAAGAAATTATGCACGATATTGCACCTGCTGAATTAGAAGACAATGATGTTACTATTAAGCTTGCTAATAGGGACACCATTAAACCTATTGGGATTGTTAGAGATGTTGAAGTCTTGTGTGGGAAGATTAAATACCCTGCTGATTTTCTTGTTCTTGGTTCCCCACAAGATGATTTTTGTCCCATTATTTTTGGTAGACCCTTCTTGAATACTGCTAGTGCTCAGATTAATTGTGAAAAGAATATTGTCACTGTTGGCATAGATGGTATGTCTCATGAGTTTAATTTTGCTAAGTTTAGTAGACAACCTCGTGAAAGGGAACCACCTAGTAAGGATGAAATTATTGGTCTTGCTTCCATTGCTGTTCCTCCAACTGATCCGTTAGAACAATATTTGTTAGACCATGAAAATGATATGTTTATGAAGGAAAGGGAAGAAATAGATAAAGTGTTCCTTAAACAAGAACCTATGCTAAAACATAACCTTCCCGTTGAAATTCTTGGGGATCCCCCTCCACCCAAGGGTGATCCTGTTTTCGAACTCAAACCCTTACCTGATAATCTCAAGTATGCTTATCTTGATGAAAAAGAAATATATCCTGTTATTATTAGTGCTAACCTTTCAGAGAAAGAAGAAGAGAGATTATTGAAAACTCTGAAGAAGCACCGAGCTGCTATTGGATATACTCTAGACGATCTTAAGGGCATTAGTCCCACATTATGTCAACACAAAATTTCAGTGGAGAAAGATGCCAAACCAGTTAGAGATCCTCAAAGACGATTAAATCCTAAAATGAAGGAAGTGGTAAGAAAGGAGATTCTAAAACTCCTTGAGGCAGGTATTATTTATCCCCTTGCTGATAGTGAATGGGTAAGCCCTGTCCATTGTGTCCCTAAAAAGGGAGGTATTACCGTTGTTCCTAATGATAAAGATGAAATGATCCCGCAAAGAATTATTACAAGCTATAGGATGGTAATTGATTTCCGTAAGTTAAATAAAGCTACTAAGAAAGATCATTACCATCTACCTTTTATTGATCAAATGCTAGAAAGGCTATCCAAACACACACATTTTTGCTTTCTAGATGGTTATTCTGGCTTCTCTCAAATACTTGTGTCCGCGAAGGATTAATCTAAAACTACTTTTAATTGCCCTTTTGGTACTTTTGCTTATAGACACATGCCTTTTGGTTTATGTAATGCACCTGCTACCTTTCAAAGATGCATGATGGCTATATTTTCTGATTTTTGTGAAAAGATTTGTGAGGTATTCATGGATGACTTCTTTGTCTATGGATCCTCTTTTGATGATTGTTTAAGCAACCTTGATCGAGTTTTGCAGAGATGCAAAGACACTAGTCTCGTCCTGAATTGGGAAAAGTGTCACTTTATGGTTAATGAAGGCATTGTCTTGGGGCACAAGATCTCCGAGAGAGGTATTTAAGTTGATAAAGCCAAAGTTGATTCTATTGAAAAGATGCTATGTCCCAAGGACATAAAAGGTATAAGAAGTTTCCTTGGTCATGCCTGCTTTTATAGGAGGTTCATTAAGGACTTTTCTAAAATCTCTAGGCCTCTGACTAATTTATTGCAAAAAGATATTCCTTTTGTCTTTGATGATGATTGTGTAGAAGCATTTGAAACACTTAAGAAAGCCTTGATCAGTGCACCTATTGTTCAGCCACCTGATTGGAATTTACCTTTTGAAATTATGTGCGATGCTAGTGATTATGTTGTAGGTGATGTTTTAGGGCAAAGAGTCGATAAGAAATTGAATGTTATCTAGTATGCTAGTAAGACTCTTGATACTACCCAGAGAAATTATGCTACTACTGAAAAAGAGATCTTAGCAGTTGTGTTTGCATGAGATAAGTTTAGACCTTATATTGTTGATTCCAAAGTTACTATTCACACTGATCATGCTGCTATTAAATATCTTATGGAAAAGAAAGATGCTAAGCCTAGACTCATTAGATGGGTTCTCTTGCTCCAAGAATTTGACTTGCATATTATTGATAGAAAGGGAGTTGAGAACCCTGTTGCGGACAACTTGTCTAGGTTAGAGAATGTTCTTGATGACCCACTGCCTATTAATGATAGTTTTCCTGATGAATAATTAGCGGTTGTCAATGCTTCTCGTAGTGCTCCTTGGTATGTTGATTATGCTAATTACATTGTTGCTAAATATATACCGCCTAGTTTCACATACCAGCAAAAGAAACAGTTCTTTTATGATTTAATACATTACTTCTGGGATGATCCACACCTTTATAAAGAAGGAGTAGATGGTATTATTAGACGTTGTGTGCCTGAGCATGAACAGGAACAAATCCTACGCAAGTGTCACTCTAAATCTTATGGAGGACACCACGCTGGAGATAGAACTGCACACAAGGTACTACAATCTGGTTTTTATTGGCCTACTCTCTTCAAAGATGCTCGTAAGTTTGTCTTATCTTGTGATGAATGTCAAAGAATAGGTAACATTAGTAGACGTCAAGAAATGCCTATGAATTATTCTCTTGTTATTGAACTGTTTGATGTTTGGGGCTTCGATTATATGGGACCTTTTCCTGCCTCCAATGGTTATACACATATTTTAGTTGCTGTTGATTACGTTACTAAGTGGGTAGAAGCTATTCCAACTAGTAGTGTTGATCATAACACTTCTATTAAAATGCTTAAAGAAGTTATTTTTCCGAGGTTTGGAGTCCCTAGATATCTTATGACTGATGGTGGTTCACACTTTATTCATGGTGCTTTCCGTAAGATGCTTGCTAAGTATGATGTCAATCATAGAATCGCATCTCCTTATCACCCGCAGTCTAGTGGTCAAGTAGAGTTGAGCAATAGAGAGCTCAAATTAATTTTACAAAAGACTGTGAATAGATCTAGAAAGAATTGGTCCAAAAAATTTGATGATGCATTATGGGCCTATAGAACTGCATACAAAAATCCTCTGGGTATGTCTCCATATAAGATGGTTTATGGAAAAGCATGTCATTTACCTCTTGAACTTGAACATAAAGCATATTGGGCTATTAAAGAGCTCAATTATGACTTCAAACTTGCCGGTGAGAAGAGGTTGTTTGATATTAGCTCACTTGATGAATGGAGAACCCAAGCATATGGGAATGCCAAGCTTTTCAAAGAAAAAGTCAAACGCTAGCATGATAAGAGGATACAAAAGCATGAGTTTAACGTAGGAGATTATGTGTTATTATTCAACTCTCGTTTACGATTTTTTGCAGGAAAACTTCTCTCAAAATGGGAAGGTCCCTACGTTATTGAGGAGCTCTATCGTTCTGGTGCTATAAAAATCAACAACTTCGAAGGAACAAATCCGAGGGTGGTTAACGGTGAAAGAATTAAACATTATATTTCAGGTAATCCTATCAATGTTGAAACTAATATTATTGAAACCATAACCCCCGAGGAATACATAAGAGACACTTTCCAGAATGTTCCAGACTCCGAAAAGGCATAGGTACGTGGTACGGTAAGTAAATCGACTCCAAAACAACTCTAATGGCAATTTTTATCAGTTTTGGATTATTTAAAAATTTTAGGAAGAAAGAAGTAGTCCGAAAGGGACACGAGGCTCCCACGAGAGAGGAGGCCGCGCCCCCCCTGTAGGGCGCGCCCCCTGCCTCGTGGGCACCTCGTGTGCCTCCCGGACTCCGTTTTCTTGTATGTTACGTATTTTGGTCGGTAAAAATTCATTATATATACTCCCGAAGGTTTTGACCACCGTATCACGCAAATATCTTCTGTTTTTGTTTCGAGCTGTTCCTGTTGCAGAATAAAGCAAGATGCCTTCTCAGGAATCAGTTGGGGAGAGCCGGGTGTCTCACCCAACGCCAGGTCCAGGAGAAAATAGTGATGCCTATCACTTTGGACCATCAACGGAGGATGAGATGGAGGCTGATTTGAAAAGGATAGATGCCATGGAGGAAGATCAAGAAGTTACCTCTCATCTCCAAGAAGAATTCAATATGGGGGAACTACCTAGCCTGGCTGTCCCTGCTTCGGTCATTCCTTCCAACTCTAGATTTCTTTCTTATGAAAATATGAAAAAGAGTTTCACGTGTTCTCCAGAAGCTATGCAGCATCCTTGGGTAAAAGGAGCTTTGGACGTTATGGGCAAGCTCCGTAAAGAAATTATGGACCTCAAACAACAAGTCAATAAGCTCGAGGAGGAGAACCGTATCCTGAAGGGCATCATCGCCAAGAAGATCATAACACCAACCGTGAAGAAGGAGAAATAATCACATGGGTATGGGCACTCCCCTTGGCAACTGCCAAGCTTGGGGGAGGTGCCCCGGTATCGTATCACCATCACACTCCTATCTTTACCGCTTTATTTAGTTCGATCCTTTTAGTAGTATCTTGATCTAGTAGATTGAAGTTTTGATATCAAGTAGTTTTGACTTTTGCATTGTGATCTCTTTATGTAAGAGAGTCCGTGTGCTATCTATAATAAAGATTAGTGTTGAGTCAAGGGCTTTGCTAGGTTGCTATGAACTTGAGAAAGTAGAAAGAACAAAAGAGTTCATATTGATCTTATGGATAGTGATAACTTCACACATAGAAAGTATGAGGCGTAAAAATTGTTGAGAGTTGATGAACGTAGCCTTGGTCATCGTTGCAATTAATAGGAAGTGATAAGGGAAGAGGGGGTTCACATATAAATATGTTATCTTGGACATCTTTTATGATTGTGAAGCACTAATTAAGTATGACATGCTAAAATAGTTGATGTTGGACAAGGAAGACAATGTAATGGTTTATGTTTTCCGACATCTCAGTTCAAGTATATTGTCATTGACCTTCCAAACATGTTGAGCTTGCCTTTCCGCCTCTTGCTAGCCAAATTCCTTGCACCAAGTAGAGATACTACTTGTGCTTCCAAATATCCTCAAACCCAGTTTTGCCATGAGAGTCCCCCATACCTACCTATGGATTGAGTAAGATCCTTCAAGTAAGTTGTCATCGGTGCAAGCAATAAAAAATTTCTCTCTAAATATGTATGACTTATTAGTGCAGAGAAAATAAGCTTTGTACGAACTTGTTGTGGAAGTAATAAAAGCGACGGATTGCATAATAAAGGTCCACACACAAGGGGCAATATAAAGTGACATTCTTTTGCATTAAGATTTCGTGCATCAACCCTAAACGCTCATGACAACTTCTGCTTCCCTCTGCGAAGGGCCTATCTTTTACTTTATGTTTTTACTTTATGCTTGAGTCAAGGTGATCTTCACCTTTCCCTTTTTTCATTTTATCCTTTGGCAAGCTCCTCGTGTTTGAAAGATCATGATACATATATCCAATTGGATGTAAGTTGGCATAGTCTATTATTGTTGACATCACCTAAAGGTGAATACGTTGGTAGGCAACACAATAAGCCCCTATCTTTATCAGTGTCCGGCTGAAACTCTATAATCACAAGTATTGCGTGAGTGTTAGCAATTATGGGAGACTACGAGATAGTTGAGTATGTGAGCTTGTTGAAAATCTCTATTATTGACTCTTTCTGATGTTATGATAAATTGCAATTGCTTCAATGACTGAGATTATAGTTTGTTAGTTCCCAATGAAGTTTATGAACCATACTTGACATTGTGAATTGCTTATTACTTGAGCATAGGAAATCATATGACAAAATCTATATATGTTGCTGTTATTAGAATGATCATGATGCCCTCATGTCCGTATTTTATTTTCATCGACACCTCTATCTCTAAACATGTCGACATATTTTTCGATTTCGGCTTCCGCTTGAGGACAAGCGAGGTCTAAGCTTGGGGGAGTTGATACGTCCACTTTGCATCATGCTTTTATATCAATATTTATTGCATTATGGGCTGTTATTACACATTATATCTCAATACTTATGGCTATTCTCTCTTATTTCACACGGTTTACCATGAAGAGGGGGAATGCCGGCAGCTGGAATTCTGGCTGGAAAAGGAGCAAACATTGGAAACCTATTCTACACAACTCCAAAAGTCTTGAAACTCCACGAAATAACCTTTTGGATTTAATAAGAATTTATGAGCGAAAGAAATAGGCCAGGGGCCCACACCCTGTCCAGGAGACAGCCCCCCTGTAGGGCGCAGCCCCCTATCTCCTGGGCCCCCTGGTGGGCCTCCGGCGTCCATCTTCTGCTATATCATCCTTTTTACCCTGGAAAAAATCGGGTGCAAGCTTACGGGACGAAACTCTGCCGCCACGAGGCGGAACCTTGGCGGAATCAATCTAGGGCTCTGGCGGAGCTGTTCTACCGGGGACACTTCCCTCCGGGAGGGGGAAATCATCACCAACGTCATCACCAACGATCCTCTCATCAGGAGGGGGTCAATCTCCATCAACATCTTCACCAGCACCACCTCCTCTCAAAACCCTAGTTCATCTCTTGTATCCAATCTTGTATCAAAACCACAAATTGGTACCTGTGGGTTGCTAGTAGTGTTGATTACTCCTTATAGTTGATGCTAATTGGTTTACTTGGTGGAAGATCATATGTTCAGATCCTTTATGCATATTATTACTCCTCTAATTATGAACATGAATACGCTTTATGAGTAGTTATGTTTGTTCCTGAGGACATGGATGAAGTCTTGCTATTAGTAGTCATGTGAATTTGGTATTCGTTCGATATTTTGATGAGATGTATGTTGTCTTTCCTCTAGTGGTTTTATCTGAACATCGACTACATGACACTTCACCATTATTTGGGCCTAGAGGAAGGCATAGGGAAGTAATAAGTAGATGATGGGTTGCTAGAGTGACAGAAGCTTAAACGCTAGTTTATGCGTTGCTTGGTTAGGGGTTGATATGGAGCCATATGTTCAATGCTGTGGTTAGGTTTACCTTAATACTCCTTTTTGTAGTTGCGGATGCTTGCAATAGGGGTTAATCATAAGTGGGATGCTTGTCCAAGTTAGGGCAGTACCCAAGTGCCGGTCCACCCACATATCAAATTATCAAAGTACCGAACGTGAATCTTATGAACGTGATGAAAACTAGCTTGACGATAATTCCCAATGTGTCCTCGGGAGCTCCTTCTTCATTATTAGAAATTATCCAGGCTTATCCTTTGCTACATAAAGGATTGGGCCACCTTGCTGCACTTTATTTACTGTATTTACTTTTTGTTCGTTACTATTTATCTTATCACAAAACTAACTATCACCTACTATTTCAGTGCTTGCAGAGAAAAACTTACTGAAAACCGCTTATCATTTCCTTCTGCTCCTCGTTGGGTTCGACACTCTTACTTATCGAAAGGACTAGATAGATCCCCTACACTTATGGGTCATCAGGTAGCAGTATTGCAGGTATAGTAAGTTTTCTTGAAGAAGCAGAATTCAACGAATTCATGATGGTTCCTTCGTCCGAACAACTTATAGTGGGAAAGGTTGGGCCTGCGATACGACCGGGGTAGACCAGGATAATTTTGTGTATGGAAGGTGGACCAGGATGGTCAACGTCCCACATGTCGGTTAATGAAAGTATTCTTTTCGATATAGAGGACGAGCAACGAGTATTCATTGTTTATTTTTGATGAAAGCTATTGTCTCCACTGTTATGACGGAGGAGTATGAAACACGGTAGCCTAGTGAACTTGGCATGTGCACCACTCCCTCCTTCCTCATGTAATGCTACCATACTGTTGACTATAAGGTTGGCTATAAGGTTACAACTTTTTCTCACTTTCTATCTATTTCCTCTCAAATATTTTTTACCTTTCTTTTTTTAGACACGATTGTTTTTATGCCTTTTTTAGAATTATTTTTTATACCTAGGAGCACGTGTAGAGACGGGCTCTTGCAGAGCCCACTCCTTGACTTTGTCAATGCCTCTCTCTCCTCCACATAAGCGGGCTTAGGCCTTGTACAATGGGAGATGCTTAGAAAAATAAACCAGGCTTCTTTTAAGCACCGGTGCCTATTTCTACAGGATAGACGCTTAGTTAAGCGTCTATCCTATACAAGTAAGCATCGATGCTTCACAAAAGCATGGTTTATTTCTCTAAGCATCTTCCCTAAGCATCTCCCATTGTACAAGGCCTTATAGCCTAGTTTTTAGTACTTGCTATGCATGCATGCGGCGGACAGCTGGCGTCTTGAGGGACCAGGGTGGTCAGAGCGGGCTCCGGAAGCGGTCCGTACTCCAGCATGGCCCACCTCACATTATCACCATATATTTCTTGGAGTCCGTGCACAGAGGGCGAGCGATCTCTTCTCCCTCCCCATTTCTCTCTTCTCAGCCGACGCCCGCCGAGCGATTAGATTTCGTCTATCAACGGTTTATTCAATTACAGTACCACATGTCAGTGAAACTGCAAGACAACGCGTGTCCCCTCTGGTGAGCGGCGTGCGAGCTGGGCTGTCGGGGGTGCGACGTGTACGAGTCGTAAGTGTGCCGCCTTTTCCTTTAGAACTTGCAATGCGTAACATTTTCGCGCGATCGATCGATAGAAATCCAGAACAAAATGACGAGGGCAGTGCTTTCCCGCTCGTTAGGCGGGCTAGTTCGAGTGATATGGCATGCTACTGTTCCGTCCACTTGCTCCATTTTTATGTAAGCAAGAGTTTACACTCTTACGCGGGAGGATTGTGAAACACCGCGGATCTGATTTTGATCAAGGGTAACTGTTCCCTGCCAAATAATGGAGGACTGTTAGCGATTATAGCATGATAGTTAGGGCATCTCCAGCGCTGGCCCACAAATTTACACCGGCATCTGTCCGAGGACACTGATGGATGCCATCTGATGCTGCCCGCATACCTTTTGACAACTATATGAACTAACCGGACGAAATTCATGCAAACGAAGCAAATTTCAAATTAACCGAATGAAATTCATTACATTTTGAAAACTTTTCCTACAAACTGGATGAAATTCATTACATATTTCGCACAAACCGTACTAAAACCTATTGTAAACCTAATCTAAATGATCGCCGGCGCCCAACCACCATGTCCGGCCATGAACCCGAGAAAGCCGGCCATTGCCTTTGCCTCCTCCTTATCCGCCTCGATAATCTCCTCCTCCGGAGCACAAGGTTTTGAAGATTTCCGCCTCCACGTTGTCGTCAAGCGGCTAATCGGCCGCCGATGTTTACCCCACCAAGCTTGGCGTCGACTGAGTGGAGTAGCGGTGGCCTTCCTGGGACCAGAGCGGCGGTGACCTACCGTGTACTACTCTTCCTCTCTACCGGCTGCGCCGCGCATGTGCGCCGGCTTCATGGTCGTGGCGGCGGAGGGCGGCCAGGGGGTGCCGGTGATCTCCTTCGTTTGCTCCTGCGATAGTACATCGAAGAGAGCTTTGGAGCACGCCCGGAGCGGAGCCGCCGACGTCCCTCGTCTGCTCCTGCGATAGTACATCCAAGAGAGCTTTGGAGCGCGAGGAGGCCATGGTTGGAGTGGTGCCGATAGAAGGAAGGGATCGGAGGAGAATAAGTGTGGGTCTTTGGCTATGGCTGGGAGCTGGGGCTCAAGTTAATATTGCGGGCGAATGGCAATGAGCCGCGGCAGACGGATAGACAACTGGCGCCGGAGTAGGTTCGTCGGGCGTGAATGCGGACGATGCTTCAGTGACTTAACTGCACATGCATTGGGTTACTAACATGTGTGCCCAATGGGCATCTGGCCCGCATGTCAGTGACACACCAATTGCAACTGCAGTTAGGTCCGGTGAATGCGGCATTGATGTTCTGGAGAGACGGTGACCATTTCAGGCGGGAACCGTGTGCTAGCGATGGAAGGGGTTTCGGTGTGCAGTGGCACTAAGATCGGTTGCTCACGATAGTACATACTCCGTACCATACTACCATAGTACCCTCTCTAGCTAGGCTGTTTTATAGATTGTCATTGTGATGGACGATATACATGAGCAAGGCGCTCCGAGTATGACCGTTGGTGTTGAGCCATGTGAATACATGCTCGGCGTTCGCGTAGGCCTCCATCAAACGTCTAAACAGTAATGTTAGGCACCGCCGGGGCGCGCATGTGATGGGCTCGCTGTTTGTGTTACACCATGGGTAGGACTTTGATTTAGAGCGCGACGTGCATGCATTAGCATGCTTTGACACGTGAGCGTGAGTGTCTGACGCGAAGTATTTCATTTTCATTTGGATGACGAGGGTGCGTTGCAGCGACGAGTCTGTGGTTTGATTCCCCACATACGCATATTTTTGGTTTTTACAGTATTTCCTTCTCCATTGACATGTAGGCCCGCGTAGATAGATAAAGAACACGAGCTGATGAGGCGCATGCGGACTGTTTGACTGGTCAACCAGACAAATACGGAGCTATACGCTAAGCCAGTGACTGTATAATCACCATATCTCGTATACAATGATCAAAGTGAGCTATCAAGACAAGTTCGATGACCGCCAATGCATTTTACTCGGTAATAAATGACCAGGATTGAAGGGGAATCCAAATTTCCTTCGTCTTCTGTCCTTGAGCTCTTGCCAAACCAATGCACTATACGGTTGTCCGGCCACTCCACCCCAGAGCTCTCACCAAGCGTCGTTCATGCCACCGCACCGCACACTAACCGGTAAGGCAGCGATGGCATCCCGCCGCGCCGAGTTCCTCGCCGCCCACGACCGCACACAAAATGGTACGGAAGTGATGGCATCCCGCCATGCCGAGTTCATTGCCGCTCGTGACCTCACAACTATGTGGGAGGAATTTGCAGATGCCAAGGCCGAATGGGCAGTAGAGCAAGAGGTGGCCAAAGCCGCACAGAGGGAGCGGAAAAGTCAAAAAGCACTCAAGAAAAGAGAGGCCCGCCGCCGCAAGAAAGAAAAGGACGCACGCGCTGCTGCGGAGAGGTCGACGGAGATCCAAGCATGGTGGGGTGTCACCAACAAAGCCGGGAAGGAGAACGACGACATCTGGCCAGCATGTGAGAAGTAGTAGTACTAGTAGTTAGTGTGTGTGTCTGTGTATGAGTACGAGCATGTACCAGTACTACTAGTTACTACTGTAGTTTTTAGAGCAAATTACCAGTACATTACCTATACTAAATGGAAAAATTCCTATCCTATGCATCAAATGGAATCTCTTTCTCTATAGGAATTGAGATGCATGTCATCTCACTTCCTATGATTTTCATATTCCTATAAAATTCCTATCCTACGAACGAAAGGAGGCCTCTGTTGGAGTAACTACTGTAGCTAGCAGTACTGCTGGTACAATAGTTTTCTTCAAGAAGCGGAATTCAACGAAGTCATGATGGTTCCTTCGTCTGAGCAACTTCAAAGTGGGAAGTGGGCCTGTGAATTGACGGCTCATTAGTCATTGTTACTGCGGCGCGACGACCGGGGTGACTCTCCCTTGGAGTGCTGCGTGCACGGCAAGTGGACCAGGATGGTCGATGTCCCACATGTTGGCGAACGGAAGTATTCTTTCCGATCGAGGAGCAAGGAAACCGTGTGGTATAGTATCACTGCTGATTGGTTCTCAAAAAAAGTAGTACCACTGCTGATTTATAATTATTTTTTATTTCTGATGAATGCTACCATTTCAACTCTTACGACGAAGAGTGCCAAACATGGCATGTGCTGGATGTCCCACACGTCAGTGAAAGGAGTGGGACATGAACAGCGTGGTAGAGCCCAGTGTAAAAAACAGCGTGGTAGAGCGTCTCCACTTCTTCCACTTCTGGGTCGGAGACCACACGTAGTACTACTTAGTGGTATGAACTATACAAAGTGCAACCTGGAGAGAAAGATACATCTAGTTGGAAGGTCTCGGGGCATACACGTAAACAAATATAAAAGTTAATATGTGCCTCCAACTAATATAGTAGTAGTAGAGTACTTAGGCACGTACTCCATAACATCACTGTGCATTGCACGTACAACATTTAGTGGTAGTACGTAGTAAGAGACAAATGCCGCCCAAGAGTTCCCTTCTCGACCTACTTTTGGGTGTTTGGTAGAGTGTATATGGAGGGTGCATGAGTCCACACTAGTTTAGCACAAATACACTACAAGCATGCATGAAGAGAGCATGCATGAAGAGGGGTGTTGAGTTGAGCATGCATGAAGAGGGAACAACTATGCTGAGACGAGAACGCAACCAAACACACCCTATATGCCACACATGTTCATACCATTTGTGCCTTTCTACTTCACTTACTGTGCTACATTACTCAGGTTCGTACGTCCACTCCTGGGTACATGCCCATCTCGTAGTTCCAGTCCCTGATAACCCACAAGTGTAGGGGATCGCAACAGCTTTCGAGGGTGAAGTACAACCCAAATTTATTGATTCGACACAAAGGGAGCCAAAGAATATTCTTGAGTATTAGCAGTTGAGTTGTCAATTCAACCACACCTGGATAACTTAGTATCTGCAGCAAAGTGTTTAGTAGCAAAAGTGGTATGATAGTAATGGTAATAGTAGCAACAGTAAAGATAAATGTTTTTGGGTTTTTTGTAGTAGTTGTAACAGTAGCAACAGAAAAGTAAATAAGCGAAGAACAATATATGAAAAGCTCCTACGCAATGGATCAGTGATGGATAATTATGCCGGATGCGATTCCTCATGTAATAGCTATAACATAGGGTGACACAGAACTAGCTCCAATTCATCAATGTAATGTAGGCATGTATTCCGTAAATAGTCATACGTGTTTATGGAAAAGAACTTTCATGACATCTTTTGTCCTACCCTCCCGTGGCAGCGGGGTCCTAGTGGAAACTAAGGGATATTAAGGCCTCCTTTTAATAGAGAACCGGACCAAAGCATAAACACATAGTGAATACATGAACTCCTCAAACTACGGTCATCACCGAGAAGTATCCCGATTATTGTCACTTCGGGGTTGTCGGATCATAACACATAATAGGTGACTATAGACTTGCAAGATAGGATCAAGAACACACATATATTCATGAAAACATAATAGGTTCAGATCTGAAATCATGGCACTTGGGCCCTAGTAACAAGCATTAAGCATAGCAAAGTCATAGCAACATCAATCTCAGAACATAGTGGATACTAGGGATCAAACCCTAACAAAACTAACTTGATTACATGGTAAATCTCATCCAACCCATCACCGTCCAACAAGCCTACGATGGAATTACTCACGCACGGCGGTGAGCATCATGAAATTGGTGATGGAGGATGGTTGATGATGACGATGGCGACGAATCCCCCTCTCCAGAGCCCCGAACGGACTCCAGATCAGCCCTGCCGAGAGAGATTAGGGCTTGGCGGCGGCTCCGTGTCGTAAAACGCGATGAAACTTTCTCTCTGATTTTTTTCTCCATGAAACGGAATATATGGAGTTGGAGTTGAGGTCGGTGGAGCTCCAGGGGGCCCACGAGATAGGGGGCGCGCCCTACAGGGGGGGTGTGCGCCCCCCTGTCTCGTGGACAGGCCGTGGACTCCCTAGTGTATTTCTTTCGCCCAGAAATTCTTATTAATTCCAAAAAGTGCCTCCGTGGATTTTCAGGACATTCCGAGAACTTTTCTTTTCTACACATAAAACAACATCATGGCAGTTCTGCTGGAAACAGCGTCAGTCCGGGTTAGTTTCATTCAAATCATGCAAGTTAGAGTCCAAAACAAGGACAAAAGTGTTTGGAAAAGTAGATACATTGGAGACGTATCAACTCCCCCAAGCTTAAACCTTTGCTTGTCCTCAAGCAATTCAGTTGATAAACTGAAAGTGATAAAGAAAAACTTTTACAAACTTTGTTTGCTCTTGTTGTTGTAAACATGAAAAGCCAGCATTCAAGTTTCAGCAAATATTATGAACTAACCATACTCACAATAACACTCAGCTCTCACAATTACTCATATCAATAGCATAATCAGCTGGTGAGCCATAATAATAAAACTCGGATGACAACACTTTCTCAAAATAATCATAACATGATATAACAAAATGGTATCTCGCTAGTCCTTTCTGAGACCGCAAAACATAAATGCAGATCACCTTTAAAGATCAAGGACTGACTAAACATTGTAATTCATGGTAAAAGAGATCCAGTCAAGTCATACCCAATATAAACTAATAGTAACGAATGCAAATGACAGTGTGCTCTCCAGCGGGTGCTTTTTAATAAGAAGGGTGATGACTCAACATAAAAGTAAATAGATAGGCCCTTCGCAGAGGGAAGCAGGGATTTGTAGAGGTGCTAGAGCTCGATTTTAAAATAGAGATTGAATAACATTTTGAGGGGCATACTTTCGCTGTCAACACAACATCTATGAGATGGCTGTATCTTCCATAATACATGCATTATAGGCAGTTCCCAAACAGAATGGTAAAGGTTTATACTCCCCCAACCACCAACAAGCATCAATCCATGGCTTGCTCGAAACAACGAGTGCCTCCAACCACCAACAACCCTGGGGGAGTTTTGTTTAATTATTCTGATTTGCTTTGATCTTTTTGGATCATGGGACTGGGCATCCCGGTTACCGGCCCTTTCTCGTGAATGAGGAGTGGAGTCCACTCCTCGTGAGAATAACCCACCTAGCATGGAAGATATAGGCAGCCCTAGTTGTAACATGAGCTGCTCGAGCATACAAAACAGAATTTCATTTGAAGGTTTGGAGTTTGGCACATACATAGTTACTTAGAACGGCAGGTAAATACCGCATATAGGAAGGTATAGTGGACTCATATGGAATAACTTCAGGGTTTAAGGAGTTTGGATGCACAAGCAGTATTCCCGCTTAGTACAGGTGAAGGCTAGCAAAAGACTGGGAAGCGACCAACTGACAGAGTGACAACAGTCATGAACATGCATTAAAATTCATTTACACCGAATACAAGCATGAGTAGGATATAATCCACCATGAACATAAATATCGTGAAGGCTATGTTGATTTGTTTCAACTACATGTGTGAACATGTGCCAAGTCGAGTCACTTAATTCATTTAGAGGATACCATCCCATCATACCACATCATAATCATTCTAATAGCATGTTGGCACGCAAGGTAAACCATTATAACTCAAAGCTAATCAAGCATGGCACAAGCAACTATAATCTCTAAATGTCATTGCAAATGTGTTTACTTCATAATAGCTGAATCAGGAAAGATGAACTCATCATATTTACAAAAACAAGAGAGGTCGAGTTCATACCAGCTTTTCTCATCCCAATAAGTCCATCATATATCGTCATTATTGCCTTTCACTTGCACGATCGAATGACGTGCATAATAATAAGAGTGCACGTGCATTGGACTAAGCTGGAATCTGCAAGCATTCAACTCAAAAGAGAAGACAAGATAATTTGGGCTCTAAGTTAAATAAACAATCATGCATATGAGAGCCACTAAGCATTTTCAATATGGTCTTCTCGACCCCCAAAGGAAAGAAAAGAAAAGAAAACTATTTACACTGGAAAGCTCACAACAAGCAAGAAGAAGAACTAGAAATCTTTTTGGGTTTTCATTTTAATTCTACTACAAGCAAGGAAATTAAACTAACTAATATTTTGGTTTTTCTCAAGGTTCAAGCACACAAGAAGAAAACTAGAAAAAGGAATTTAAACTAGCATGGATAATACAATGAAAGAGTATGAGCACCGACGACTAGTGTGTGAACATGAATGTAAAGTCGGTGAGAAATACGTACTCCCCCAAGCTTATGCTTTTGGCCTAAGTTGGTCTAGTACCAAGGATCGCCCGACTGATATCCATAAGTGAAACTGGGGTTGTACTGAGATGCAGAGGCAACCACCTCCTGAGCTGCAGCATGTTGGCGAGCTGCCTCTGCTCCCCTCTCGTATTCAGCTGCTTCCTTCCTGGTGACAACATATCTTCCTTTTGCCTGATAATCAAAAAGGTAGGGAGCAGGAAGAGTAATAGGGACGACATTGCGTCTGTCATAGATTAGTGGAAAATGGAGGAATTGTTCATTCCTCTCAAGAAAATGATGACTAAACATAGCTTCTTTATCCAAATAAACAGGAGGTAAAATCATATCCCCCTCTCGTGGGGCTATATTAAGATAATTAGCCACATGGGTTGCATAAATCCCTCCAAAGAAATCTCCCTTTCTACTATTGTTCTGCAACCTACGTGCAACTATTGCCCCCAAGTTATAACCTTTATAACCTAACACAGCACTCTTGAGGACACACAGATCAGGGACACACATGTGACATGCTTCATCCTTACCATTAATGCATCTACCAATGAAGAGAGCAAAATAATGTATAGCAGGAAAATGAATGCACCCTATGGTAGCTTGTGCTATATCCCTAGATTCTCCCATAGTAATACTAGCAAGAAAATCTCTAAATTCAGATTTGTGAGGATCATTAATATTACCCCACTGCGGGAGTTTGCAAGCAGTTGTAAAATCCTCTAAATCCATGGTATAAGATGTATCATAAATATCAAATATGACACTAGGAGAATTACGCACACAATTATATTTAAACCTCCGCACAAAGGAATCAGTCAATTGATAGTACTGAGGACACTTATCTTGTAAGATGTCGTCCAGCTCAGCATTACGCACAAACGCGTCAAATTCCTCAAAACCTGCTTCAACCATAAAATCATCGGATGGCCACTCACAAGCTCGTACATTCGCGTCCCTCGGCAGTGCAACATCTTGCTCACGTATAGCAATCCTGGGTCCTTTCGTCACCGGGGAACCACCTTGGTACATTCTTCTAAGCATATTTCTTTTTCTGAAATAAATCTAAAAATTTTAGTAACTTCAAGATAAAAGTGAATAAAACTAAACAAGATTGATAGCAACTACTCCTACAAGTGCCTGGAGCCTATATCATGCATTGGAATTGCTTGGGACCTCAAAAATTTAACATGCAAGCTCAAGAACATGGTCACCTATGCAGCAAAAATTTGCAATGAATAAAGCACTAGAACAAAAACTAATTGGACCAATGGAGGAGTCACATACCAAGCAACAATCTCCCAAAGCAGTTTTGTGAATGAGCTTTGAGCTAAGAGATCGAAAATCGCAGCAAAACGAGCTAGAACTCGTGCTTGAGCTGGATGGGGATTTTTTGGGTAGAAGATGAAGTGTGTGGGTGCTGGCATAAGTGGAGGGGAGCCACCAGGGGCCCATGAGACAGGGGGGTGCGCCCTATAGGGGGGGCCTCCACTCTCGTGGCCTGGTGCTTGCCCCTCCTGCAGTGATCTCAATGCCTAAAATCCTCAAATATTCCAGAAAGAATCATACTAAATTTGCAGGGCATTTGGAGCACTTTTATTTTCGGACTATTTTTTAATGCACGGATAATTCGGAAAACAGACGGATAATACTATTTTTTTGCTTTATTTATTCTAAATAACAGAAAGTAGAAAGAGGGTACAGAAGGTTGTGCCTTCTAGTTTCATCCATCTCGTGATCATCAAAATGAACCCACTAACAAGGTTGGTCAAGTCTTGTTAACAAACTCATTCCGAATAACACGGAACCGGAGAAATTTCGAAATCACTAAGTTACCTCAATGTTGATGTGAAAATCCCCAACAATAAGAATATCATACCTTTTCTTGTCAGTAGGGAGAGGAAATTCAAAACCTCCAAAAATAATAGTTGGAACTTTTTCAATAGAATTGATGCTATGAACTTGAGATTGTTTCCTCGGAAAGTGTACCGCATGCTCATTACCATTAACATGAAAAGTGACATTGCCTTTGTTGCAATCAATAACAGCCCCTGCGGTATTCAGAAAAGTTCTACCAAGGATAATAGACATACTATCATCCTCGGTAATATCAAGAATAACAAAGTCCGTTAAGATAGTGACATTTGCAACCACAACAGGCACATCCTCACAAATACCGACAGGTATAGCAGTTGATTTATCAGCCATTTGCAAAGATATTTCAGTAGGTGTCAACTTATTCAATTCAAGTCTATGATATAAAGAGAGAGGCATAACACTAACACCGGCTCCAAGATCACATAAAGCAGTTCTAATATAATTTCTTTTAATGGAGCATGGTATAGTTGGTACACCCGGATCTCCAAGTTTCTTTGGTATTCCACCCTTAAAAGTGTAATTAGCAAGCATGGTGGAAATTTCAGCTTCCGGTATTTTTCCTTTATTTGTAATGATATCCTTCATATACTTAGCATAAGGATTTACTTTCAGCATATCAGTTAAGCGCATACATAAGAAAATAGGCCTAATCATTTCAGCAAAGCGCTCAAAATCCTCATCATCCTTTGACTTGGATGGTTTAGGAGGAAAGGGCATGGGTTTCTGAACCCATGGTTCTCTTTCTTTACCGTGCTTCCTAGCAACAAAATCTCTCTTATCATAACGTTGATTCTTTGATTGTGGGTTATCAAGATTAACAGCAGGTTCAATCTCTACATCATTGTTTTTGCTAGGTTGAGCATCAACGTGAACATTATAATTAACATTATCACTCGGTTCATGCTCATCACCTGATTGAGTTTCAGCATCAGAGATAGAAATATCATTGGGATTCTCAGGTGTGTCTACAGTAGGTTCACTAGAAGCATGCAAAGTCCTATCATTTTTCTTCTTCTTCTTTTTAGAAGAACTAGGTGCTTCTAAATTATTTCTTTGAGAATCTTGCTCGATTCTCTTAGGGTGGCCTTCAGGATACAAAGGTTCCTGAGTAATTCTACCAGTTCTAGTAGCCACTCTAACAACAAAGTCATTTTTATTTTTTTAATTCCTCAAGCAAATCATTTTGAGCTTTAAGTACTTGCTCAGCTTGAGTAGCAACCATAGAAGCATATTTGCTAACGCGGTGAAGTTCATCTTTAACTCTAGCCATATTATCACTTACGCGTCCTATCTCAAAAGCATTATTCTTTAACACTCTACCAACATAAGCATTGAAACTTTCTTGTCTAGCCATAAAGTCAACAAATTCATCTAAGCAGGGGCTATGAAATTTAGTAGAGGGGATTTGAACTTTATCATATCTATAGAGAGAATTTACCTTTACTGCCTGTGTCGGGTTATCAAGACAATATGGTTCTTCAACAGGTGGTATATTAAGACCATGTATTTCTTCAATAGGAGATAAATTCTTAACATCTTCAGCTTTAATACCTTTTTCTTTCATTGATTTCTTTGCCTCTTGAATATCTTCAGGACTGAGAAATAAAACACCTCTCTTCTTCAGAGTGGGTTTAGGAATAGGCTCAGGAGTTGGCTCAATTGGTTCAGGAATTGGCTCAGGAAGAGTACAATTATTTTCATTAGTCAACATATTATTCAATAATATTTCAGCTTCATCGATTGTTCTTTCCCTGAAAACACAACCAGCACAACTATCCAAGTAGTCCTTGGAAGCATCGGTTAGTCCATTATAAAAGATATCAAGTATTTCATTTTTCTTATGAGGATGATCAGGCAAAGCATTAAGTAACCGGAGAAGCCTCCCCCAAGCTTGTGGGAGACTCTCTTCTTTGATTTGCACAAAATTATATATTTCCCGCAAGGCAGCTTGTTTCTTATGAGCAGGGAAATATTTAGCAGAGAAGTAATAAAAACATATCCTGGGGACTACGCACACAACAAAGAGCAAGAGAATTGTACCAAGTCTTAGCATCACACTTTAATGAGAACAGAAATATCTTAAGGATATAAAAATAGCGAGACTTCTCATCATTAGTAAACAGGGTAGCTATATCATTCAACTTGGTAAGATGTGCCACAACAGTTTCAGATTCAAGGCCATAAAAAGGATCGGATTCAACTAGAGTAAGAATTTATGGATCAACAGAGAAGTCATAATCCTTATCAGTAACACAGATAGGTGAAGTAGCAAAAGCATGTTTGGGTTTCATTCTAGCATTAAGAGACTGCTGCTTCCATTTAGATAATAATTTCTTAAGATCAGATCTATCATTGCAAGCAAAAATTTCCCTAGCAGCTTCTTCATTCATAACATAACCCTTAGGAACAACAGGCAATACATAATCATTGGGGGAACGTTCATCATCACTATCATCAATAGCATCTTCAATATTTTCATTCCCCCTAACTCTAGCAAGTTGTTCATCAAGAAATTCACCTAATGGCAAAGTAGTATCATGCACAGAAGTAGTTTCATCATGCATAGCAGAAGTGGCATCATCAATAACATGCGACATATCAGAATTCATAGCAGTAGCAGGTTCAGGTGTCGCAAACTTACTCATAACATAAGGAGAATCTAGTGCAGAGCTAGATGGCAGTTCCTTACCTCCCCTCGTAGTTGAGGGATAGATCTTGGTTTTAGCGTCTTTCAAGTTCTTCATAGTGATCAACAGATATAAATCCCAAGTGACTCAGAGAATAGAGCTATGCTCCCCGGCAATAGCGCCAGAAATTAGTCTTGATAACCCACAAGTGTAGGGGATCGCAACAGCTTTCGAGCGTGAAGTACAACCCAAATTTATTGATTCGACACAAGGGAAGCCAAAGAATATTCTTGAGTATTAGCAGTTGAGTTGTCAATTCAACTACACCTGGATAACTTAGTATCTGCAGCAAAGTGTTTAGTAGCAAAAGTGGTATGATAGTAATGGTAACAGTAGCAACAGTAAAGATAAATGTTTTTGGGTTTTTTGTAGTAGTTGTAACAGTAGCAACGGAAAAGTAAATAAGCGAAGAACAATATATGAAAAGCTCGTAGGCAATGGATCAGTGATGGATAATTATGCCGGATGTGATTCCTCATGTAATAGCTATAACATAGGGTGACACAGAACTAGCTCCAATTCATCAATGTAATGTAGGCATGTATTCCGTAAATAGTCATACGTGCTTATGGAAAAGAACTTGCATGACATCTTTTGTTCTACCCTCCCGTGGCAGCGGGGTCCTAGTGGAAACTAAGGGATATTAAGGCCTCCTTTTAATAGAGAACCAGACAAAGCATTAACACATAGTGAATACATGAACTCCTCAAACTACAGTCATCACCGAGAAGTATCCCGATTATTGTCACTTCGGGGTTGTCGGATCATAACACATAATAGGTGACTATAGACTTGCAAGATAGGATCAAGAACACACATATATTCATGAAAACATAAAAGGTTCAGATCTGAAATCATGGCACTCGGGCCCTAGTGACAAGCATTAAGCATAGCAAAGTCATAGCAACATCAATCTCAGAACATAGTGGATACTAGGGATCAAACCCTAACAAAACTAACTTGATTACATGGTAAATATCATCCAACCCATCACCGTCCAGCAAGCCTACGATGGAATTACTCACGCACGGCGGTGAGCATCATGAAATTGGTGATGGAGGATGGTTGATGATGATGACGACGACGAATTCCCCTCTCCGGAGCCCCGAACGGACTCCAGATCAGCCCTCCCGAGAGAGATTAGGGCTTGGCGGCGGCTCCGTGTCGTAAAACATGATGAAACTTTCTCTCTGATTTTTTTCTCCGTGAAACGGAATATATGGAGTTGGAGTTGAGGTCGGTGGAGCTCCAGGGGGCCCACGAGATAGGGGGCAGCGCCCTACAGGGGGGGTGCACCCCCTGTCTTGTGGACATGCCCTGGACCCCCTGGTGTATTTCTTTCACCTAGAAATTCTTATTAATTCCAAAAGGTGCCTCCGTGGATTTTCAGGACATTCCGAGAACTTCTCTTTTCTACACATAAAACAACATCATGGCAGTTCTGCTGAAAACAACGTCAGTCCGGGTTAGTTTCATTCAAATCATGCAAGTTAGAGTCCAAAACAAGGGCAAAAGTGTTTGGAAAAGTAGATATGTTGGAGACGTATCAGTCCCACGTGTTCTTCATATAGATGGAACGATCCTTGCATAACACGTGTACCTTGATGCTAGATGTCTCGTGTGTTGGCAAAAGGATGGACAAAGCTCATGTAAAAAGATAGAGTGGAAGAACATAGATTCCCGACGATCGAGAAGGAGCAAGGAACCTCATGGTGGAGCGTCTGCACTCATAATATTCAATATTATTCAGCGATATAAAATCAACCAATCATCTCCACAGTGGACTGGAAGAGTACGAAACACGGCAGCCCAGTGTAGTTACATCATACTAGTACATGGCTAACCCACGCTATCACCATATTTCTTGGCTTCCGTGCGACACCTATCTCTAGTAATCTAGCAGCCTGTATCGCTTCTCCCTCCTCGTCTCTATCAAAGTGCGACGGGCTGGCGTTTTTGCCGTCTATTGAGGTCGGTTAACTCATCACATGTTAGCGACATGCCAAGAGCATTCTAAAAAAATTCCTTTGACATTCCATTTCAAAAAGAAAAAAATCCTTTCACGTACGAATTTGACTATATGCTTTGAGCAACTTGCATGTCCTATACTGCTCTTGTTTGATACTCTAACTTAGCTAGAGGTTAGACTAACTCATGAATAACCCTGAACTAACTGTAGCCAAAGAGGTGTTTGGGTGATAGGGTTAGGTTGACAATAAATGCACTTGATGGAGAGACAAAAGTGATTTTTCAGTGGTCCCAATGAGAACTATCTCCAGTTATCACCTCTTGGGTGGGATAGTTTTTTTTGGTGGGTTCGGTGCAACTTGCTCCAATTTAAACCCTCATGCTTGGATACTTTAGGGCTATTTGAGCCCCACCTAGCTCAAACTAACTCTAGCCCATGGATCCAAACAGGGCCTATGGCCAGTCTCGACGCGGAGCAGTCGCGTGCACCGGGAAGCGGCGCTCTCTCGGCCATCCCGCCACTTCAAAGCCGGCGCCAGTGAGAGGTCGCCTCCGCTCTGGCCGGGCATTAATGCAGCACTGACGCTCCAGGGCGACGCTGACCGTTTCATGCGGGAAGCGCGCGCTGGCAAGGGAGTATAGGTTTTGAACCGTTTTAGGTGTAGTACTGGTAGTTTGCAAAACTACTCAATTATTGTACTTAGTTTCCTAAGAAATTATGGTAAAAAACATTACTCCACAGCACACTTCCCTTCTCCTTCCTCTTCCACCACCCGCGCACGTCCGCGGGAAGCGACCGGTCAACCCTTATATAGGACTGCTAGCACAAAATGATGCATGCATGACCACTAAAATTTCCATATTAAAGCGCCGCTCCGGCGGGAGTATGGCGTATGTTGTTACCTTTGGCTGGGCCATGGCTACCGGGTGATGGCGACCAGAGAAGAGGCTGCGGGAGGGGAATGAATGCAGCTACTATTTGGGTTTGCCTTCCGGCTTAAATAAATGTGTGGCATCACGTGTACCCGCGGGTGCACAAATTGTAACATACGTGTCTCCTTAAGTGGGCATCACGTAGCTGGTGTGTGTGAGAGAGATTCTGAGAGACAGAGTGCGTGTGTGCGACTCTACTCTTCGGACATGTACTCAACCTTTTGCATCGGGATATAAGTATAATGGTATTTACTTTGGCTAGTGATTTACGTGGCCATGTTAACGTGGTTGTGTCAAAAAAAATGTCACTTCCTGCTCGTGATTTGCGTTATATAATTACAAGCAAGATTCTTGTGCATTGCACGGAACATCAATATGCATTTTTTTACAAAACACCTGTTGTGATTGACCCATGCAGGAGTAATCCCATGTGTAAAAACTAATGATATATCAAAAAATTTATCGGAAAACTGGTATCTCGAAAATGTCATTAAAAAAATGAAAGGTGAGAGATAAGGCGAGGAGGAGTGGAGCGTGGTGGTGACTGGTGGTCGGAATGGGCGAAGGCTTGGGGATGGACGGCTCCGGCAGGCGGCAGCAGCCATCATGCTAGATTGTTCTAGAGACTTCCTTTTTTAATTGATGAGCAATGAGGTTGTGGGAGATAAGGATGTGGATAGAGGTGGGGGTATCTTTTGTAAAATTATCATAGTTTGCTTTCTATCTATTAGATATAGATCATACGGTCTGTATTACAAGATCGTAGGCACACCATCATCACCGACTCGTTTTTTTATAAGGGTAAAGGTGATAAGTTTGCTGACTACTAAAGTAAAGTGGAATTTGTCCATGTTATGCAAGTAAATTAAGGTGATTGTTTATCATACGGGTAAGGTTGGATGAAGGGTGGTAGGAACAAATGCTCCACCTAGAGCATGTGTGTGTGAGATGGAGTCTTAGTGTGTGTGGGGTGTGTGTGTGTGTCTGTGTGTGTGTGTGTGTGAGAGAGAGAGAGAGAGATGGAGTCTTAGTGTGTGGGGGGTGCGTGCGTGCGTGTGTGTGTGTGTGTGTGTGTGTTTGTGTGTGTGTGTGTGTGTGTGTGTGTGTGTGTCGCAGGGTCCTCTGTGGCGGATGTAATTTAAGTGTGCATGGCTTCATCATAGAGAGGTGATGTGTGTGGCAGAGGCCACCAACGATGGGGTGCGAGAGAGAAAATGCCCGTAGAGAGGGAAGAGAAGGTGTGTGCGCGTGAGAGGAGTCGACATCGAGAGAACGTGTTTGTTCGAGAGACACCGAGGAAGACTACTATATATTGATGGTGCATGTAGGCGGGAATTAAACAAAGGGATGGTCTTATTGGTTTGGGGATATAGGGGAAGAGTGAGAGGCGGGAGGGGGGGGTAGCTAGAAGGAGATTGTTAAGTGTGAGTGTGTGTTTTACCCATCTAGGCGGAAGTTATGTGCACACAAGAGGAGAACGATTCGATTTGGCATTAGGATTGATGGTAATTAACTACGTATGGAGACATAGAGACCTTGAACGTGCATGTGTGAGAGGTATACATGTATACGTGGGATGTGTGTGTGTGCGCGCGTGCATGATCGAGATAAAAGAAAGAAGACATAAGTCATAAGATCAATGACATGGGAGAGACGGATCGGTATGACAATATGCATGCATGTGAGAATGCAGGGAAGAAGGCCCGACAATTGAGCATGTCTTTTTGTCTTTAAGAGATAGTGGCGTGGGCTGGAGCATGCATCTATGGCGAGCAGAGGGAGTGAGGCACAACGATTGTGCAAAATAGATCAACCTATAAATGCATATGTATGGAGAGACATATATAGTGTGGGTGATAGGAAGCAAGACTCCGTGCGAGAAAGAAATGTTGACGGAGAAACTACAGATAGATACAGAGATGGAGATGCTAGCTAGAGGGACATCCGCTAGTTTGGGTGTTGGAGATGACCGCCGGGTGGTTCAGAGGGTGAAGTTATATATGTGTGTGAGAGGGCACTTGACTGCACGTAGAGAGAAACATATGTAGTGTGCGTGATAGGAATCAAGAGTGAGGGTGAGAAAGAAGGTTGATGGAGAAACAGGTAAATAGAAAGATAAAGATGCTAGCTAGTGTGCGTTAGAGATAGGAGTCGAGTGGATCAGAAGGCTGAGTTATGTGTGTGGGTGTGAGAGAGATAGAGAGAGGGTGCATGTGAGTCACATACAAACAGATATCAGGGAGAAATGAGATCCCGAGAGACGGAGTTTTGTGTATGTGAGAGAGAAAGATATTTCACAACAAGAGTGATAGCTAGAGAGACATATGAGGGAACGCAAGATATCTCTAGGGAGAGAGAGTGTGTGTGAGCGACATACAAGAGAACAATGGAGAAATATGAGCCCTGGGAGACAGAGTTTGTGTTTGTGTGTGAGAAAGAGATATTTAAGAGGAAGAGTCATAGGTTCTCATATCTAAGGAGCGAAAGACATCTCTGTATGAGGGGTGTGCGAGTGGCACACTTTGGAATAGTAGAGAGAAATGAGACCCCGGGAGACAAAGTTTTGTGTTTCTGTGAGAGAAAGAGATTCCACATGGAGAATCATAGTTAGAGACACATAACAGGGAGCGAGATATACTTAGAGAGAGATAGAGTGATGAATGTCGAGGGAGAGAGTACCATTAGTGTGTTACAAAGATAAAAGATCATTGTCGACATACAGGTAGCACGAGAGATACCTGAGAGACGATGAACACGTATAGGTCCAGAGAGATAGTCCTATATAAGCATGAGTGATAGCTATATGAGACGAATATCTGGATTAAAGGGGATTCAAATATTTAAACTAGAGATCACGACATCGATAATATCATAACACAAATTGGTGTATCAAACATGCATATTCATTTGAATTTGGGCACACATGTAATGTTATATAGTTTATCGATATTGGTGATCCATAGATTCTTTAATTACAAACAATGCATGGTTTATATGCAATTAATGTCTAAAGAGGATTACACTATATGTTGCGTGTGTGAAACACATTATACATGTTTGAGAAGTAAAAAAACCCCGCATGAAACACACATTAATTGGAGACAGTTAGCGAGGAATGCATACATTGGATTTCAACATAAAGTGGTTTCAAATATTTGAAAATCCAAATTGATGGATACAACCTTATGAATCTGAGATCATGCCATTTGTAAACCATATTTATGTATAAATGGTGTTGTGCTTTTGAAAGTATATATAAAAAATGATGTATATAGAATGTAATTCCAATTGAAAATGGATCCGCCCGAAAAAAATAGAATACAAACGGGATTCGAATTGAGTTGGCACGGCAAACATGCACTCTGCAAAATTTGAACGAAGCGGGGAAAGTCGCAGTAACCGCCCGAAACCAAAATCTGCGAGATGGAAATTACTACTACCTATCCCTGCCACGCAAAGCCTATCTGTTGGATTTCTATAGGTTTCGATAGGGGTAGGTTTGTAATTTCACCCAAACGTGACATAACCGCCTCTCACCCGGATTCATACACGGTGGGCGCCAAAACACAGTGTGTCCTCGGCCTAAATCGACTCCCTCCCTGATTCATATTCATACACGATGGGCGCCAAAAACAAACTCTCATCGGCAAATATTCGGTGTATGCGAGATTACCGTCCTATCCCCAACCGACTAATATTGTTGTGATGTAGTAGAAATTTGAAACGGGGGCTAAGTTTGTTTATTTCCTCGCATTTGAGACAAGCGCGCCCTGAATACATGGTTCCCCCCTTCCTCTCTACCTCCCTTTTCCCCATTTGTACTCCGTGGGCGCCAAAACACCCTCTCCACCCCACCCTCCTCCGTCCGCCGCAGTCCGCCACCCCATCCACCGCCGTCCTCCTCCACCATGCCGGAGCTGATACCCCGACGCCGCCGTCCATTACAAGAGATTGACCTCTCTCATCCACGGCTTCGGACCGGGATCCTTGCATCTCGTCCTCTCGCTTCATCTCCGCCGCCGTCCACCTTCTAGGCGCAGCTCCTACGACCGTCTCGTCCACCGTGCCCTGCCGCCACCGTCTACCCTCCTAGATCTGCTTCCACGCCGCCGACAGCCATCGCTACCGCATCACCGTCAAATTCTCAGCAGATCCATACACGGCTCCGCACCAGAGGCGGTACTCTTTCGTATCTACTCAACTTATTTATCGCAGCAAGAAAATAGCTTGCCACTGCTTCACTCTGATTTCTTGTCTTGGTTGCAAAGTTGCCTTTGTCTATTTTGCACCTTCAGATCTGCCATGGAACGCTCAACACTATACTCCCAATGCTTATGGTTTTCCCCTTTTAAATTGCACACTAGTTAAATCACAATAGACTAAATTTCAAAATTGGGTCAGTCGATTTTCAGAGCTCGCCGGAGTTTGCCGGTGCGAACGAAGGGGCTCGGGTGGTTGTGGGGCCTCGCCGAATGAAGAAAACTCGATGCGGGTGGGGGTTAGGACGGGGGTGGGGGTGGGGTGGCGGAGGAACACATGCGGTGGGGGCCGGTGGTCCAGCCGGCGGCCCGTGCGGTGTTCTGTATGGGAAGAATCAGAGACGAGGAAGAAGAAGGGTTAGGAGACGTAGGATCTTCATCCAACCGCCTGAAATGGTCGAGAGACAGCTGGGAGTTGCATTCTTAATGCGCTCTGGTTCATCATGTGTGGGCACTGCGCAACCAACATTTTATTATCCAAAATCTGCTTGCTCTTCTTTACCATGTTCATCTTCCGTTCTTCTTTAATATGTACTCTCTCCATTCCTAAATACAAGTCTTTGTATAGATTCCACCATGGACTACATATGGAGCAAAATGAGTGAATCTACACTCCAAAATGTATCTGGATACATCTGTATGTGATCCATAGTGGAAATCTCTACCAAGAATTATATTTTAGAACAGAGGGAGTATGATAGTAGAACAATATGTTCCTTGCACTGAAGATGAGCAGGGACATTTGCAGTGTAGAGTTCTATACGGTCGGTTATGATGGACACTTTGAGCCTCTTTGATTCGTAGGATTTTGTAAACATAGGAATAGGATTTGTAGTGGCCTGCCCACTTGAATCCTATAAGAATAGCAAGGAAATGCGGGGAGCTGTGTCGCCTTTGAGAGTTACACTGATATTAACAGTACCGCACCTTCACTTGAAGAGAGCTGGTATCTGAAGCCCTTCTAGCCGTACCAGCAATACTAGCACATATATTCCAGCAAGTTCCACTTTGCTAATTTTACTCTGATGCTTAAGGTTTTCCCATTATATCTACACTATGATCTGTGTAGCTGCTTTGTGTCGCACTAGCAGCAGTCCACTCTTGAAGCTAAACACTACAATGACTTACAAAATTGGCACCAAGGCATTGAGTGCCATTCTGGATGCAATGAAACTCATACGCTCCCCACCTGTTGACTCATGTTCAGAATATGATCCTAATGACTCTTGTTCAAAATTGCCACATATAGAGAGACAACATGGAATTGCATTTCTTTAGGCGCTGTGATTCATCATGAGTGGGCAACCAACATTGTATGCAATGAAGCGGAACCTCAAGAATATGCTTCCTCTTCTATTCTTTAACATGTTCCTCTTTGTTTATTCTATTTAGTACGTACAGTATGTTCCTTGTCAGGAAGGGGCGCAGGGACATCTGCAGTCAACAACTGATAGGGTTGGCGTGTACGTGATCGATAGGCTTTCAATTACTAGCGACAATACAACACCGTATTTTCAAGCCAGTTCCACTTTCCTGATTTATATATCATGGTTATGGTGTACCCCTGTTATGTACACTATGATCTGCCTAGTTGTTGTGTGCTCTTGTTATCATGGTTTGGCAATAAACTCTCTATACAGTATATTATGAACCTATCATCTGCCAACTATCCTTACTTCTGGAGCCTATTTTTTTGTGTACTTGTGGCAGATTATATAAATGCACACACCATATTACAACACACATGAGCTCTCTCATCAGAATCCAATGATAGCACACAAGTGTTTACAGGGGCGCCCCTATATTAGAATATCATCTGCATTACAAAGATAATCTCACAACTATTTATGTTTTCATGGTTCTCAGATATTATACGCAATTACGGTGAATATCAGAATCTGCGCATCATAAGAATATTGTGGAACACTGCAATGACTTACAAAATTGGCACCAAGGCATTGAGTGCCATTCTGGATGCAATGAAACTCATACGCTCCCCACCTGTTGATTCTTGTTCAGAATATCATTCTAATGACTATTCTAACCTCGAGGAGTCAAAGGCAGATGGCCTGTCCTGTTCACCCATCAAGGTGCCTGTTCTAATTTGGCAAGGTTTTATTGATTGCGCGTACCTTGCATATGTTGTCTTGCATTTCTTCTACTTTGTTGCACCGCCATCTGCTTAGTTTACTCACCATATAACTCGAGATGCCATGCCCATCCATTATCAATACATATTCCATCTGTCATCACACCATGTTTTTCCACTCAAATGTTGTTCTTGTGCATCAGACATCAAAAAGGAAGAGGGTGATTTCCGAACCTGAAGGAGCACCAGCAAAGTCCTTGAAAAACGTGGTGGTGCCGGAGAAATCAGACAGCACCCCACTTATATTGGTTGTACAACCAATGACACAAAACGTGGGATCAACTCCAGCAGACTGTACCCATACTTCACTAGCCACACCACTAGCCCCACCACACAGGACCTGCACTCCAGCAAAAGGTATACCGATTTCATTTGCCATAGCACCAGCCGTACCATAGAAAAATCCCACTCCAGCAAAAAGTACAGCAAGTCCACCGGCCGAAGACCTATCCCAACTGCAGAGACGGCCAATTCTTGTAGATTGGAACCCCATTCCATTTATTCCCAGTTTAAAAGACAATGCTTTCAATGTTGTTAGGGACTATGTGCATATATTCCCATCATGGGAAGATTATAGTGAAGACAAACACCATTTTCACATCTTCTTGTCCAACTTACGTGTAAGTGCTATTATTCATGGTTATTAGTTTCCTGCTTTCTGCTGATTGAACACATCAATGATTTACATTACATTGTTGTAACTAGGCGAGGGTCAATCTAGATAGTCATGACGATAAAAGCTTGCTTGTGCTTTTCAAGGAAGCATTACAGCAGTATCGGTGTTACCTAAGGAAATCACACTTTGATGGCAAGTCTATAAACAAATTTCCGATGAAGTCTCATGTGCTAAATTTAGAAGACATTGAATGGAAAAACATTGTTATGCACTGGTCTCATTCCCAGGATGAGGTACTATCTATGAAATCACATGACAATTTGAACTTCTACTTTTTCGCATGTGCCTTACGGATCTTTTTTGCAGGAAATCTGCTCGAAGAAGAATTCCGGTTTGAAAAGAATGACAGGATATCGCAAATATGCTACCCACTGCTTTGCTCTTGTTAGTACCTGTTGTCCTATATCACTGTACTTGCATACATACCTGGTTCATTATGTGACAGCAGTATGCATGATAGCTTGCTTATCAATTTTTCGCTCCAAATTATCTAATCTGTATGAATGGTTACATTAGTGTAGAATATTTCCAATGCCAATGAATTTTTTTAGCTCTGCATTATTCTTGTAAGTAAATGTTATCCTTTAAAAGTGTACTTATATTGACAGGTAGTTGTTCACGTACCATCACTCTGCAGCTTATTTTCCTTTGCCCTCCATTTTCTACACACCAGATCTATATTTACTCTTACCATAAGGTTGGTACTGAAGAAGTTTAGCTGTGCATTGCTCTTGGTTGTGCCTTTTGCCTGTATCGATGCACATACATTTACAGCTACTTGGTTATATAGCATCACTCTTCATCTTATCTTAAATATTCTCCATTTTTTTCGTATATTATCACATCTATATTTACTCTTAACAAAATGTAGAATAAAGGCAATGCATATGAAGAAGATTCTATGGTAAACTTCTTGAATTGCCCCCCCCCCCCATCAGCATGGACAAGGGCTTTATAGAGCCTGTCTTCACTAGTAATGTAAGTTTGTCCATCTCAAGCCTTCAAACTTTGTTGTGTATATTTGGTTAGGCATGACTGCAACAGCTGTTTATTTTTGGTGTTTGCATCAAATTGCATGTTTAAAGTTTATTATGTAGTTCATAAACGAAAGTTTGTCCTTCTCAATTTAAGTTTTTAGTTGTACAACCAAGTTCCTTCTTCATACCATGTAAATTAAACTATACAGAGCAAGTGATCTTCTTTTGCACTGCATGTATGCTTCTGTTCTTCATCCGTAATCCAGTGGTGTGGTGAACCTACCCACTACAACACAATGTCATATTCTGCAATGTCTTAACTATGAACAATATTTTGCCAATCTAAAATGGACAGCACACTAACCATTGATACTTATGAGTTCTTGATATGTAATCCAGTGGTGTCGTGAAGCTGCCAACTCCTTTACAATGTCATTTCCTGCCATGTCTTGACCTGAACAATACCATATTGTGTTAATGCAATTTTAAACTGTGTCACTTTATTCGTTAGTAAGAAATGTGATGAATTGTCAGCACTGATACTTTTATGTGCAAAACCTGTCATCTGTCTGCTTGTTTCTCTTTCAGAGTGAGGAAGATATAAGTGTTGAACAAGCGCAGTCTCATCATCTTGCTCAGCTGCTTGCGCTGCAGCTCCCCAGCAGAGCTAACCTTTCTTGAAATCTATTGAAGTGCTGTTGGTTTTGTATATTATTTTGTTAGCGTGTTTATTTGCACTGGTGGCGATCTTTGATGCCCAATGTATGTAATCTGTTGTCTGCTTGTACTTTATTATCATAGTGGCAAACTTTGATGCCCAGTGGATGTAATATGCCACAATTTCTTTATTGTATAGTCTAGGTTTTTTTCTTATTCGCGATGCTGCAGTTATTTTACTGTATATATATCATGTCTTCGCAGTAAACCGGCCAAACCATAAAATCACGGTACATAATCGGGCCGTCATGCAATCACGATGTATGATCCGCATCATGGGCCCTATTATCTTGGTCCATTAAAAGGCCAAAAGTAAACTGGCCCACTAGTAGATTCGGGCCTTTAATAGGCCGAGTAACCCCCGGCCCTCTTTTTGCAAGAAAACTCAATGGGCTTGTAGGAGGCTCAGAAGTAGGTTGGGCCTGAAATGTGCCGAACAGCTCACGGGCCGGCAGCAGCCCGAAATGGACCCCGGCCCATGATTGTGCAAATCAAATCACAGCCTTTTAACAGGCCAAAATTGTCTCGGTCCTTGTTTGGCCCAATCAGATATCGGCTGCGAGCAGGCCGGATGCAAACCGGGCCGTAGTTAGGCCCAACTATATGACGGGCTTTTAACAGACTGAAATTAATATAGGGCCGAATGTTAAACGGACCCTTAACAGGCCGAAACTAATATCAGGCCGAATTACTAAATGGGCCTTTAGCAAGTGGGCCCAAAAGCATAGCGTCCAGTTGACGGGCTGAATCTGATATGGGCCATAATTTAGCCCAAAGCCTCTTAAAGGGCCGGACCTAATCTGGGCCGTAATTTGGCCCAAAACGTGGTAGGCTTTTAACAGGCCAGATCTCATATGGGCCATTATTAGGCCCGGAACATGGCAGGCCATTAATGGACCGGATCAAATATGGGTCGGCATTTGGACCAAAACATGGCAGCCAGTTAATGGGCCGGCCTACTAGGGTCCTCAAAATCTTGTGGGCCTACAGCTGGGCCGGCCCATTAATGTGGGCGAAATCTCGTGGGCCTTTAGCTGGGCCGGCCCATTATGATCCGCAAGAATCTTGTGGACCTTTACCTGGGCCGGCCCATTATGGCACACAAAAATCTTGTGGGCCTTTACCTGGGCCTGCCCATTATGGCCCGCAAACTCTTGTGGGCCTTTAGCTGGGCCAGCCCATTATGGTCCACAAAATCTCGTGGGCCTTTAGCTGGGCCGGCCCATTATGGTCTGCAAAATCTTGTGGGCCTTTAGTTGGGCCGGTCCATTTAAACTTGACGGGCCGATCCATGTGTCAACATATCATAGGCGCGTCTCGCCCATTGGATGAGTGACACCTGTGCCAGCGCAGACCTGACACGTGTCTCCTCCAGCCAATGATGATTTTACACATGGAAAATCCCCATTGGTCGGGGCTGTTAACGGGTTATCGGATCCAAAACCCGACCCGATAGCTTAACAGCGTTCTGTTACGGTGGATGCCACATGTCGGTCACCCTTGACGAAAGAACTTCTGTGACACACGATTTATCATCATGGAAGTGCACACTTCCCTGATGATAATTTTGGTAATGTCATGAAACACTTCTACGACAGCACAGGTATGACTATCTTGATTCTGTCATAAAATCATCATGGATGTACATGCATGACAAAAAACGTGACCTACTATGACAAACACGTATCATCACGGAAGTGTATTATTTTGTAGTGAGGTGAATTCACTATCTGGAGTTGTTCAGGAGGAAGTACCAATGGTGAAGGATTATCCTGATGTATTTCCGGAGGAGTTACCAGGCATGCCACCAGATCGAGATATTGAGTTTTTGATTGAGTTATTGCCAGACACTGGACCAATATCCAAGAGGCTGTATCGGATACCCACAAATGATCTGGAGGAAATTAAGAAGCAGATTAAGGAGTTACTGGAGAAAGGTTACATTCGACCAAGTTCATCACCTTGGGGAGCTCCAATGCTTCTAGTGGAGAAGAATGATGGATCTTTGAGGATGCTTGTTGATTATCGTGCGCTGAATGAGGTGACGATCAAGAACAAATACCCACTGCCAATGATCAATGATTTGTCTGACCAGCTGCAGGGAGCTAAGGTTTTCTCCAAGATTGATCTTCGATCAGGTTATCACCAGTTGAAGATCAGAGAGCAGGATATACCCAAGACAACATTTACTACGAGGTATGCGCTATATGAGTATATAGTTATGTCATTTGGTTTGACTAATGCCCCTGCCTATTTCATGAGTATGATGAACAAGGTGTTCATGGAGTTCTTGGATGAGTTCGTTGTGGTGTTCATTGATGATATATTGGTCTACTTGAAGAATGAAGAAGAGCACAAGTAACATTTGCGATTGGTTCTTGAGAAGCTTAGGGAACATCAGTTGTATGCCAAGTTCAACAAATGTGAGTTTTGGTTGAAGAAATTTGGATTTCTCGAACATGTTATATTCGGATAAGGAATAGCAGTAAACCCTACCAAGGTTGCTGCTGTCACTAAATGGTTGGCACCCACCTCAATTGGAGAGATTTTAAGTTTCCTTGGACTAGCAGGTTATTACCGGAGATTCATTGCAAAATTTTCCAAGATATCGAAGCCCATGACGGAGTTATTGAAGAAGGATACCAAGTTTAAATGGACTGAGGATTGTGAGGCCAGTTTTCAGGAGTTGAAGAAACGTTTGGTTACAGACCCAGTGCTGATTCTCCCAGACATACGCAAGGATTTCCAAGTATATTGTGATGCTTCACATCGAGGACTTGGAGGTGTGCTTATGCAGGACATAAGAGTTGTTTCATATGCCTCACGACAGCTTCAACCTCATGAGTTGAATTATGCTACGCATGATTTGAAGCTAGCAGCTGTAGTGCATGCGCTCAAGACATGGAGACACTTTCTCATCGGTAACCGCTGTGATGTTTACATGGATCATAAGAGTTTGAAGTACATCTTCACGCGGAAGGAGTTGAACCTTAGGCTAAGGAGATGGTTGTAGCTCATAAAGGATTATGACATGAGATTGCATTATCATCCAGGAAAGGCCAATGTCGTAGCAGATGCGTTGAGCCACAGGAGTTATGTTAACACGCTCATAACCGGAGGATTACCTCAGGAGCTAGCAGACAACCTTCGAGAGCTACGCTTGGAGATAGTTCCGAGAGGTTAGGTTGCAACATTAGAAATTCAGTCCACCTTGCTGGGAAGGATCAAAGAAGCCCAGAAGACGGACAAGGAGATTGCAGAGATAAAGTAAAGGATGAGTAAAGGAAAAGCTAAAGGATTTCGTGAGGATGAGCACGACACTTTATGGTTTGAGGATCGTATTTATGTGCCAAATGACCCTGAGATCAGGAAGTTGATTCTTCAGGAGGCTCATGATTCCCCTTACTCGATTCACCCAGGCAACACCAAGATGTATCTGGATTTGAAGGAGAGTTTTTGGTGGACAGGAATGAAGAAGGATATTGCAGAGTATGTAGCAGTATGCGATGTATGTCAGAGAGTTAAGGTAGAGCATCTGAAACCAGCAGGGTTACTACAGCCTTTGCCGATACCCGAATGGAAGTGGGATAAACTTGGCATGGATTTTATCATGGGATTACCTAGGACCCGTTCAGGCTATGACTCTATCTGGGTTGTAGTAGATCGTTTGATGAAGGTAGCCCATTTCATCCTTGTGAAGACAACTTATACGAGTGCTAAGCTGGCAAAGATATACATGACCGGGATCGTATGTTTGCATGGAGTTCCAAGGACCATTGTATCTAATAGAGGAACACAGTTTACTTCAAAGTTTTGGAAACAGATACATGAAACTTTAGGTACCAGGCTAGAGTTCAGTACATCCTTTCATCCACAGACAGATGGACATACCGAGATAGTTAACCAGCATCCGGAGGACATGTTGAGAGCTTGTGTGCTAGATTATGGATCTAGTTGGGATGATAATTTGTCCTATGTAGAGTTCTCCTATAACAACAGTTATCAAGCTAGTTTGAAGATGGCCCCTTTCGAAGCCTTATACGGAGGGAGGTGCAGGACACCATTATCGTGGGATGAAGTTGGAGATAGACAGTTGTTCGAACCAGACTTAATCAGAGATTGTGAGGAGAAGGTTAAGTTGATTCAGGACAGGCTCAAGATAGCCCAGTCTAGGCAGAAGAGTTATGTAGATACCGAACGCAAGGAGGTAGCATACGAAGTCGGAGACAGAGCATATCTACGTGTATCCCCACTCCGAGGAGTTAAGCGATTTGGAGTCCAAGGGAAGTTATCACCACGATTTGTAGGACCATACAGAGTTTTGTAACGCATGGGAGAAGTTGCCTATAAGTTGGAATTGCCCGAAGGATTGTCAGGAGTTCATGATGTGTTTCACATTTCCCAGTTGAAGAAGTGCCACACAGAGATGGTTGACATTCCTCTCAGAGATACAGTGCCAGTGGAAGCAATTCAGTTGGATAGTGATCTGACCTATGAAGAGAAGCCAATCAAGATCCTCAAGTTTTCTAGCCGAGTTACTCGCACTGAAGTCATCAAGTTCAGCAAAGTTCAGTGGAGCCACCACACCGAGGAGGAAGCCACCTGGGAACGAGAAGAAGATCTCCGCAAGGACCACCCACACCTTTTTGCTGACCGACCCGAATCTCGAGGGCGAGATTCATCTTAAGGGGGTAGGTTTGTAACATCCCAATTTTCAATTTGGATGTTATACATAGATCATTCATATGCATTTCATATTTTATTGCATTTTGGTTTTTATTTGGTTGAGATCCAAGAAATCTTAAGCAAATCAAGGACCCAAGGAGAGAGTTGGAGGTTTCATTTAAATTTGCATTTTTGAATCTATTAAAATTTGAAAAAGTGGATAAATTTGATTTTCAACTATTTCTTTCCAATAATTTCAAAACAATAAAAATAAATGAGAGAATATAAAATGACTTCTTAAAAACAGAGGAGAAATGTAGGAAAAGAAATTTGGAAGTCAAATTATTTTTATTTGAATTTTATTTGCAAGTTTTATTCGGTTGAATTAGAGAAAAACATGCATTTTTAAAACTTACATTTAGTCCAGAAAAATGTTCACTTTCTCCCAAATATTAGGTAGGGATGGTGAAAATTGTTTCTAAAAGTTTAGGACCTTTATTTTATTTTATTAGGATTTTTCTTCATGGCACTATTTTTTTAAGAGTCAACTAGGCCGGCCCAGCGCGCCAACCGCCACAGCCGCCGTCATCGAGCCGGACTCCGACGGGAGTCCGAGCGCACCCGCCGCCCTTGCCGACTCCGCAAGCCACCGCGACCCTCGGGGCCTTTAAAAACGGGACCCCGGCCCTCTCTCACCCCGTCCCGCCGTTGCTACCTCGAGCTCCGCCACCACAGTCGTCGCCGCCGCCCGCTCGCTCCACCGCCACCGCTAGCTGTTGCCGCCGTTGCCCCGCCCGCCGTTGACCTCACCGGAAACTGCCGACCGCGCCGCTGGTTCTCATCGAAAAAATTGGTAAACCCTAGATCATTTTATTTTCAGTTTTTCTGGTCCGATCAGTTTTCTCGGTTAAATAGTATAGATCGGTTTTATTTTTATTAGACCTAGTAAATAGCAAACCTTCACCTGATAGAATCTGTTAACGAACAAATTCGTTGTTAGTCTCTGTTAGCGGACGTTCGTCCGATAGATTTTTATTTTTCTGTTTATTTTCGCCTAGGGACCTATCCGCGAATAGTTTTATCGCGATTAAACCCCTGATCTTCAAACTAGCGTAACTATTAGCCCGTTTATCCAAATTAGATGAAACCAATGCCTAAATCTTCGTAACAATCCCCCTTCTCTAGTAAATCAACTTGAACATGATTTTGACAAGTTAAACATTGAGTTTAGTTCAGATTAGGTTGCGATCTTGTTTTGTTCGTATCTTGAATTTCGTAACTCCGTTTGAGTTGATTCTTTTTGCAAATCGTAGCTAATTACATATACCTACTGTTATGATCTAATCCAGATGAAAATAATGTTGTTATATTTCGTTTTCTGTTTAATTTAGTTATTTGTTCATTCTCGAGTTTATTTGGATCTTTTCTCGTTTTCTCTTTGCATGGTTTGATTGATTGCTTATGTATGCTATTGTTTGTCTAGGCTACATTTTCCAGAGTGTGAAGCTTGTTACTACGAATCTCTAGAGTTTTATGATCATCGGCAAGGCAAGTTACATTTTGATCATACTCTTCTATACCCAGTTTTTACTATGCATTAGAATTGCCCCTCAAATTTTTGCATGAGTAGGATTGGGAACATGTGGTTTGGTTGTAGTACTTGAGGTAGGAACCTAATACCTTTGATCACCCCGGAATATATGTTATGCTCTTTTATTGCTTAGCCCTGCTCGTAGGCGGGGATTGGATCGTGATACACATGGAAGTTGTGAGAGATATTAATTTTGGATAACATTAAGGTGGCAATTATAATACATATCTGGGTGGATTGGTTGGGGCACCTGGAGAATCCAGTGCTAGCCCATTTGGGAAATCCCGGAGTACCCATGTGATTTTTCCTCGGTTCGCCACACTGGTATGCGTCGGTAATAAACAAACGGTTTTAAACCCCTTTCCGCGATGACATTTGGAACCGTCACCTAGTGAGTGTGGGCGATTAGGGGGTCCTTCCCACATGACCCAGAAACCATCGGGGATAGGCCCTCCTGGGACACCAAATGAGTTCGTGTGCGATCGGGTGACCCACGGAAACCCAATCATTTTCGTAGGTATGTACATCCCACATGGTGAATCCCAGAAAACATTTCCATAGGTATGTACATCCCACACGGTGAATCCCAGAAGAACATTTCCGTAGGTATGTATATCACACATAGTCAATCCAAGGAATACATTTCCGTTCTTATGTACATCCCACACAGTCAATCCAGGGAAAACGTTTCCGTTCATATGTACATCCCACACATGTTTATGTATAGGCTCATGTGTGATACGTGTAACTATCACACACACTCTGCCTTGGTTAACATTTTGCTTTTATCAACTACATCACACACAATTTGATGAAGAAAATTGTGTGGCATTGGGCTATCCATCACAATTGTTTTTACTGCTAGAACCATTTGCAAAGTTCCATGACCCATTTAGCAGGTTTATTCATTTACAATTAATAATTCCAGTATTACGCAAATTCACATTTCATATCGAACAGCTGTTTGCCAATTTGATATCAAGCACATAGATATATTTTAACATCATAGTACGATAGCTACTGGAAAACAGCAAAGTACAGCATATATATAGTTCAACTTCATAAGAACAATATATTCCTTTCCCTAATCGAGATCATCCATGCTTGCCTTATCCACCTCTGCTTTCAATTCAATAAGAACCTGTTTTGCACTGGCCAACTGGGAAAGTGCCTCCTCCTTCGCCAACACCATCTTAGCAAAGTCCGATTTAAAAAATCTGAGCTCCTTCTCCACCTTCCTCTTTTTATCCTGCATCTTCAAATATTCTTTAGCGTTGATAACACTATCTCTAAACCTACCTTAGTTCTCTTCCTGATACATGCTCCAGAGCTTTGCTAGGCACATGTTCAAAGTCTGTGGCCACTCTTGATCAACCCACTCCAAGTAAGAACACTTCCGTTCATCCTATAATATTTAAAACAAGATCAGTAACAATTGTAGGGAAAATGAGTTTATAGCAACATAGAAAATCACCAATACTTATTTTTAAAAACTGAAGAAACAGGTTAATTATGACATATCTTCTCAAAAAGAACAATGTGCAAATGAATTAATTGCTACTCACACAACAACCAAATTCTGAAACATCAGAAGATATAATTAACTACACAACGCTAAAAGTTCTTACTCATGTACTATAAATAACAAATTGAACATTTTAAGAGGAAGGTAAATATAACTGCAACAGCATAGCGACAGTGTTTGGATGATAGAAAATTGATACTAACAGGTGTGTACATGCACAAATTTAGTAACATAGAACTAATAAGACTAAGGCGTCCACTATGTATGCCAAAACCGGTGTAAAGACAACTGTTGCTACATCTCGCACCGGAGCCCTGCACTGGCGAGCCGACGCAGCGGAAAAAAATTAGGGACCCGACCTCTGGAGCACCTAGTTGTTCCGATGGCCAGTTCATGCGTGGCATAAAGATTTAGTATTTTACTGCTTGGCTGCTGGGATGTGTGGACAAGTTGGCTCCACAAACTGCTGAAGCGGTGCCAAATAATTTCTAATGGCACCGCTGATGAGAGGCAACATTTTTAGATACTAGGTACAAACTGTGACACTGTCTTAGGATGCGTTTGGTTGAAGGTGTGGTATGAATGGGTTGGGACCGTGACAGTGTCTGAATCACATCTAAAGAATGATGTGTAACAACGAAAGAGGATCTAACCTTCTCTGCACATGCCAGAAACTTCCTCCCACTGTCCACAGATTCAAACGCAACTAGCTTCACGCATGGAGATTGATGGTGACAACGAGCAGACAGATCTTCAGCCACCCCGCTCCATTCGTTGCAACTCAAGGTCGTAGGTAACTACAAGAGTAAGAAATGACTCAAATCGACCACTGGGTAAAAATCCTTCATTCAAAGTCATAGCCCGAGAGAGAGAAGAGATGCATACCCGGGTGGTGGAGTCGTCGTCGGAGGAGGAACCGTTAGAGAGGTCTTTGAAGATGACCATGGCGACCCCGGCGGTAGGATGCGAGACGGCGAGAGCGAGGAAGCAAGTGAGGAAGCGGCTATAGTTTAGGAAGGAAGAAAGGGGGAAACAAGGGATATGTAACTTGTGGTCGGGGAGAAAAGGGAATGGGGAGGGGAAGGGTAGATATTTCGGCGGCAGGCCAAAAAAATCGAAATGTGGAGGGAAACTTTGCGTGCGGGTCCGCCGGACACCATTCACTTTGAACGATAGTGTGCATCGCAAACGATTCTTCTACATAACGCGCATGTGATGAGTTTGAAATTTGAAATTTTGGTGGAAATTTCCCCGCGTAAGTTATTGCATAATTTAACATCGCTTGCTAATTTGGGCACACAAAAGAGCGTATAGCACATAGACCAGACTTACTGAATCAAGCAATTTTAGTAATTAAACAGAGATAGTTCACCTAAACATTGCTCTGACAAAAGACCAGCATTAAAAACAAAGCCTAAGTATGAATAATTTTAACAAATCCGCCGCCGCGCCGGCGTATGCATCACCGATGTGAGATTAGATGTCGATGACTTGTCCTGGCGACATGCCACCGTTGGTGGACTCCGCATCCCCCCTCCTGAAGTTGACCGCATCCTCGTCCTCGTCCTCTTCCTCAAGGTTGTAGTACTCGTAGTAGTGGCGGCGCCAGAGCTCGCGTTGGTACTCCACCGCCGATCCCTCGACGGACAGACTCTTCTCTACCTCGACCTGGGCCATGCCCAACTCCTCCTCCTGGCGCTCCTCGATCTTCGCAGCCTCCTGCATCTCCAGCTCCCGCTCGATGACCTCATGAGGAAGCAGGTGCTCCATGGCCACCGCCGCCCTTTCAGACGTGGGTTGCATGCTGGATTCCGAGGTGGCCTGGAATATCTTGGCGTGGATGGCCTCGACTCGGGCCAGGACGACATCAGCGGCACGGATGGAAGCTCGAGCATTATCGGTGTTTGCAGCCGCCGTTGTAGCAGCAGCTACAGCCGTCTCGGCTGCTGCAACTGCCCTGTCGGCTGCTGCAGACGCCCTCTCAGCGTAATCGGTCGCGCTCAATGCGTATGCGGCGGCACTCTCGGCATAGGCGGCCACGCTCTCGGCGCAGGCGGCCGCGCTCGGGGGGAGGGGACGCGGCCATCGTGCGGGCCTTCATGAAGCATTTCCACGACGTCATCTTTGCAAGACGGGGGTGCGGGAATGGGATCAGGATTTGTGGATTCGGGGGTTGCCGGCACTGGAGCATATGAGCCGGCGAAGCTTAAGGAGGAAGACTTAAATAGACCCAGATTTTTTCATCGCAAAGGATTCCTACAAAACAACTGTGTGTGATGTTGTAGGTATTTTTTATTAGCTGTGAAAGACGAACTTGGAGTAAAGTGGCAACGGATGGTGTTTTAAATGTACGAGAAAATTTGTAGTACTAATACAACTGTCATGTCAAATTTTGGAAATTTTCAGGGGTCATTTGACCTTTTAAGTCATTTAAGTGATTTTCTAGCCATTTAATGACCGTAATTTAAAATTTGAACTACATGTACATGTAGCAACTAACCAAAACGGTTTGAAAGTCATATTTTGTGTACTTGTGTGCGATTTAGTTCCATGTGCAGTAAATTGGAAGGAATTTTCAAACATATTGGTCAAACGGCTATGACACAATTAAGCATGGAGTGCCATGGCATTTAAATTCCAAAACAATTAAAAACATGAAACCTTACTTGAGGTAATGTCATACCACCAAGATGATGTGGTACAAAAAATTTCATATTTGACGAAAGTTTGGACACACACCCCTCACAAACCGGAGCAACTCACTAGAAGGTTCGTGGTTCCGAGAGGGAACAATGCATGTTTGCTGACGAACTGCAGATAGCTTCCTCTTACGGCCTTCAAAAAGTTTCTACATGTAATGTGCACTGATACTAAATGTCATGTGAAAATTTGGAAAATTTCAGGGGTCATTTGACCTTTTAAAGAGATTTAAGTGATTTCCTAGCCATTTAATGACCGTAATTCAAATTTGAACTAGATGTACATGCAACAGCTAACCATAACGGTTTGAAAAATCATATTTGTGTACTTGTGTGCGAGTTAATTCCATGTGCAGTAAATTAGAAGGAATTTTCAAACATATTGGTGTCACGGCATGGACACATGCATGTACATGCATGGAGTGCCATGACATTGTTATTCCAAAAAAATAAAAAATGATCAGAAAAACATGTAACCTTGCTTGATGTAATGTCATGCCACCAAGATCATGTGGTACAAAAATTGGCTTGCTTGACGAAAGTTTGGACACACACCCCTCACAAACCAGAGCAACTCACTAGAAGGCTCGTGGCTCCGAGAGAGAACAATGCATGTTTGATGATGAATGGTGGATAGCTTCCTCTTACGGCCATAAAAAAATTTCTACATGTAATGTGCACTGATACTAACTGTCATGTGAAAAATTGGAAAATTTCAGGGGTCATTTGACCTTTTAAAGAGATCTAAGTGATTTCCTAGCCATTTAATGACCGTAATTCAAATTTGAACTAGATGTACATGCAACGGCTAACTATAATGGTTTGAAAAATCATATTTGTGTACTTGTGTGTGAGTTAACTCCATGTGTAGTAAATTACAAGGAATTTTCAAACATATTGGTCTCACGGCATGGACACATGCATGTACATGCATGGAGTGCCTTGGCATTGTTATTCCAAAAAATTAAGAACTAATCAGAAAAACATGAAACCTTGCTTGATGTAATGTCATGCCACCAACAAGATGATGTGGTACAAAAATTGGCTTGCTTGATGAAAGTTTGACACACACACCTCACAAACCGGAACAAGTCACTAGAAGGCTCGTGATTCCGAGAGGGAACAATGCATGTTTGATGATGAACGGCGGATAGCTTCCTCTTACGGCCTTCAAAATCTTTCTACGTGTAATGTGCACTGATACTAACTGTCATGTGAAAATTAGGATACTTTCAGGGGTCATTTGACCTTTTAAAGAGATTTAAGTGATTTCCTAGCCATTTAATGACCGTAATTCAAATTTGAACTAGATGTACATGCAACGCTAACTATAACGGTTTGAAAAATCATATTTGTGTACTTGTGTGCGAGTTAATTCCATGTGCAGTAAATTAGAAGGAATTTTCAAACATATTGGTCTCACGGCATGGACACATGCATGTACATGCATGGAGTGCCTTGGCATTGTTATTCAAAAAAATTAAAACATGATCAGAAAAACATGAAACCTTGCTTGATGTAATATCATGCCACCCAGGTAATATGGTACAAAAATTGGCTTGCTTGATGAAAGTTTGGACACACACCCCTCACAAACCGGAGCAACTCACTAGAAGGCTCGTGGTTTCGAGAGGGAACAATGCATGTTTGATGACGAACGGCGGATAGCTTCCTCTTACGGCCTTCAAATTTTTTCTACGTGTAATGTGCACTGATACTAACTGTCATGTGAAAAATTGGAAAATTTCAGGGGTCAGTTGACATTTTAAAGATACTAAGTGATTTCCTAGCCATTTAATGACCGTACATAATTCAAATTTGAACTAGATGTACATGCAACGGCTAACCATAACGGTTTGAAAAATCATATTTGTGTACTTGTGTATGTGATACAACCAGAAGGTTTTGTCAATCCTGAAAGATGCTAACAAGTATGCAAAGCTCCAGTAATCCTTCTAAGGACTGGAGTAAGCATCTCGAAGATGGAATATACGCTTTGATGAGATGATCAAAGATTTTGGGTTTATACAAAGTTTATGAGAAACTTGTATTTCCAAAGAAGTGAGTGGGAGCACTATAGAATTTCTGATGAGTATATGTTGTTAACATATTGTTGATCAGAAATGCTATAGAATTTCTGGAAAGCATATAGGGTTATTTGAAAAGTGTTTTTCAATGGAAAACCTGGATTAAGCTACTTGAACATTGAGTATCAAGATCTATAAGGATAGATAAAAACGCTTAATAGTACTTTCAAATGAATACATACCGTGACAAGATTTTGAAGGAGTTCAAAATAGATCAGCAAAGAAGGAGTTCTTGGCTGTTTTATAAGGTGTGAGTATTGAGTAAGACTCAAGACCTGACCACGGCAGAAGAGAGAGAAAGGACGAAGGTCGTCCCCTATGCTTTAGACGTAGGCTCTACAGTATGCTATGCTGAGTAACGCACCTAAAGTGTGCCTTGCCATGAGTCAGTCAAGGGGTACAAGAGTGATCCAGCAATGGATCACATGACAGCAGTCAAACTTTACCTTAATAACTAGTGGACTAAGGAATTTTCTCGATTATGGAGGTGGTAAAAGAGTTCGTCGTAAAGGGTTACATCGATGAAAATTTTGACACTAATCCGAATGACTCTGAGTAGTAAACCAGATTCGTATAGTAGAGCAGTTATTTGGAATAGCTCCAAGTAGCGACTGGTAGCTGCATCTACAAGATGACATAGATATTTGTAAAGCACATACGGATCTGAAAGGTTCAGACCCGTTGACTAATAAACCTCTCTCACAAGCGAGATATGATCAAACACCATGGGTGTTGGATTCAATACAATCACATAATGATGTGAACTAGATTATTGACTCAAGTGCAAGTGGGAGACTGTTGGAAATATGCCCTAGAGGCAATAATAAAATGGTTAATATTATATTTCCATGTTCATGATAATTGTCTATTGTTCATGCTATAATTGTATTAACTGGAAACCGTATTACATGTGTGAATACATAGAGCACAACATGTCCCTAGTGAGCCTCTAGTTGACTAGCTCGTTGATCAATAGATGGTTATGGTTTCCTTACCATGGACATTGGATGTCATTGATAACGGGATCACATCATTAGGAGAATGATGTTATGGACAAAACCCAATCCTAAGCATAGCACAAGATCGTGTAGTTCGTTTGCTAAAAGCTTTTCTAATGTCTAGTATCATTTCCTTAGACCATGAGATTGTGCAACTCCCGGATACCGTAGGAATGCTTTGGGTGTACCAAACGTCACAACGTAACTGGGTGGCTATAAATGTGCACTACAGGTATCTGTCGGCGTCCTGGGAACGGGGGTCCCCAGACTTGCCTGCCTGCGGCATGGCTCAAGGGACGGCCCAGCCCGGCCCATCTTCATCAGCACGAGCTCAAGACCCTCGCGAGGGGCCAAGCCTCGTGGGGTGGACGACAGGAAGCTTCCTCAGGCACGGCCTCGTCAGGCTGGCTCGCGAGGAGGCGGAGAGATCAAGGCAGGATACCTCACGAGGTGCCCATGATGCAAGCCATGACGACCAAGGGTGCCATCTCGCGCAGTGTCCTCCTTTCCTCTTTGGTGCAAAGGGAGCAAGCGCAGGCGAGAGCATCAGGCAAAGGCATCCGTTTTGGTGCAACAAGACGAAGACCATCACAACGGCAGGAAGGAAGTCATTGTGGAGCCCAAGCCGGCATCACCACCAGAGCCTTTGACAGGCGAGGACCAACTTTAGTCAAGATAAGTGTACTAGATGTTCCCCTTCAAAATGGCCAATTGTTGGCGCCCTTCCCGCTCAATATTTGGGAAGAGGCCCAGGGCCTTTGCCTATAAATAGGACTAGCCACCCACAAGGTAGAGGCAGCATGATCATCATCTGGAAACCAGTAGGAAGAGCGACTGAACTCCCCTAGCAGTTCATCACACCAGCCAAGAACAGACCCTCGCGAGGCTGTTCTTCCTTGTATGGTTCATCATCAGCCCAAGAGGCAATCCACCACACCACAAACTAGAGTAGGGTATTACACCACAATGGTGGCCCGAACTAGTATAAACCCTGTGTCTCTTGTGTTGTTCCTTTCATAGCTTAGATCCTAGCGAGGCGGCGAGGTGCATGTAGGTAGAGGGCGAGATCTCCGCGTGCACCCCAGTGTTCGAACCTAGAGGGTCTGCCGAAACCCGAAATCCGACATTTGGCGCGCCAGGTAGGGGTGCACCGGAGTTTTCCCTTCCGCCGACCTGCTCTCCGCCGACACCGCGACTCGCCCTGTGATGAGCAGCGCGCTGCCCGCTCCAGTCGCCAGCGATAGCGCGGGGGCCAGGGGGCTCCGAGCCTTGGCCCCAGCCTTGCAACGAGCGTGGTGGCTGGACAAGTTCAGGCCGGCGGCGCCGCCGCACTACAACGGCACAACTGATCCGCTGGCCTTCCTGCTGGCGCACGAGGAGGCCATCCTCGAAGTAGGAGGCGACGACGGGGCCATGGCTAACTGGCTTCCCATGGCCCTCACCGACGCCGCGCGCATGCGGCTGCTCTACCTGTCGGCGGCTTCCGTGGCCCCTTGGGAAGAGCTGCGCAACCTCTTCCTCGCCCAGCATGATGCGTCGGCGCCCCCGGTCGTCGCGGCCCTCCTGGGCGGCTCACAGGTGCCACCTTCACCATAGGCGCCAACCTCGAGCCCGAGCAGGAGGAAGCCCTGGTCAGGTTCCTGCGCGCGAACAAGAAGGTATTCGCATGGGAGCCAGATCAGCTGGCGGGGATCCCTAGAGGCGTAATCGAGCACCACCTCAACGTGTGCCCCAATGTCTGCCCCATGAAGCAGAAGGCAAGGCGGCAGTCCACGGAAAAGTAGGCTTTCATTGTCCAAGAGACACGCAAGTTGGAAGCTGCAGGGGTCATTCGTGAGGTCCGATACCCGGATTGGTTGGCCAACCGAGTTGTTGTGCCAAAGAAAGGGGGAAGGAACGTATGTGTGTCGACTTCACCAACCTCAACAAAGCCTGCCCGCAAGATCCATTCCCGCTCCCATGCATCGATCAGATCATCGATTCCACCGCCGAGTGCGACCTGTTATGTTTCTTGGATGCCTTCTTTGGGTATCACCAGATCAAGATGGCGGTAGAGGATGTGGAAAAAACGGCTTTCCTAACCCCGTTTGGGGTGTACTTCTACACATGCATGCCGTTCGGGCTGCGCAACCAGGGGCGACCTTTCAGCGGCTGATGCACATCACCTTGGGCCCGCAGCTCGGGAAGAATGTGGAGGCTTACGTCGATGATATTGTGGTGAAGTCTCGCGAGGCCAAGACCCTGATACAAGACCTGGAGGAAACCTTCGCAAGCCTCAACGATGTAAGCATGCGGCTCAACCCAGAGAAGTGTGTGTTTGGGGTCCCCTCAGGCAAGCTCTTGGGCTTCCTCGTGTCCCACCGAGGCATCGAAGCTAACCCAGAAAAGGTCAAGGCGGTCGAGGACATGAGCCTGCCAAAGACCCTCAGAGAAGTGCAGAAGCTCACTGGGCGCGTGACAGCACTAGGATGCTTCATCTCCAAGTTGGGGGAGCGAGCGCTGCCTTTCTTCCAGCTGATGAAGAAAAAGGGACCCTTTGAATGGACTGAAGAGGCCGACAAGGCGTTCCAAGATCTCAAGAGGTACCTAACCAGCCCTCCGGTAATGGTGGCCCCGCGTCCTCAGGAACCCCTGGTGCTCTACCTCGCAGCCACTCCCTACTCCGCCAGCGCAGCCCTGGTGGCGGTTAGGGAGGAGCGTCGGACCAAAGCCGCGGCGGCTGCCCGGGTTGAGGCGAAGCATGATCAAGGAAGACCCACAGAGACCACTACCACAGCCAAGAACGATTAGCCGCCGCATGGGGACACACTCGGGACAGCGGAGACCCCTCCCCCTAGCGACCAGCCGCTGGAGGCTCCCTGTCTCGGGAGGCGCCATGGTCTCCAGAGGGCGCCATTGACACCAGCACTCCCAACCTCGTTGAACACCCTGTGTACTTCGTCAGCACAGTGTTGCGCGAGGGCGCGGTACCCCATGCCTCAGAAACTCCTCGTCGCGCTATTGGTGGCCTCGCGCAAGCTGCGGCATTATTTTCAGGGCCACCCCATCAAGGTTGTCTTAGTGTACCCTTTGGAAAGGGTGCTCAGGAGCCCTAACTCAGCTGGAAGAGTCGCTGAGTGGAACATTGAACTGCAAGCGCTTCAGCACAACCAGAGTCATCAAGGGGGCCGCCTTGGCATATTTCGTGGCGGAATGGATGGAGGCGCCGGGCCTCAAGGCTGATGAGGATCGATCCCTCTCCCTGGGAAGTGAGGCGCCGGACGGTTGGGTCATGTACTTCGACGGGGCGTTCTCCAGGCTCGGCGCGGGGGCTGGTGCGGTGCTCATATCTCCTACTCAAGACAAGCTCTACTACGTCGTGCAGCTCTGTTTCCAGCATGGAGAAAAGGTCTCCAACAACATAGCAGAATATGAAGGCCTAATAGCAGGCCTGAAGGCCGCTGCTGCCCTAGGAGTGAAGCGCCTTACCATCAAGGGCGATTCACAACTCCTTGTCAACTTCTCCAACAAAGTATACGAGACAAGGGATGAGCACATGGAAGCCTACCTTGCGGAGGTCCGCGGGATGGAGAAGCAGTTCTGGGGGCTAGAGTTGCAGCATGTGCCCCGTGGCACCAATTAGGAGGCCGACGACATCGCCAAACGAGCATCCAGGCGGTTACCTCAGGAGCCTGGCGTCTTCGAGGAGCGGCTCTTCAAGCCCTCGACCACGCCATCACTATCAAGCGCGGTGCAGCCTCGGGAGGAGCTCCCCCAGCTGCCAGCCTCGGGAGCCCCGGTCTGTGGCCCGGCCTCAGGAGCGCGCCTGCTCTTGACGATGGAGCCTCGGGAGGGGTGCTGGATCACGGAGCTCCGGAGCTACTTGACGCAACGGACCTTGCCAGAGAAGGAGGAGGAAGCAGAGCGCATGGCACGGCAAGCCACAGCCTACTGCATCAGGGATGGAGAGCTCTACCGGAGGCGACCAAATGATGTGTCCCTATGCTGCATCTCCAGGGAGCAAGGGAAGGAACTGCTGGCGGATATACACGGTGGAGACTGTGGGCATCATTCATCATCGCGGACCCTCGTTGGCAAGGCGTTCCGCAACAGATTCTATTGGCCCACTGCGCTCAATGATGCCGTCGAACTGGTGAAGGCTTGCGAGGCCCAATTCCATGCCAAGCAGATCCATCAGCCAGTGGGAGGTCTGCAAACTATACCCCTCTCGTGGCCATTCGCAGTCTGGGGGCTGGATATCCTGGGCCCGTTTCCTCGGGCTCCAGGGGGCTATCGCTACCTCTATGTCACCGTGGACAAGTTCACCAAGTGGGCTGAAGTGGAAGCCGTCCGCACCATCCCCGCAGGCTCTGCGGTCAAGTTCATCAAGGGCATCGTGAGCCGGTTCGGGGTGCCGAACCGCATCATCACCGACAACGGTTCGCAGTTCACCAGTAACCTCTTCAAAGCATACTGTGCTAACCTTGGAACGCAAATATGTTATGCTTCAGTGGCGCACCACTGGAGCAACGGTCAGGCCGAGCGGGCCAACGCGGAGGTCCTGAGAGGCCTCAAGACTAGGACATTCAAGAAGAAGTTGGAGGCCTGCGGCTGAGGTTGGTACGACAAGCTTCAGTCCGTGTTGTGGTCTATCCACACGACCGCGACCAAGCCAACTGGCGAGACCCCATTCTTCCTGGTCTATGGAGCTGAAGCGGTCCTCCCTCACGAGGTCAGACGTCGTTCCGCACGGGTCCTGGCGTTCGACGAGGCATAGTAGGATGCCATGCAGGGGACGGACCTCGTGCTGGAGGAGGAGCATCATCGGGAAGCTGCGCTCCGAGCGGCAAGATACCAACAAGCGCTGCGGTGATACCACTGCCGCAACATCCACCCCAGGACTCTCGAGGTAGGGCACCTCGTGCTCAGGCGGGTTCTCTCCAGGGAGGGACTGCATAAGCTCTCTCCCATGTGGGAGGGCCCGTTCAAGGTTGTTCATGTTAACAGGCCCGGCTCCGCGTGCTTGCAGACTCAGGAGGGGGTACCCGTCCAGAACGCGTGGAACATCCAGCACCTCCGGAGGTTTTACCCCTAAAAAGGCCCAGAGCCTGTGAAGAAGGCAAACGCCTGTGAAGTTGTTGCATTTTGGAAAAGGCCCAGAGCCTGTGAAGAAGGCGAACACCTGTGAAGCTGTTGCGTTTTGGAAAAGGCCCAGAGCCTGTGAAGAAGGCGAACGCCTGTGAAGCTGTCGCGTTTTGGAAAAGGCCCAGAGCATGTGAAGAAGGCGAACGCCTGTGAAGCTGTCGCGTTTTGGAAAAGGCCTAGAGCCTGTGAAGAGGGCGAACGCCTGTGAAGCTATTGCGTTTTGGAAAAGGCCCAGAGCCTGTGAAGAAGGCGAACGCCTGTGAAGTTGTCGCGTTTTGGAAAAGGCCTGGTGCCTGTGAAGAAGGCAAGCGCCTGTGAAGTTTATCTTTCCGAGAAAGGCCCAGAGCCTGTGAAGAAGGCCAATGCCTGTGAAGCTCGCCGCCCATGACACTCTCATGTAATAATGAGTTGGGGCTATACACGCCCCGGAGTCTCAGGAGCGCCGGCCTCAGGCCCTGGGGCTCCCTCCCACACCCAGTGGCAGCACTTAGCTCCGCGCTGGTGAGAAGACATTCAAGACTAGATTAGGTTCCGGACGCGGCTTTTCTCATTTGCTTTCTGCAGTTGGCTTCTTTATCCCCATTTAGAGGTCTTATTGAAGTTGTTGTCGTCTTTGGCTTGTGACTCTTTGCCTTTTTCGCTCTCCTTCCCCGATTTCTCTCGCGCAAGTCTCGCGAGGGAGCAACATGGGCACCCTTGCGAGTGTTTTTTTGCCCTTATCGTTCGAGGCTTCCCTACCCGGGTCCACTACAGGAGCACCCCTCCAGTCCGTGCCACACGGGCACCGCGACATGAACATAGGACCTGGGTCGGTCGCCTCCACAGCTGAGGCCGGGAGCTACCTCTCTAGACTAACCCTCGCAAGGCGTGAAGCGTTCGATGAGGCCTCAGCCTCGGGAAGCAAAAGTCACGACAGCCCCCCCCCCCCGAGCTAAGTAATTTCTACGCGCAGGCGTGTGGCACAAAGGCACAATACTGGAATAGCAGAAGCAGTACGATAATTAACAGCAATAGTCCAAGCACGCCCCCGCGGGGCCCTACACTACTGTCTCTTGGTGCAGGAAAAGGGAAAAGAACAAAACAGGCGCGACTCGCCCGACACCAACTCGCGGGGGAGACTCGAACTGCCTCCGGAGCTCCGGAGGACTCCGTCTCGCGCTTCACCGAGGCGCGACGGAGAGCAGACCCGCTACCTCACTCCAGGCGGGCGCGGCGGCGCGGAGGCTGATCGCGGCCACTGCTGGAGGAGCCGCTGCCCGAATAAGAGTCGTTGAAGCTCGATGAACCCCGAGCACCGCCGATCACGCGCGCGCTGTCGTCTTCATCGTCGCTGGGGCTGGACCCACGGTCGCGGTCGTCGCTCTCAGGGCAGCACCCAGCGCGGCGACCATCTTCCCAGAACACCCTCACGTAGAGGGTGGCATCACCGTCGAACTTGAAGTGCAGGGTGCACCGCCGGCTCAGACCACGTGCGCGGGCAAACATTTGCCAGCTGTGGGTCAGGGCCAGGCTCCCGGCTGCAGAGACCTCCAGCGAAGCCCAGGAGGCCTGGCTGTAGCAACCGTCCGCCTGAAGCTAGAGGCCGCCCGGGGCGCCAGCCGGAAGCTCACCTAGGAGGAAGCGAGGAAGTTGGAGCCGGGTGCTGGCCGGTTCCGCTGACCACACAACGAACTCCGGTAGTACCTCTGCCGAGTGGGAGCGCGGCCTAGGGGGTCGCGCGGCCATAGCGCGCCCCCCAGCGGCGGCCATCCGCCCGTCACCACGCAGAAGATCGCCTCCACGGCCGCGAGGAGCCACCATGGGAGTCGCAGGGTGTTTGCGGGGGCGGCCTCGACCGCGCTTGGGCGGGGGAGAGTCAGGCTCCACCTGGCGGGCCTTTCCTTTCTCCACGGCTGAGAACCTCTTTGGCGGAGCCATGAAGAAGAAGGAGAAGCAAGAAGAGATGGACTGGAAGGGCACGCGTCGTTCCGTACTTATAGCCGAGAGAGGCCAACCGCCGGCCTCCACGATCGCAGGTAATCATGACCTGCTTTGCATACAGGGACTTGTCAATTCCTGCAGTCGCCGAGGCATCATGGGGAGCGGAGCCGCCCATGACCAACCAACCACCATGCGGCGCCCGAGGCCGCAGGCTGTTAGGGCCCGCGGTGCTTCGCACTTGCCCCTTCGCTTCTCTGTACAGCCAAGTCCGAGCGCACCTTGGGCCCGGGGGCTACTGTCGGCGTCCTGGGAACGGGGGTCCCCAGACTTGCCTGCCTGCGGCCTGCGGCGTGGCTCAAGGGATGGCCCAGCACGGCCCATCTTCATCAGCGCGAGCTCAAGACCCTCGCGAGGGGCCAAGCCTCGCGGGGTGGACGACAGGAAGCTTCCTCAGGCACAACCTCGTCAGGCTGGCTCGCGAGGAGGCGGAGAGATCAAGGCAGGGTACCTCACGAGGTGCCCATGACGCAAGCCATGACGACCAAGGGCGCCACGCGGGCGTCAGCCCGCGCAGTGTCCTCCTTTCCTCTTTGGTGCAAAGGGAGCAAGCGCAGGCGAGAGCATCAAGCAAAGGCATCTGTTTTGGTGCAACAAGACCAAGACCATCGCAACGGCAGGAAGGAAGTCATTGTGGAGCCCAAGCCGACGTCACCACCAGAGCCTTTGACAGGCGAGGACCAACTTTAGTCAGGATAAGTGTACTAGATGTTCCCCTTCAAAATGGCCAATTGTTGGCGCCCTTCGCGCTCAATATTTGGGAAGAGGCCCAGGGCCTTTGCCTATAAATAGGACTAGCCACCCACAAGGTAGAGGCAGGATGATCATCATCTGGAAACCAGTAGGAAGAGCGACTGAACTCCCCTAGCAGTTCATCACACGAGCCAAGAACAGACCCTTGCGAGGCTGTTCTTCCTTGTATGGTTCATCATCAGCCCAAGAAGCAATCCACCACACCACAAACTAGAGTAGGGTATTACACCACAATGGTGGCCCGAACTAGTATAAACCCTATGTCTCTTGTGTTGTTCCTTTCATAGCTTAGATCCTAGCGAGGCGGCAAGGTGCAGGTAGGTAGAGGGCGAGATCTCCGCGCGCACCCCAGTGTTCGAACCTAGAGGGTCTGCCGGAACCCGAAATCCGAAAGTATCTCCGAAAGTGTCTGTTGGGTTGGCACGAATCGAGACTGGGATTTGTCACTCCGTATAACGGAGAGGTATCTCTGGGCCCACTCGGTAATGCATCATCATAATGAGCTCAATGTGACTAAGTAGTTAGTCACGGGATCATGCATTACGGAACGAGTAAAGTGACTTTCCGGTGACGAGATTGAATGAGGTATTGGGATATGGACGATCGAATCTCGGGCAAGTAACATACCGATTGACAAAGGGAATTGTATACGGGATTGCTTGAATCCTCGACATTGTGGTTCATCCGATGAGATCATGGTGGAACATGTGGGAGCCAACATGGGTATCCATATCCTGCTGTTGGTTATTGGCCGGAGAGATGTCTCGGTCATGTCTGCATGGTTCCCGAACCCGTAGGGTCTACACACTTAAGGTTCGGTGACGCTAGAGTTGTTATGGGAATTAGTGTGCAGTTACCAAATGTTTTTCGGAGTCCCGGATGAGATCCCGGATGTCACAAGGAGTTCCGGAATGGTCCGGAGGTAAAGATTTATATATGGGAAGTCCTATTTTGGCCACCGGAAAATGTTCAGGATTTTTCAGTATTGTACCGGGAAGGTTCTAGAAGATTCCGAAGTGGGGCCCACATGCATGGGGGGACCCACATGAACGTGGGTAGTGGGGGCAAGGCCCCACACCCCTGGTCAAGGCGCACCAAGATCCCCCCTTAGAAGGAATAAGATCATATCCCGAAGGGATAAGATCAAGATCCCTAAAAAGGGGGGATAACAATCGATGGAGAAGGAAATGATGGGATTTCTTTCCTCCCACCTTTGCCAACGCCCTAATGGACTTGGAGGGCAAGAAATGAGCCCCCTCCACACCTATATATAGTGGGGAGGCGCATGGGAGCTTCACCCCTTGCCCCTGGCGCAGCCCTCCCATTCTCCAACTCCACCTCCTCCTCAGTAGTGCTTGGCGAAGCCCTGCCGGAGAACTGCAAGCTCCACCACCACGCCGTCATGCTGCCAGAGCTCTCCCTCAACTTATCCTCTCCCCTTGCTGGATCAAGAAGGAGGAGACGTCCCCGAGCTGTACATGTGTTGAACGCGGAGGTGCCGTCTGTTCGGCGTTAGATCGGATCTTCCGCGATTTGAATCGTCGCGAGTACGACTCCCTCATCTGCGTTCTTGTAACGCTTCTGCATCGCGATCTTCAAGGGTATGAAGATGCTCATCCTCTCCCTCTCTTGTTGCTAGAATCTCCATAGATTGATCTTGGTGATGCGTAGAAAACTTCGAATTATTGCTACGTTCCCCAACAGAAAGCGTATAAACACACATTCAAACAGAACATATAAGAACGGAAAACAGAGTACACGCATTGAAACAGAGCAATAAACAGGCAATAGTATGACTGTTGTGAATACATAGCTATCCACGTCAAAATGACTCAACAAAATAAAACGCGTCCATGAGACCATGACCAGCAGCCCTTGCCTACGGTAGCTCTTGGCTCTGCCTGAACTCGTGCATGCGTTTGTCCAAGCGGTCGACACGCTCGCTGTACATTTGGAGCGCGATCTTGAGCTCCAAGTTGGCTATTTCATCGGAGATCACCACCTCGAGGATGCGACGGCCATGTTCCTCTACTGCGCCCAGGTGGACGCCTGGGCCAAGGAGGTGGTCGAGCCTACCGACCAGCATGTTGGCATCGAGCGGGCCGCGGACAAGGCGAATGACGCGACCCATGCGAACGGCGCGGTGGGAGTCCGGTGCAAGTACGACGCGGCCGGCCTCTGGTGCAAGTACGGCGTAGAGGGCATGTGCCTTTCGGCGCTGACATGCCTATCTTGATCCGCGGTGCTGAAGCGTCATGCACCAAAGGTCTACTCAACTCTGGCGATGATGCGCATCACAGTGTCGTCCATCACTTTGCCGGGGAGCGCCGCGGCCTCGACGGGCCGTGGCGCCTTCTGGTTTTCCTCGTCGATGAGGTTGATGGCAAAGGTGGCGCTTTGATGCGTTCGCATGCTTGGAAAAGGTGGATGTGCTACATGGTGTGCTTGTTGCCTCCGTGCATCGCGCCGCGCCTAGGTTTATGTGCAATATTGCTGGGTCACGGGAAACATGTGAGGAAATGGTAGGAAACGGTGGCGTGTTCATAGAACGCCATCAATTAATGGAACTTACAATATAAATGAACATCGAGCTAGCACAATAAGTAGATGATGATGAGATGAACACATACCACACTAGGGAACCCGTCGATGATGAATTCATCAATCACAAACGGTTGTACACTAGCAAGCATTTTCCCACAACACACACGGCTTATTCCATCACAAACAGGTCAGATGGATAAACTGTATGCCACATATACACATTGTCAAAAAGTAATGTGGTAGACCTTCTTTAACATATGTTAAAAATAGAAATAAAAATAAAAAACAAGGACCTCGAGGTTAAATTAGCTGAGGGAATGGGTCATTTTGGTCATTTGACCAATATGACGGCTACCTCTTGAGCACTGCGTTGATTTTCCCTTGAAGAGGAAAGGATGATGTAGCAAAGTAGCGTAAGTATTTCCCTCATTTTTGAGAACCAAGGTATCAATCCAGTAGGAGGCTCCACTCAAGTCCCTCGTACCTACACAAACAAACAAGAACCTCGCAACCAACGCAATAAAGGGGTTGCCAATCCCTTCAGGGCCACTTGCGAGAGTGAGATCTGATAGAGATAATAAGATAAGATAAATATTTTTGGTATTTTTATAATATAGATTGGAAAGTAAAGATTGCAAAATAAAGTAGATCGGAATCTTATATTATGAGAAATAGACCCGGGGGCCATAGGTTTCACTAGTGGCTTCTCTCAAGATAGCATAAGTATTACGGTGGGTGAACAAACTACTGTCGAGCAATTGATAGAAAAGTGCATAGTTATGAGAATATCTAGGCATGATCATGTATATAGGCATCACGTCCGCGACAAGTAAACCAACTCCTGCATGCATCTACTATTATTACTCCACACATCGACCGCTATCCAACATGCATCTAGAGTATTAAGTTCATAAGAACAGAGTAACGCATTAGGCAAGATGACATGATGTAGAGGGATAAACTCAAACAATATGACATAAACCCCATCTTTTTATCCTTGATGGCAACAATACAATATGTGACTTGCTGCCCCTGCTGTCACTGGGAAAGGACACCGCAAGATTGAACCCAAAGCTAAGCACTTCTCCCATTGCAAGAAAGATCAATCTAGTAGGCCAAACTAAACTGATAATTCGAAGAGACTTGCAGAGATAACCAATCATACATAAAAGAATTCAGAGGAGATTCAAATATTTCTCATAGATAAACTTGATCATAAACCCACAATTCATCAGATCTCGACAAACACACCGCAAAAAGAGTCACATCGAATAGATCTCCAAGAAGATCGAGGTGAACTTTGTATTGAGATTCAAAGAGAGAGAAGAAGCCATCTAGCTAATAACTATGGACCCGAAGGTCTATGGTAAACTACTCACGCTTCATCGGAGAGGCTATGGTGTTGATGTAGAAGCCCTCCGTGATTGATTCCCCCTCTGGCGGAGCGCCGGAAAAGGCTCCAAGATGGGATCTCACGGGTACAGAAGGTTGCGGCAGTGGAAATAGGGTTTTGTGGTGCTCCTCGATGTTTTTAGGGTATGCAAGTATATATAGGAGAAGGAGGTCGGTCAGGGGATCCACGAGGGGCCCACGAGGGTGGGGGCGCGTACTCCTGCCTCGTGGCCGCCTCGGTTGCTTCTTGACGTCCACTCCAAGTCTCCTGGATTGCGTTTGTTCCAAAAAAATCGGTCTGGAAGGTTTCATTCCGTTTGGACTCCGTTCGATATTCCTTTTCTTCGAAACACTGAAATAGGCAAAAAAAAGAGCAATTTGGGCTGGGCCTCCGGTTAGTAGGTTAGTCCCAAAAATGATATAAAGTGTATATTAAAGCCCATAAACATCCTAAACGGGTAATATAATAGCATGGAATAATCAAAAATTATAGATACGTTGGAGCGTATCAAGCATCCCCAAGCTTAATTCCTGCTCGTCCTCGAGTAGGTAAATGATAAAAATAGAATTTTTGATGTGGAATGCTACCTAGCATATTTCTCAATGTAACTTTCTTTATTGTGCCATGAATGTTCAGATCCAAGTGATTCAAGATAAAAGTTCATATTGACATAAAAAAATAGTAATACTTAAAGCATACTAACAAAGCAATCGTATATTCTCAAAATATCATGGCAAAAGAAAGCTTATCCCTACAAAATCATATAGTTAGGCTATGTTTCATTTTTGTCACACAAAATACTCCCATCATGCACAAACCCGGTTTCAGCCAAGCAATTGGTTCATACTTTTTAATGCGCTTCAGCTTTTTTAACTCTCACACAATACATGAGCGTAAGCCATGGATATAGCACTATGGGTGGAATAGAATATGATGATGGAGGTTGTGTGGAGAAGACAAAAAAGGAGAAAGTCTCACATTGACGAGGCTAATCAACGGGCTATGGAGATGCCCATCAATTGATGCCAACATGAGGAGTAGGGATTGCCATGCAACGGATTTACTAGAGCTATAAATGTATGAAAGCTCAACAAAAGAAACTAAGTGGGTATGCATCCAACTTGCTTGCTCACGAAGACCTAGTGCATTTTGAGGAAGCCCATCGTTGGAATATACAAGCCAAGTTCTATAATGAAAAATTTCCACTAGTATATGAAAGTGAAAACATAGGAGACTCTCTATCATGAAGATCATGGTGCTACTTTGAAGCACAAGTGTGGAAAAGGATAGTAACATTGTCCCCCTTTTTTTAGGTCTTCCCTTTTTATTTGCCTTTTCTCTTTTTTTGGCCTTTCTCTTTTTTTAGCCTTTCTTTTCAAGGGACAATGCTCTAATAATGATGATCATCACACTTCTATTTACTTACAACTCAAGATTACAACTCAATACTAGAACAAAATATGGCTCTATATGAATGCCTCCGGTGATGCACCGGGATATGCAATGAATCAAGAGCGACATGTATGAAAAATTATGAAGGTGGCTTTTGTTGGAAATATGCCCTAGAGGCAATAATAAAATGGTTATTATTATATTTCTTTGTTCATGATAATTGTCTGTTATTCATGCTATAATTGTGTTATTCGGAAATCATAATACACGTGTGAATACATAGACCACAACATGTCCCTAGTGAGCCTCTAGTTGACTAGCTCATTGATCAACGGATAGTCATGGTTTCCTGGCTATGGGCATTGGATGTCATTGATATCGGGATCACATCATTAGGAGAATGATGTGATGGACAAGACCCAATCCTAAGCATAGCTCAAAGATCGTGTAGTTCGTTTAGCTAGAGCTTTTCCAAATGTCAAGTATCATTTCCTTAGACCATGAGATTGTGCAACTCCCAGATACCGTAGGAGTGCTTTGGGTGTGCCAAACGTCACAACGTTACTGGGTGACTATAAAGGTGTACTACGGATATCTCCGAAAGTGTCTGTTGGGTTGGCACGAATCGAGACTGGGATTTGTCACTCCGTATGACGGAGAGGTATCTCTAGGCCCACTCGGTAATGCATCATCATAATGAGCTCAATGTGACCAAGTGTCTGGTCACGGGATCATGCATTACGGTATGAGTAAAGTGACTTGCCGGTAACGAGATTAAACGACGTATTGGGATACCGACGATTGAATCTCGGGCATGTAACGTACCGATTGACAAAGGGAATTGTATACAGGATTGCTTGAGTCCTCGACATCGTGGTTCATCCGATGAGATCATTGAGGATCATGTGGGAGCCAACATGGGTATCCAAATCCCGCTGTTGGTTATTGACCGGAGAGGCGTCTCGGTCATGTTTGCATGTCTCCCGAACCCGTACGGTCTACACACTTAAGGTTCGGTGACGCTAGGGTTGTAGAGATATGAGTATGCAGTAAACCGAAAGTTGTTCGGAGTCCCGGATGAGATCCCGGACGTCACGAGGAGTTCCGGAATGTTCCGGAGGTAAAGAATTATATATAGGAAGTGAAGTTTCGGTCATCGAGAAAGTTTCGGGGGTTACCGGTATTGTACCGGGACCACCGGAAGGGTCCCGGGAGTCCATCGGGTGGGGCCACCTATCCCGGAGGGCCCCATGGGCTGAAGTGGGAGGGGAACCAGCCCCTGGTGGGCTGGTGCGCCCCCCTTGGGCCCCCCTGCGCCTAGGGTTGGAAACCCTAGGGGTGGAGGCGCCTCCACTTGCCTTGGGGGGCAAGCCACCCCTCTGGCCGCCGCCCCCCCTTGGAGATCCCATCTACTAGGGTCGGCGCCCCCCCTAGGGGGCCTATATAAAGAGGGGGGAGGGAGGGCAGCCGCACCCATGCTCTTGGCGCCTCCCTCTCCCCTTGCTACACCTCTCCCTCTCGCAGAAGTTTGGCGAAGCCCTACCGAGATCGCTGCTGCATCCACGACCACGTCGTCGTGCTGCTGGATCTTCATCAACCTATCCTTCCCCCTTTCTGGATCAAGAAGGAGGAGACGTCTTCCTCAACCATGCTAGGATCTCTGGTGATTTGGATCACGACGAGTACGGCTCCCTCAATCCCGTTCTCTTGAACACTTCCGCTCGGGTATGTAGATGCACTCCTCTCTCTCATTGCTAGATGAACTCATAGATTGATCTTGGTGAAAGCGTAGAATTTTTTTATTTTTTGCAACATTCCCCAACAGTGGCATCATGAGCTAGGTCTATGCGTAGTTCTCTTTGCACGAGTAGAACACAAATTTGTTGTGGGCATAGATGTTGTCAACTTTCTTGCCACTACTAGTCTTATTTTGCTTCAGCGGTATTGTCGGATGAAGCAGCCCGGACCGACCTTACACGTACGCTTACGTGAGACAGGTTCCACCGACTGACATGCACTAGTTGCATAAGGTGGCTAGCGGGTGTCTGTCTCTCCCACTTTAGTTGGAGCGGATTCGATGAAAAGGGTCCTTATGAAGGGTAAATAGAAGTTGGCAAATCACGTTGTGGCTTTAACGTAGGTAAGAAAACATTCTTGCTAGAACCCTATTGCAGCCACGTAAAACATGCAACAACAATTAGAGGACGTCTAACTTGTTTTTGCAGCATATGATTTGTGATGTGATATGGCCAAAAGTTGTGATGAATGATGAATGATATATATGTGATGTATGAGATCATGTTCTTGTAATAGGAATCACGACTTGCATGTCGATGAGTATGACAACCGGCAGGAGCCATAGGAGTTGTCTTAATTATTGTATGACCTACGTGTCAATGATTTAACGCCATGTAATTACTTTACTTTATTGCTAAACCGTTAGCCATAGTAGTAGAAGTAATAGTTGGCGAGCAACTTCATGGAGACACGATGATGGAGATCATGATGATGGAGATCATGGTGTCTTGCCAGTGACGAAGATGATCATGGAGCCCCGAAGATGGAGATCAAAGGAGCAATATGATATTGGCCATATCATGTCACTATTTGATTGCATGTGATGTTTATCATGTTTTTGCATCTTGTTTACTTAGAACGACGGTAGTAAATAAGATGATCCCTCATAATAATTTCAAGAAAGTGTTCCCTCTAACTGTGCGCCGTTGCGAAAGTTCGTTGTTTCGAAGCACCACGTGATGATCGGGTGTGATAGATTCTAACATTCACATACAACGGGTGTAAGACAGATTTACACATGCATAAACACTTAGGTTAACCTGACGAGCCTAGCATGTACAGACATGGCCTCGGAACACAAGAGACCGAAAGGTCAAACATGAGTCGTATGGAAGATATGATCAACATGGAGATGTTCACCGATGATGACTAGTCCGTCTCACGTGATGATCGAACACGGCCTAGTCGACTCGGATCATGTATCACTTAGATGACTAGAGGGATGTCTAATCTGAGTGGGAGTTCATTAAATAATTTGATTAGATGAACTTAATTATCATGAACTTAGTCTAAAATCTTTACAATATGTCTTGTAGATCAAATGGCCCACGTTACCCTCAACTTCAACGTGTTCCTAGAGAAAACCAAGCTGAAAGATGATGGCAGCAACTATACGGACTGGGTCCGGAACCTGAGGATCATCCTCATAGCTGCCAAGAAAGATTATGTCCTAAAAGCACCGCTAGGTGAAGCACCCATCCCAGAGAACCAAGACGTTATGAACGCTTGGCAGTCTCGTGCTGATGATTACTCCCTCGTTCAGTGCGGCATGCTTTACAGCTTAGAACCGAGGCTCCAAAAGTGTTTTGAGCAACACGGAGCATATGGGATGTTCGAAGAGCTGAAAATGGTTTTCCAAGCTCATGCCCGGGTCGAGAGATATGAAGTCTCCGACAAGTTCTTTAGCTGTAAGATGGAGGAAAATAGTTCTGTCAGTGAGCACATACTCAAGATGTCTGGGTTGCACAACCGCTTGACTCAGCTGGGGGTTAATCTCCCGGATGACGCGGTCATTGACAGAATCCTCCAGTCGCTTCCACTGAGCTACAAGAGCTTTGTGATGAACTTCAATATGCAGGGGATGGAAAAGACCATTCCTGAGGTATATTCAATGCTGAAATCAGCGGAGGTAGAGATCAAGAAAGAACATCAAGTGTTGATGGTGAATAAAACCACTAAGTTCAAGAAAGGCAAGGGTAAGAAGAACTTCAAGAAGGACGGCAAGGGAGTTTCCGCGCCCGGTAAGCCAGTTGCCGGGAAGAAGTCAAAGAATGGACCCAAGCCTGAGACTGAGTGCTTTTATTGCAAGGGAAGTGGTCACTGGAAGCGGAACTGCCCCAAGTACTTAGCGGACAAGAAGGCCGGCAACACTAAAGGTTATGTGATATACATGTAATTGATGTGTACCTTACCAGTACTCGTAGTAGCTCCTGGGTATTTCATACCGGTGTGGTTGCTCATATTTGTAACTCAGGAACTGCGGAATAAACGGAGACTGGCGAAGGACGAGGTGACGATGCGCGTCGGGAATGGTTCCAAGGTCGATGTGATTGCCGTCGGCACGCTACCTCTACATTTACCTACGGGATTAGTTTTAAACCTCGATAATTGTTATTTAGTGCCAAGTTTGAGCATGAACATTGTATCTGGATTTCGTTTAATACGAGATGGCTACTCATTTAAATCCGAGAATAATGGTTGTTCTATTTATATGAGAGATATGTTTTATGGTCATGCCCCGATGGTCAATGGTTTATTCTTAATGAATCTCGAACGTGATGTTACACATATTCATAGTGTGAATACCAAAAGATGTAAAGTTGATAACGATAGTCCCACATACTTGTGGCACTGCCGCCTTGGTCACATTAGTGTCAAGCGCATGAAGAAGCTCCATGCTGATGGATTTTTAGAGTCTCTCGATTATGAATCATTTGACACATGCGAACCATGCCTCATGGGCAAAATGACCAAGACTCCGTTCTCCGGAACAATGGAGCAAGCAACCAACTTATTGGAAATCATACATACTGATGTGTGCGGTCCAATGAGCGTTGAGGCTCGTGGAGGATATCGTTATGTTCTCACTCTCACTGACGACTTGAGTAGATATGGGTAGGTCTACTTGATGAAACACAAGTCTGAGACCTTTGAAAAGTTCAAGGGATTTCAGAATGACGTAGAGAATCAACGTGACCGAAAGATAAAGTTCCTACGATCAGATCGTGGAGGAGAATATTTAAGTCATGAATTTGGTACGCACTTAAGGAAATGTGGAATCGTTTCACAACTCACGCCGCCTGGAACACCTCAGCGTAACGGTGTGTCTGAACATCGTAATCGCACTTTATTGGATATGGTGCGATCTATGATGTCTCTTACCGATTTACCGCTATCTTTTTGGGGATACGCTCTAGAGACAGCTACATTCACTTTAAATAGGGCACCGTCTAAATCCGTTGAGACGACACCGTATGAATTATGGTTTGGGAAGAAACCTAAGTTGTCGTTTCTAAAAGTTTGGGGATGCGATGCTTATGTCAGGAAACTTCAACCTGAAAAGCTCGAACCCAAGTCGGAAAAATGCATCTTCATAGGATACCCTAAGGAAACCATTGGGTATACCTTCTACCTCAGATTCGAAGGCAAGATCTTTATTGCCAAGAATGGGTCCTTTCTGGATAAAGAGTTTCTCTCGAGAGAAGTAAGTGGGAGGAAAGTAGAACTTGATGAAGTACTACCTCTTGAACCGGTGATTAGCGCAGCTCCGGAAGATGTTCCTGTGGTGCTAGCACCAACTGAAGAGGAAGTTAATGATGATGATCAAGGTACTTCGGATCAAGTTACTACTGAACTTCGTAGGTCCATGAGGACACGTTCCACACCAGAGTGGTATGGCAACCCTGTCCTGGAAATCATGTTGTTAGACAATGGTGAACCTTCGAACTATAAAAAAGTGATGGCGGGCCCAGATTCCAACAAATGGCTTGAAGCCATGCAATCCGAGATAGGATCCATGTATGAAAACGAAGTATGGACTTTGACAGACTTGCCCGATGATCGGCGAGCGATAGAAAACAAATGGATCTTTAAGAAGAAGACGGACGCGGATGGTAATGTTACCATCTATAAAGCTCGACTTGTCGCTAAGGGTTATCGTCAAGTTCAAGGGGTTGACTACAATGAGACATTCTCTCCCGTAGCGAAGCTAAAGTCCGTCCGAATCATGTTAGCAATTGCCGCATACTACGATTATGAGATATGGCAAATGGACGTCAAAACGGCATTCCTTAATGGTCATCTTAAGGAAGAACTGTATATGATGCAGCCGGAAGGTTTTGTCGACCCTGAGAATGCTAACAAGGTATGCAAGCTCCAGCAATCCATTTATGGGCTGGTGCAAGCATCTCGGAGTTGGAACATTCGCTTTGATGAGATGATCAAAGCATTTGGGTTTATGCAGACTTATGGAGAAGCCTGTGTTTACAATAAAGTGAGTGGGAGCGCTGTAGCATTTCTCATATTATATGTAGATGACATACTTTTGATGGGAAATGATATAGAACTCTTGGACAGCATTAAGGCCTACTTGAATAAGTGTTTTTCAATGAAGGACCTTGGAGAAGCTGCTTGCATACTAGGCATCAAGATCTATAGGGATAGATCAAGACGCCTCATAGGTCTTTCACAAAGCACATACCTTGATAAGATATTGAAGAAGTTCAATATGGATCAGTCTAAGAAGGGGTTCTTGCCTGTGTTGCAAGGTGTGAAATTGATCTCAGCTCAATGCCCGACCACGACAGAAGATATAGAAGAGATGAGTGTCATCCCCTATGCCCCAGCCATAGGGTCTATTATGTATGCCATGCTGTGTACCAGACCTGATGTAAGCCTTGTCGTAAGTTTGGTAGAAAGTACCAAAGTAATCCCGGCAAGGAACACTGGACAGCGGTCAAGAATATCCTGAAGTGCCTGAAGAGGACTAAGGATATGTTTCTCGTTTTTGGAGGTGACGAAGAGCTCGTCGTAAAGGGTTACGTCGACGCTAGCTTCGACACAGATCTGGATGACTCTAAGTCACAAACCGGATACGTGTATATTTTGAATGGTGGGGCAGTAAGCTGGTGCAGTTGCAAGCAAAGCGTCGTGGCGGGATCTACATGTGAAGCAGAGTACATGACAGCCTGGGAGGCAGCGCATGAAGCAATCTGGGTGAAGGAGTTCATCACCGACCTAGGAGTCATACCCAATGCGTCGGGGCCAATCAAACTCTTCTGTGACAACACTAGAGCTATTGCACTTGCCAAGGAGCCCAGGTTTCACAAGAAGACCAGGCACATCAAGCGTCGCTTCAACTCCATTCGTGAAAATGTTCAAGATGGAGACATAGATATTTGTAAAGTACATACGGACCTGAATGTAGCAGATCCGTTGACTAAACCTCTCCCTAGGGCAAAACATGATCAACACCAGAATTCCATGGGTGTTCGATTCATCACAATGTAACTAGATGATAGACTCTAGTGCAAGTGGGAGACTGTTGGAAATATGCCCTAGAGGCAATAATAAAATGGTTATTATATATATATTTCTTTGTTCATGATAATTGTCTGTTATTCATGCTATAATTGTGTTATCCGGAAATCGTAATACACGTGTGAATACATACACCATAACATGTCCCTGGTGAGCCTCTAGTTGACTAGCTCGTTGATCAACAGATAGTCATGGTTTCCTGACTATGGGCATTGGATGTCATTGATAACGGGATCACATCATTAGGAGAATGATGTGATGGACAAGACCCAATCCTAAGCATAGCTCAAAGGTCGTGTAGTTCGTTTAGCTAGAGCTTTTCCAAATGTCAAGTATCATTTCCTTAGACCATGAGATTGTGCAACTCTCGGATACCGTAGGAGTGCTTTGGGTGTGCCAAACGTCACAACGTAATTGGGTGACTATAAAGGTGCACTACGGGTATCTCCGAAAGTGTCTGTTGGGTTGGCATGAATCGAGACTGGGATTTGTCACTCCGTATGACGGAGAGGTATCTCTGGGCCCACTCGGTAATGCATCATCATAATGAGCTCAATGTGACCAAGTGTTTGGTCACGGGATCATGCATTATGGTACGAGTAAAGTGACTTGTCGGTAACGAGATTAAACGAGGTATTGGGATACCGACGATCGAATCTCGGGCATGTAACATACCGATTGACAAAGGGAATTGTATACGGGATTGCTTGAGTCCTCGACATCGTGGTTCATCTGATGAGATCATCGAGGAGCATGTGGGAGCCAACATGGGTATCCAGATCCCGCTGTTGGTTATTGACCGGAGAGGCGTCTCGGTCATGTCTGCATGTCTCCCAAACCCGTAGGGTCTACACACTTAAGGTTCGGTAACGCTAGGGTTGTAGAGATATGAGTCTGCAGTAAACCGAAAGTTTTTAGGAGTCCCAGATGAGATCCCGGACGTCACGAGGAGTTCCGGAATGGTCCGGAGGTAAAGAATTATATATAGGAAGTGAAGTTTCGATCATCGGGAAAGTTTTGGGGTTACCGGTATTGTACCGGGACCACCAGAAGGGTCCCGGGGGTCCACCGGGTGGGGCCACCTATCCCGGAGGGCCCCATGGGCTGAAGTGGGAGGGGAACCAGCCCTTGGTGGGCTGGTGCGCCCCCCTTGGGCCCCCCTGCGCCTAGGGTTGGAAACCCTAGGGTGGGGGCGCCTCCACTTGCCTTGGCGGGCAAGCCACCCCCCTGGCCGCCCCCCCCTTGGAGATCCCATCTCCTAGGGCCGGCGCCCCCCCCCTAGGGGGCCTATATAAAGAGGGGGGAGGGAGGGCAGCCGCACCCATGCTCTTGGCGCCTCCATCTCCCCTTGCTACACCTCTCCCTCTCGCAGAAGTTTGGCGAAGCCCTGCCGAGATCGCTGCTGCATCCACCACCACGCCGTCGTGCTGCTGGATCTTCATCAACCTCTCCTTCCCCCTTGTTGGATCAAGAAGGAGGAGACGTCTTCCTCAACCGTACGTGTGTTGAACGTGGAGGTGCCGTCCGTTCGGCGCTAGGATCTCCGGTGATTTGGATCACGACGAGTACGACTCCCTCAACCCCGTTCTCTTGAACGCTTCCGCTCGCGATCTAGAAGGGTATGTAGATGCACTCCTCTCTCTCGTTGCTAGATGAACTCATAGATTGATCTTGGTGAAAGCGTAGAATTTTTTTTATTTTCTGCAACGTTCCCCAACAGCTTTGCCACAAATACGATGTCAACTACATGATCATGCAAAAGCAATATGACAATGATGGAAAGTGTCATAACAAACGGAACGGTGGAAAGTTGCATGGCAATATATCTCGGAATGGCTATGGAAATGCCATAATAGGTAGGTATGGTGGCTGTTTTGAGGAAGATATAAGGAGGTTTATGTGTGATAGAGTGTATCGTATCACGGGGTTTGGATGCACCGGCGAAGTTTGCGCCAACTCTCAAGGTGAGAAAGGGAAATGCACGGTACCGTAGAGGCTAGCAATGATGGAGGGGTGAGAGTGCGTATAATCCATGGACTTACATTAGTCATAAAGAACTCATATACTTATTGCAAAAGTTTATTAGCCCTCGAAGCAAAGTACTACTACACATACTCCTAGGGGAAGGGTTGGTAGGAGTTAACCATCGCGCGATCCCGACCTCCACTCATAAGGAAGGCAATCAAAAGAGCACCCAATGCTACAAATTTGTTACACAACTTTTAGCATATGTGCATGCTACGGGACTTGCCAACTTTAACACAAGTATTTCTCAATTTCATAATTACCCAACTAGCATGACTCAATATTACCACCTTTACATCTCAAAACAATTATCAAGCATCAAATTGATCATAGCATCCAATTCACTTTCTATGATAGTTTTTATTATACCCAACTTGGATGCCCATCATTCTAGGACCAATTTTATAACCATAGCAAATACCATGCTTTTTTAAAAGACTCTCAAAATAATATAAGTGAAGCATCAGAGATCAATAATTTCTACAAAATAAAACCACCGTCGTGCTCTAAAAAGATATAAGTGTAGCACTAGAGCGAAATTGTCTAGTTCAAAATATATAAGTGAAGCACATAGAGTATTCTAATAAATTCCGAATCATGTGTGTCTCTCCCAAAAGGTGTGTACAGCAAGGATAATTGTGGTAAACTAAAAAGCAAAGACTCATATCATGCAAGACGCTCCAAGCAAAACACATATCATGTGGTGAATAAAAATATAGCTCCAAGTAAAGTTACCGATAGACGAAGACGAAAGAGGGGATGCCTTCCGGGGCATCCCCAAGCTTAGGCTTTTGGTTGTCCTTGAATTATCTTGGGTGCCATAGGAATACCCAAGATTAGGCTCTTGCCACTCCTTATTCCATAGTCCATCAAATCTTTACCCAAAACTTGAAAACTTCACAACACAAAACTCAATAGGAAATCTCATAAGCTCCGTTAGTGCAAGAAAGAAAAACCACCACTTAAGGTACTGTAATGAACTCATTATTTATTTATATTGGTGTTTAACCTACTGTATTCCAACTTCTCTATGGTTCATACCCCCAATACTAGCCATAGATTCATCAAAATAAGCAAACAACACACGAAAAACAGAATCTGCCAAAAATAGAAAAGTCTGTAGCAATCTGTAACTTCCGAATACTTCTGGAACTCTAAAAATCCTACCAAAATAGGAAGTCCAGGGAAATTTGTATATTGATCTACTTCAAAAAGAATCAACTAAAAATCACGTTTATTTGATTTATTAAAATTATTCTTGTGCCTGAAAAAGTTTCTATTTTTCAGCAAGATCAAATTAACTATCACGGTAGGTTATCCTAAAGGTTCTACTTGGCACAAACACTTATTAAAACATAAAACCACATCTAAACAGAAGCTAGATGATTTATTTATTACTAAACAGAAGCAAAAAAACAAGGAAAAAATAAAATTGGGTTGCCTCCCAACAAGCGCTATCATTTAACGCCCCTAGCTAGGCATAAAAGCGAGAATAGATCTAAGTATTGCCATCTTTGGTATTCAATTCGTAAGTGGATCTCATAATAGATTCATAAGGTAATTTGATTTTCTTTCTAGGAAAGTGGTCCATGCCTTTCCTTAATGGAAATTGGAATCTAATATTTTCTTCCTTCATATCAATAATTGCATCAATCGTTCTAAGGAAAGGTCTACCAAGAATAATAGGACATGAAAAATTGCAATCATATCAAGAACGATAAAATATACGGGCACATAATTCCTATTTGCAACAATAAGAACATCATTAATCCTGACCATAGGTTTCTTAATAGTGGAATCCGCAAGGTGCAAGTTTAAAGAGCAATCATCAAAATCACGAAAACCTAGCACATCACATAAAGTTTTTGGAATCGTGGAAACGCTAGCACCCAAATCACACAAAGCATAGCATTCATGATCTTTAATTTTAACTTTAATAGTAGGTTCCCACTCAGCATAAAGTTTTCTAGGGATAGAAACTTACAATTCAAGTTTTTCTTCATAAGATTGCATCAAGGCATCAACGATATGTTTGGTAAAAGCTTTATTCTGACTATAAGCATGAGGAGAATTTAGCACGGATTACAACAAGGAAATACAATCTATTAAAGAACAATTATCATAATTAAATTCCTTAAAATCCAAAATAGTGGGTTCATTGCTATGTAAAGTTTTGACCTCTCCAATCCCACTTTTACCAAATTTAGCATCAAGATCTAGAAACTTTGAATCATTGGGACGCCTTCTAACTAAAGTTGACTCATCTCCAGTCCCATCATTATTAAGATTCATATTACAAAACAAAGATTTAATAGGGGACACATCAATTACTTTTAGATCTTCATCATTATTTTCATGGAAACTAAAAGAACACGCTTTTACAAAGCAATCTTTCTTAGCACGCACCCTAGCGGTTCTTTATTTGCACTCATCATTGGAAATTCTCATGGGTTTGAGAGACTCATTGATATCATGATTAGGTGGAATAGATCTAAGTTTCAAAGAATCAACATCAAGAGAAATTCTATCCACGTTCCTAGCCAATTCATCAACTTTAAGCAATTTTTCTTCAAGCAAAGCATTGAAATTCTGTTGAGAGATCATAAATTCTTTAACACTATTCTCAAAATCATAGGGCATCTTATTAAAATTTCCATAAGAGTTGTTGTAGGAATTACCATAATTATTAGAGGAATTACTAGGGAACGGCCTAGGATTAAAGTTTCCTCTATACGCGTTGTTACCAAAAATATTCCTACCAACAAAATTCACATCCATAGATTCATTATTATTCTCAATCAAAGTAGACAAAGGCATATCATTAGGATCAATAGTAGCACTCTTATTAGCAACCAATTTCATAAGTTCATCCATCTTTTCACTCAAAACATTAATCTCTTCTATCGTATGAACTTTTTTACTAGTAGATCTTTCGGTGTGCCGTTGAGAATAATTAACCATAATATTATCTAGGAGTTTAGTAGCTTATCCTAAAGTGATTTCCATAAAAGTACCTCCCGCGGCCGAATCTAAAAGATTTCTAGAAGCAAAATTCAATTCGTCTTAAAAATTTTGATCATCCATAAATTTAAACCATGTGTAGGGCAATTGCGAATCATTAATTTCATCCTCTCCCAAGATTGTGCAACATGTTCATGATCAAGTTGCTTAAAATTCATAATATTGTTTCTAAGAGAGATGATCTTAGCGGGAGGAAAATACTTAGAGATAAAAGCATCTTCGCACTTATTCCATGAATCAATACTATTTTTAGGCAAAGACAAAAACCAAGTTTTACCAAAATGTCTAAGTTAAAACGGAAATAACTTCAATTTAACAATATCATTATCCATGTCTTTCTTCTTTTGCATGTCACACAAATCAACAAAGTTGTTTAGATGAGTAGCGACATCTTCACTAGGAAGGCCGGAGAATTGATCTTTCATGACAAGATTCAATAAAGCAGCATTGATTTCACAAGATTCAGCATCATTAAGAGGAGCAATCGGAGTGCTAAGGAAATCATTATTATTGGTATTGGAAAAGTCACACAATTTAGTATTATCTTGAGCCATCGTGACAAGCAATCCAACACACAAGCATACAAGAGGCAAGCAAAAAATAGGCGACTGGAAAAGAGAGGGCGAATAAAACGGCAAGGGTGAAGTGGGGGAGAGGAAAACGAGAGGCAAATAGCAAATAATATAATGCAAGGGAGATGAGTTTGTGATGGGTACTTCGTATGTATTGACTTGTGTGTAGACCTCCCCGGCAACGGCGCCAGAAATCCTTCTTGCTACCTCTTGAGCATGGCGTTGGTTTTACCTTGAAGAGGAAAGGGTGATGCAGCAAAGTAGCGTAAGTATTTCCCTCAGTTTTGAGAACCAAGGTATCAATCCAGTAGGAGGCTCCACTCAAGTCCCTCTTACCTACACAAACAAACAAGAACCTCGCAACCAATGCAATAAAGGGGTTGTCAATCCCTTCACAGCCACTTGCGAGAGTGAGATCTGATAGAGAAAATAAGATAATATAAATATTTTTGGTATTTTTATGATATAGATTGGAAAGTAAAGATTGCAAAATAAAGTAGATCTGAAACTTATATGATGAGAAATAGACCCGGGGGACATAGGTTTCACTAGTGGCTTCTCTCAAGATAGCATAAGTATTACGGTGGGTGAACAAATTACTGTCGAGCAATTGATAGAAAAGTGCATAGTTATGAGAATATCTAGGCATGATCATGTATATAGGCATCACGTCCGCGACAAGTAGACCGACTCCTGCCTGCATCTACTACTATTACTCCACACACCGACCGCTATCCATCATGCATCTAGAGTATTAAGTTCATAAGAACAGAGTAACGCATTAGGCAAGATGACATGATGTAGAGGGATAAACTCAAACAATATGATATAAACCCCATCTTTTTATCCTCGATGGCAACAATACAATACGTGCCTTGCTGCCCCTGCTGTCACTGGGAAAGGACACTGCAAGATTGAACCCAAAGCTAAGCACTTCTCCCATTGCAAGAAAGATCAATCTAGTAGGCCAAACCAAATTGATAATTTGAAGAGACTTGCAAAGATAACCAATCATACATAAAAGAATTCAGAGGATATTCAAATATTTATCATGGATAAACTTGATCATAAACCCACAATTCATCGGATCTCGACAAACACACCGCAAAAAGAGTTACATCGAATAGATCTCCAAGAAGATCGAGGAGAACTTTGTACTGAGATTCAAAGAGAGAGAAGAAGCCATCTAGCTAATAACTATGGACCCGAAGGTCTGTGGTAAACTACTCACACTTCATTGGAGAGGCTATGGTGTTGATGTATAAGCCCTCCGTGATTGATTCCTCCTCCGACGGAGCGCCGAAAAAGGCCCCAAGATGGGGTCGCAGGGTACAGAAGGTTGCGGCGGTGGAAATAGGGTTTCGTGGTGCTCCTCGGTGTTTTCAGGGTATGCAAGTATATATAGGCGAAGGAGGTCGGTCAGGGGAGCCACGAGGGTGGGGGCGCGCCCTCCTGCCTTGTGGCCGCCTCAGCTGTTCTTGACGCCCACTCCAAGTCTCCTGGATTGCGTTTGTTCCAAAAAGATCACTCCCTAAGGTTTCATTCCGTTTGGACTCCGTTTGGTATTCCTTTTCTTCGAAACACTAAAATAGGAAAAAATCAACAATTTGGGCTGGGCCTCCGGTTAGTAGGTTAGTCTAAAAAATGATATAAAAGTGTATAGTAAAGCCCATAAACATCCAAAACGGGTAATATAATAGCATGGAACAATACAAAATTATAGATACGTTGGAGACGTATCAATGACCCATCCTATCAGTTAATTTAACATCAACACAACTTCCCATCCAGTCACCCATCCCATGGCTGATCCATCCTGAGCACACTTAACTTGAGAGTTCTCTTAGATGAGCTACTGGTGGAACAGCTTCTCCTTGATGATATAGGATGCCTCTTCGCATCCTTATGGCATATCCGGATGACCGCCCGTCCCCAACGGCCAATACATGTTGTGTAGACAGAGCATATCACATACGTCTTATTAGAAGCAATTGTATGTGTTATTATCGGTCTTCCCACACATTTCTGCTTACAGACCTGTTTACCACGTATCACACACATCTTGTTATATTGAACAGTTTTTGTTCTCTTGTCTCAACGCAAACAGTTCATCCAAGTGAATCGCATGCCGTATATCGCACACACCTTGATATGCCTGACCGTTTCTTTTGTGTTACCTAGTCACAAACAGTTCATCCTAGTGAACCATATGTTATGTATCACACACGCCTTCATCTGGCTGCCTATTTCTTTTGTTCCACCTCCTCACAAATAGTTAATTGAACTGAACCGTATGCCCTGCATCACACACGCAACTAAAATCTGAACCGTGTTTGATGCATCCGTCATCGCAAACGTTTTGGACATTTTTGACGGTTCTCTTACACCACCGTTTGCGATTATTGCATTGCACACAGTTTCTCGAAGGGTCTCTGATCGTAGTGTCGCGTTAGCAACATTCTGCAGTAGTGCCACCCAGGCTCAAAGGGATCATATGATATTTCATGCCTAGAAACTTCCGTGTGCAGCCACAAGCCATTATGGGCTCTGGCATAGTTGAGTAAATTGTGTGAGCTCTTGAAGAGGTGGACTAGCAGATTTAGGGGAAAGTAGGTGTACCGGTCTACCCAGAGTAGAGAGTTAATGCTTCAGAAAGACTATGTCTTGATCTTCCGATCATGGATGCGGTCGAGTCTTATGGGGAAAAGTGCGCAACCTCTACAGAGTGTATAAACTAATCATGGTTAGCCGTGTCCCCGGTTATGGACATCTTCAGTATCTAGAAGTGGATATTATTGTTGATCTCATCACTCTTAAATTAATTGAATTGGGTTTAATGATGATTACTTGCTTAATGTTGGGATTTGAGTTGGAGGAACCTTCTCAAATATTGGTTTAATTTTGTATTAAATAAAATTTATCCCTTTGTTGTAGGGAAAAATTAGCTCTATGCAAAACATCAAACTTAGAGCCTCCACCAGACAAATTTGCATGTAGATATAGTTCTTGCATTCATTTGCTCTAGAGTGTAACTCTGCTAGCATATTCAATGTGCTGACCTACACGACTGCAACTTCTCATGTTGCAGACTTTTTCGACGACGAATAAGGTGCGGTAGGTCGTTGTAATGCACTCAGCTATGCCGTTGGAGTTGATGGACTCATTTATCTTCGAAGCTTCCGTAGTTATTTAGTTTAGATGGCCTTCAGCCATTTTATTTGTGTATCAGATACTCTTTAAGAGGACCTCGATGTAATAAGTGTGTGATTGAACTCTGTTATAATTCCTTGAGTATCGTGTGTGTCAGCATACCGATCCAGGGATGACACTTAAGCACAGAGACTTCGGTCCATTGGGATCATGGCACTACAAAACAATACTCCAAATCCAGTAAAAAGAAATCCTGAAAACATTTCACACTTAACTAGTGCTATTTAGGTCGTTTTAGAGTTCAGTGTTGGCAGCCTGAGACGGAAGCATTGAGCTATCTAATTTTTTCTGTATTTTGAGGGGTATTGAGGTATCTACTAAAAGCATCGAGTAGCATGTGACAAAGGGCATTTCCTATTTGGCGTTGCAGGTGCCTGTTAATGTGTATTTCTGCAAACGGGAGCCTGCAGCCAGTTTTACTGGGCTCGGCCCATTCATAATTGTTTTTCTGTTTTCGGAGGCGTAAAAAGTGCACGCGTAGAGGGTACCGGACCCATGACCCGTTCGCTACAGGGGCTACACACTAACTATTAGGCCGCCGCCCCGATGGTGCAAATATTCTTCCCGTCTCTTATTAATTTAGTTTTAATTTCGTTTTGTTCTTTTATCCTTTTCTGTTTGTTCTTTTTTGTTTTCTTTAATGCACAATTTTTTTCTTAAATTTCGTGAACCTTTTTTCTAAGTTGATGAAATTTCAAAATTAGATTGTTTAAAAATGGTGAACTTTATTTACAAATTCGATGAATTTTGTTTCAAATACGATGAACTTCCTTCAAATTTGATGATTTTTTTTCAAAATTGATAAACTTTTCTTCAAATTTGATGAACTCTTTTTCCAAATTTGATTCGATGAACTCTTTTTTCAAACTCGATGAGCTTTTTTCAAATTTGATAGAAAATTGATGAACTTTTTCCAAATCGATGACGTTTTTTTTCGAAATCCATGAACCTTTTTTTTAGTTTTGATGAACTTTTTTTAAAATCAATGAAATTTTTTCAATTCAACGAACTTTTTTTAAAATCCATGAACTTTTTTCAAATTCAGTGAACTTGTCTTCAAAAAACCTTTATTTTTTCGAAAACAGTGAACTTTTTTTTCAAATTTGTGAACTTTGATGAAGATTTTTCCGAAATTGATGATCTTTTTCCATTTTTCACGAACCTTTTTTCAGAATCCATGGTTTTTTGTGATTTTTTTCAAATAATTAATTCTGGGTATATAATATATCTCTAGAGGAAGGGTCAAATACACGTCATTTCTGGTAGTTGACAAACATGGCATCTCGGTCTGGTGGTTCAGGCGTTAGGTTGGTATTCCTAGGTGAAGGGTTCGAGTTTCATTTTTTGCATGTTATTTTTTCTCCTTGATTGGGCCGGCCCGCTAGCTCCCGCCGCAAGCGCTAACCTGGCTTGGAGCGCCCGTGACAAAGGTCCATCTTTTCGGGCCATCTAGCCAACTGGCGCTCGCATCAGCGTCTTGTTGGGCCGGCCTACGAGTGCATAACGCCAGCGAACAAAAATTCCTGAAAATTGTTGCAGGACACAGGATTCGAACTCACTCGTTTGAGTTCTAAACCCGCTCGGTTAACAACTAGATCTACTTAGTACTTGTGACTAGTATGACCTCGACAGTAATTAAGGAGTATACGGGCTGCGCGGTTCCAAAAAACTGAAAGTTCACAGATTAAGAAAAGATTGCGATTTTTTTTTCAAAAAAGAAAAGGCTCACGTATTCATAAAAGTTCACAAATAATGAAAAAGTTCATGTGAAACAAAAAAAGTTCAAGAAAATTGAATAAAGTGCACTAATTTGAGAAAGAAGTTCACGAATTTGAAAGCAATTTCAGCAATGTTTTAAAAAAGTTCATCATATTGAAAGAAAGTTCATCGTTTTTGGAAAAAGTTCATCAAATTTGAAAAAAAGTTCATTGTATTTGAAAAAAGTTCATCAGTTTTGAAAAGGTTCATTTATTTGGAAAAAAGTTCATCGAATTTGAAAAAAGTTCATCAAATTTCAAAACATTTCATCTAATTTAAAAGAAGTTCATCGAATTTGATAATAAGTTCATCGATTCTGAAAAAGTTCATAGATTCCAAGAAAAATTCATCTATTTGGAAAAATATCGACGGATTTGAAAAGTTCATTGAACAATGAAGAAGGAGATTTTTTTTTCCGGTTCATACAAAGAAAAAAAACAGAAGAAAAAAACATTTAGAATAAGAAAAGGACGAAAAAAGAAAAAAGAAATAAAAAATAAAAAAGGGAAAAAACTAAGAAGAATACGTGGAAGAAGCACTACCTGAGCAGGTAACACAGGATGGTGGAATGGTTTGCGCTTCGCGTCACCAAGCGTGAAGTTGCAGAATCGAATCCCAATGACCTTGCAGAATCGAATCCCAATGACCTCGCTCGTTATTTTTCGGGTGTCGGCTGCAGGCACCCGTTAGCAGAAAACACATTAACGGGCGCCTGCAGCGCTAAATGGAAAAACCTATGCGTCGCTCACTACGTCGAAGTGTTCGAAATTATTAGTTAAGGAGTACTTGTTGCGAAGATCACTCTAACTTTCCCAGGTTGCGACAAGTGGTACGCTGTATGTGTGTCACTTGTCGCAACCTGGAAATTTTCCCTTTTTTCGTAGATCTGTTTATTCAAAACATTTTATCTCTTAAACCGTGTGTCCAAATCTCCAATCGATTTTGCCATTGAATTCCTCGCGTTGAGATCTTCAAAACTAGATTCCATGTTGACAGGTTTTGACGAACTTTTTTTTCATAGAAAAAATCGGACGAAAAAACCAAACTGTAAGCACGGCTTTTTTCCTTTTCGAAAGAGGCACGCCCGTGCCTCTGACGAAATCACAACCGTGCCTCTCGTGGAAGCAAAACCATGACTCTCGCGAAAGGAAAAAAATAGAAAATACGTTTTTTTCGTTTCTGAGTAGGCACGGCCGTGACTCTCGCGAAAGCACAACCGTGCCTCTCGCGGAAGCAAAACCGTGACTCTCGTGAAAGAAAGAAAAACGCGTTTCCGAGAGGCACGGCCGTGACTCTCGCGAAAGCACAACTGTGCCTCTCGCGGAAGCAAAACCATGACTCTCACGAAAGAAAAAAAACAGAAAACACATCTTTTTTCCGTTTCCGAGAGGCACGGCCGTGACTCTCGCAAGAGCAAACCCGTGCCTCTCGCGGAAGCAAAACCGTGACTCTCGCGAAAAAACGCGTATTTTGCGCAAATTTTTTGGATCGAAAAGCTAGGGAAGACCGGTGAAAAACCAAAACATCGAAAAAACCCAAAAAAACTCATTTAAAAATCCGAAAATGCGTGGGGAAAAATAAAAAAATCCGAAGGGAGCGCCCAGAGCGCGATACGTGGCGAATGGCTGAGAGTGTGCCAAGTGGCGCTGATCGTTGCAAGGCACCTGAAGGAGTGCTCGGTAATTAATTGCTCTCCGAAGTGCTTGACGCTTTGCACAGGGTTGCGCCAGCGAACGATGCAGTGGGCCGGCCCAATTGCTAGCAAAGTTTTTTTTTCTGAAGAGTATTTCCACTGGTTTTGAGTTCCTGAACCGGGTTTTTTCTTCTGGTTTATACTTCTAGGGCTTTCTGGTTTCTCTTTCTTCCTTTTTATTTTTCTTTCTTTTTTTTCATTTTTCTTGTTTCTTTTATTTTCTGTGTTTCTTTTTATAGCCTTTTCGTTTTCCTGTTTATTTTGTTCAAAAATTTCAAATATTGTTCAGAATTTCAAAAAGTGTTATTTTTTTTAAAATCACATTTTCCAAAAAATGTTCAGGAAATTCAAAAAAATGTTCTCATTTTCGGAATTTTGTTCACAATTTCAATAAATGTTTGTATTCTCAAAATTAGTTCACAATTTCAAATATGTTCACGTTTTAAAAATGTTCCCATTTATAAAAATTGTTCACAAATTTTAAAAAATGTTCATGTTTTCATTTTTCCAGGATTTCAAAAAAAATCTAGTTCCAAAAATTGTTAAAAAATTTAGTAAAATGTTCTTGTTTTTTAATTTTGTTCGGGGGTTTCATATTAGCTTTTCCAAGTTTGATTTTGGAAATTCAAAAAATGTTCCTGTTTTAAAAAAATGTTCATTATTTTCGATAAATGTTCTATTTTATTAAAATTGTTCATCATTTTCAAAATTTGGTCATGTTTTTATAAATATTCGTCATTGCTAAAAGAAATCGCAATGTTCAGGAAATATTTTCATTTTTGTTCCAAGACAGCACACATTTTGTCGTTGTATTTTATTTCTTTACGTATCGTGTTGCAAACTTTCCACAAGTTTCAGTAGGTCGCACTGGCTAGGCGGGCGGTCTTGAATTCCGCAGGCGCTGGTTCGATTCCCATCATGGGCAGCATTTTTATTTATTTATTTTCCATAGCGCGCTACTGTAAAATTGGCTGGCCCAGGTCACTTATGCCATGTGCGAATCATCGGCAGTTTGCCGCCAAAGGCAGCAAATAGGAGGTCCCGCGCTAAATATGAAATGCCCATCCTTTCTGCTTCTGTGAATAAAGCAGCCCGCACCCAAAGGTTACGGGCCATTTTGTTTCAGCGGACGATAGCAACAAAGGCCCATCATTTCTACTTCTGTGAATAAGCAACCCACGCTCAAGATCACGGGCCATTTTGTTTCGTTAAGACTTTAGACCTTCTGTACGGGAGCACGAGAAATCCACCCTAAAAGGCTAAAACAAAGCAAATCTTGTCTAAAAAAAAAGCAAATCGATCGGTTAGGCACTTCAGCAGCCAGAAATTATCTTCTTCGCTGTGCGCAGGTAACGATTATTTAGAGAGTGAAAAAGGTAACGAGCTAAACAGTTGCTTGACGCGACGCGAGCATCGTGTGCTCTATTCGTCATGCTGCGTTGTGCTTACATCAGTAACAGCACCTCACCGTCACCGATCTTTGCGGTAAACCATACCGTACTGAACCGCCATCTCTAAGCATTGTGACACCTGGAATGAGTCGCATCATGAGAGGAGGACGAGGAGTAAAGATAGGAATTCTTGTCAGGTCAATCACTTTCACAGTTACCAGTACTTTCTGGCAATAATGTTACGTGACTTAAACGTTCAGTTAACATCGCCTGCTGACAGCAGGGACTAGAATCATGAAGTTTCCGTATCGTTAAGCTCGTACTCGTTAAGACTAGAAATCACAGGCGCCTTCATTCTCCAGCTTCATCATGTTTAGCGCATTTTCCTTTCCTGGAAGGATACCGAGCGCTCTCAGCGCCTCTTAGCGAGCGCAGTTTACAGCCGTCGGATCTTCATTTCCATTGATCAGGGCCAATTGTTCGGACTGAACGAAATTACTGTCAAATTGCCACCGAGCGCACTAAGATTTTGTTTCTTCCCCGGTCTTCTGTATTCCCCAATTACTAGATTTCTCTTCACATGTGTGGTTTCGTCCGATCAGAACTGTACAACATCAACACACTCATAAGTTACCTTTTGCATTAATCTATCCATATAAGACATGTATGTCTTTTTTCGGATGTTTGCATATCAGTCACACAAATTAATTTTTATGTGGTCAATGGAGGGTACGTGTGTTGGACTCCAGTAGCAAAAAATATATAATTCATCTTTCACAATTTTATTAAAAGATGGCATCACATGAAGTTCAATTCAAAAGTGTTTCTCCTTTTGTACATAATTTTATCACACACTTCATATATTCCTTTTTGAAATGTAAATTATTGATAGCCGGCCGATCAAATTTGTGCAGCGGAAACAAGTCATGCATGTATTCATAAGTTACTTTTTTGCAATCAAGTCAGCGTCGGGGGTGGGAGGTAAATCATCACAGGTAAAATTGCGTAGATTCTTATGTGCCCACTGTTAGTATATGTGTCGAGTGCTTGGAGCAAAAGTATATATATAGTTTTTTCAAGAAAACTTTCAATCTATTCATCATTAATCATGATAGTACAACGAATACCAAAAAAAACATCCAAATTCGTAGACCACCTAGCGACGACTACAAGCACTAAAACGAGCGAAAGGCGTGCTTCCATCATCGCCCCTTCCTCCTTGGAGCTAGGCAAAACTTGTTGTAGTAGACAGCCGTGACGTCGTCATGCTAAGGCGCTATATGACCAGCGCACTAGAACATCAACCGCCGCCGTTGAAGAGAAGCTTAAATCAAAAGTATCCAACCCGTAGAAATATGAACACACAAGAACAAAGATCGATCCACGTGGATCCACCAAAGATAAAAGCCGATCGAATCCCGCAAGATCCACCTGAGACAAACCTCCACACGCCCTCCGATGATACTAGAAGAACCACCGGAACGGGGGCTAGGTGGGAAGAACCTTATTTCATCGTTAGAGAGCCGCCGCCGCCTCATCTCTCTGAGCACGACACAAACCCTACGGAAACTCAAAACATCATCTCGAAACGAAGCCCTTCCACCGGCAAGGGCCGAGATTCACCACGCCATCATGGTCCTAAGGCCACAGAAGATGAGGAAGATGGGCGTAGGCACTGGCTGGAGGGAGGAGGAAACCTAGCAGTGCCTGGGTACGAGTGCTCTTTCCCTTACGGCTCCTTGGACTTAAGTATATATTCATACTTCACATCACCTCATGAAGTCATGCATATTTTTTTCTAGGGAGATCAAGTCATTTATGCCAGTCACAAGTTAACTTTCTTCGTTAATTTGTGCATGGTAATGAACAATACATGCATTGATGCTTGGAGAAAAATATGTGGTTCATGTTTCACATTCTTTTGTAAGATGGTGTCGAATTAAATTCAATTCAAAGGTGTTTCTATTTCTATACAGAATTTTATCACATACTTCATAGGTTTTATTTTTTCTAAATGTAAACCAAAAATCTTTTAAATTTCTATTTCCAATAATTGTAGATTTTTAAGAACCCATTTATGCATTTTTTTAACGTGGTTTCTGTGGCACGCACAGGACATCATCTAGTTATACCCATTCTTGTTACATTCGCAGGCCTTCCGCTCGGACGCCGTTGCCCCTCCTCCCTCCATCATCTCCCTCGTCCCAGTTGTCCTCCGTCCTTGTCGTTTCCAATTGCCCCCTTCCACAGTGCTATTGGTGTGGCCATCCACAAGGCCCCCACCTACATGCTGGAGAGGAGCATAGCGACTTGAGCATCAAGGAGGAAGGTATCTTCTTTAATTTCTCGTTCTTTCTTAGTGATTTATGGTACAATTTTGACAGATAAGTGGTTTGTTCCATTTTATAGCTATTCGGGCAAATTTGGTGCTCATGTATTTTGCTACGAAGAGTTGGGTCTTGAAAAATTAAAAACAGTTAAGCAGATGGGTATTGAATCAGTGCATCCATGGTTTTTTGCTGATCTTTTTTTTCTCAACCTAGGGTGAACAAATCATGTATGTAATCCAACGAAGAGGTTCCGACATCCATAACCCTAATGATATTAATTTGATTTCCAAATTATTCTACTTTAATCTCTTAACTCTTGGTCAAAACCAGATAAATTCAGGCCCTAGAATGGTTTGACCAACTATAGGCTCCTTGTAGTGGAACCAGCCCACCAGTGTTTCGAGTTCTAATTGGCATTGCTGTTTGCATTTTTGTAATTTTATTTCAGGCTTTCCGACAATGTTCGTTCAGCGAAGGAGACGTTTCTGTCGACTAGGAGGCGTATGTGGTGACTTCGTCAACTCCAAGATGTGATACCGGCTCAGTATCTCTTAGATGCTCATAGGGTTAGGGTGTGCATGCGTGCATTCATGTGAGTGAGTGCATGTGTATGTATGAGGGCATCTACGATTGGACTGTGTTAAAAAAATTGTGTGACGGTGGTTCAGCACGCGTGGCAAGTCAGTCTTGGAAAAATAGAACATTCTAAAAATATGATATCAATATAAAAGAAGTTTCTTAGTAAGTCCCTTTTATAAATAACATAGAAGAAAAATAATAAATATACCTAATGAAAATAATAGCAAACCATTTGGAAACAAAATATAAAGATTAAGATCATTTGAAATGTTTATTCAGAATGAAGTTTTTTTTTTGCGAAATAAATATTACAACACTAGAGTTTAGGGATTGCAATCTCGTCTAATAATATTCAGAACCACTTCTAGACCAGAGCCTAGCCAAACAGTAGTTCGACATTGTAACCTATCAATATTAGCCATGAAATGATTATCACTATTACAACTCCGAAGAATATGAGTAATGAAAGAATCACACCCGTCATGTTATTTTTTCTCTCTCTAATCATCAAAGCATACCTTCAATTGTTATTCTCTCCACTCTTGATCATAAATAAATACAACCTTCATGCAGCCAGCTTCGATGTCAACAGGTAAGTTTCTCCACTGGAGGGCCAAAGAGACACCTTCCCCAATTGCCATTATTCAGATTCTAGTACATCCAGAAATGAAATATTAAGCACTGTGGAAAATAGTGAGAACACACTAACAATTTACGACCATGAGATATAACCGTATTTCCAAATTTTTGATGTTTATAAACTTCATATTCTTCACTTCAACCTTCTTCTTTCTGTTTGTTCTATTTTTATATTTATAATTTTCTTGTCAAAGTTTCATGATTTTAAAACAATTTTTTGCTTTTCTTGCTTTTTTTTTGGTTTTCTCTTTGCAAGGAAGTCAAGTGTACGGAATGACTACTACCTCATCCATCAAACTATTTTGAGTCAGATGACAAGGGGCAAAAATTTTGTGGTTTAGTTTTAGAAGTCGACGGTCAAATATACTTGGTTTTATATTTTATTTATGGACTAAAATGAATCTTGACCATCTTTGTTATTTTAAATTTTGGACCCAAATAATTAGGTAAGGGGAGGGAGCACCAGCAAACTAATCATACTAGAAGAACGCCCGTGCGTTGCAACAGGGTCACATTAACTTTAAGAGTTCAATATTACGACATTGGCGATCTTTTTTACCATCAAATCTTCACACACACACTCTCCTCCCTCCCTCTTCCTCACTCTCTCTCCCTCTCTCTCTAACACACACACATAGCCTATTTTCCCCGCCAATAAGACTTACTCAATTGGTACGGGCTTTTTAAAAACTTACTTATTGCGTATATAAACATAATGCATGTCAAATTTCAGATATGTAGAAAAATTGAATTCCACTTTAATTGCAATGTATTTAGATAAAAAATGTAATTCAATGACCTATACTGACTCATCTGATGCACAAAATAAAAGAAGGTGCTTTAAGAATATACAACAGTTTTGCACTGCATCACAAACGATAGATAACACCTGAAAGCGTTTTTATACATGTGCTATCTACTCCCTCCATTCCTAAATATAAGTCTTTTTCGAGATTCTAACGTGGACTACATACGGAGCAAATAGTTTAACATGTCATATATTTGGAGTGTTAAATACTTCAAACAAAAGGCAAACAAGCCATCACGTTTGACCACATAGATTAAAATATCTGAACCATAAATTTCACATATTAACAGATGAGATTTAAAAATGTAGCGTTACTTATAAATATTACCATGTATAAATAGTTTAACATGTCACATATCATTCTGAAAAAATTATAGATAGATCAATGCCTTTCTATTAAAAAACTTAGCTGCGTAATACGACAACCACAAGGTTTTCGGTAACCATCTTATGGTAGACTAAAAAAGAATCCAAATAAAAAAAGAAGACCCTAAGGAAGAGTCCAATCAAAACACATGTGATTATGTTCAATACCAAAAGGAGAAGTCGGACTCCTCCTTCTTTCTTATAACTTACTCAGCTCTTTAAAAAAAAACTTTGTGTACTTGGATTGGAAAATAGATTTGTAGTATACATATCAAAAAAAGCTTGACAAAGATCAATTGATCTAGATTATAATGGTTGAGATCTAAAGTCTAATAATAGTTATGTACCATGTAATTTTTTGGAAGTTAAAAACAAAGAATTTAGTTTTGGTTCTTCGCCTTCTGGGCAAAGGCCGTGACGCAAGACCCTTAGGTTCTTGTCGCTAGTCCTGGCCTTCTCCTCCCTGAGCCAAGCAAAGGAAGCAAGCAAACGAACCGAGCGATGCAGCGTTGAGCTACACAGGAAGAGCAAGTCAGGGGAGGAAATCCAAACCAGATCAAAGCACAAAATCAGTAAATAAGCCATCCATCTCACTGGTCCTGTCTACAAAAGCAATTTTCCTCATATCCCAGGTTGGCAACCAATTTGTTCCACATACCAACACGAACCTCGAGCCAGAGCCTAAGATACTAACGTAAGATCTGTGAAATAATTAGAGGAAATGGACATTGTAGGTTTTAAATAATGCTAAATTGCATGGGTAAACTCAGGAGCGTGTATTATTTTTTCTTGATATTCCTCAAAATTAAATTCACCTGTTGTACTTCAAAATAGGTGTGTCCCTGAACTAAGAGATACAAAATAAGGCATCAATTTGAGAAATCCAAACGATGAGGATGAGCCATCTAGCATAACACAAACACACAAACACACACACACAGAGAGAGAGAGAAGAAAAGGAAAGCATGAAGGAAGAAAAGTGAATATAAATCACACATCCAGTTATGTTTACTATACTGCAATAAATCATACACCCACATAAGACCCAAAAAAACCTACACTGTAAGCAACAATGTAGATACAAAATAAAATGGATATACTGCATAATTTCTCATGTTTGAAGATGCCACCTCCATTAGTAATGACATATATGAACTTTACATGAATTAAACGGGATAATTGTTTATTTGCTTCACTTCAACCCATGTAGAAATATAATGACTACTTCTTGTAATTAATCTAAATGGTTCCAATAAATTAATATTCAAGGTTGACTACATGGGAAAGTTGTATTTGAAATACATCCATAAGGAAGTTGACTAAAAGGTGAACAATGTACTAAAAAATATCATTAAAAGTTAAGACTTGCAAGTCAATACATATCATTAAAATCTCTAAGATTTATGTTATAACCTACTGGTAGATTTTGAGATTAAAGGGAGATTAAGAGCATATGCCCTTCTGTTTCAATACCAGTAAATTTCGATAATGGCTTACAATCCAGTCAGGATATACATGCATAGGAAGGCATCTACTTGTTGAACAAGATGTTGTCTACAAGACTGCAATCAAAACATTGTGTTTCTCACTTAGTCTTTACATATTATTGAAGAATATACCATCTGCAATCAAAATATTGTGTCTCAGCCTTTTGTAGGCAGCATCTAAGATTTTGTAAGCTCTAATAGTAAAAGACCAACGAGTGCCAGAGTTGGAACATAGAAGAATTTTACCTGGGCATGATGCCATCAGGTTCTATGCCAAGATCGAGGTAGTAGAGCTCCCTCAATCTCTCTTGCCAAGCCCTCCCTCTGACCATCAATAGAACAGTCACTCTCGCTTGCCCTGCTTTTGAAATCTCCTTCTGCGCCGCCGCAGATCAGTTGGCATCATAGGCCGAGCTCTCCCATGTATCATCACATTGAACAAAATACGCATCTATGCTTACTTCTCTTGTATCATCACAACGGATGCTATAAATTTGCTTGTGTCCTCGTCATAAATCTGAATCCTGCACAATATGAAAAAGAAAGAAAGTCAGATTTGTTAATACAACATAATGATAGTTCTCTGGAAACACGTACTACGTCGAAACTGGCCATGATAGTACGGATGTCATGTGGATGGACGTATTTGTCCAGGAATAACCAGGAAGAGTACTCAGAGCTCGACAACCCACCGGAGAGATCAGTGCATCCTACTTTAAACGTAGTTTCGTGGTTATGGCTGAGGCACATGTCGCCACGGTGGTTGATGTTGCAGCAGTACCTGAGTCTGGCTTCAAAATTCAAAGAACATGGCGCCGTCGACAGCACCCAAGGATGCAGTGAGAGCACAGAGACCGCTCTGCCAAACGGGTTCAACGCCACGTTCAGCAGGAACATGTACTGTCGGCCTTTGGCATGGGTTGAGAAGGCTTTGAAGCCGTCACAGAGCTGGACCTCGACGCACACCCAGGCCCGAAGCTCAGTCGTGCACGGCCACCCGTGCGCGTCGGCAAAGTGGTCCAGGAGTGCCGCCGTGGAGCAAGCGAAACCGCAGTCCGCCTGCTTGGGCAGTAGCACGACATCGTGAGGGCACGCCTTGAGGTGGGGGGTGGTCGTAGTAGGCCGGCGTGGCGGTGCAGCAGTGGGCGGCGTTGGCGCACGGCACCCGGATGGACTCCATTAGCCTCTACAGTGCGATGTTCCAGTGATAGCCGCTGGTCAACTGGACGTGACACACATGGCACCTCCTTGCAGCCATCATCTTGTCGCGGCACCGCGAGCATATGGTATGACCGAAGCCACACTGCACCCGAGCAGAAATGACGTTCCAGTGTTATTGGTACACAAACTTGTGATGGATCGGCCTAGCATGGACGACGAGCGTACGCACTTGGAAGACTGGTGGCTTGAGAGGGAGGTAGCAGATGCCGCAGTTGAGGGTATCGGCATCATCCACTATCACAATATCATGTTTGCAAGCGCCATGCGCTTCGCTGCCGGCTCCATCATACCTGGAACCCGAGATGGTCGTCGTTCTTGTTCTTCTTCTCTTTTTTTTCCCTTTGGAAATACTAACCACATCTCCTCCCTCTTCGGTGGTCTCGGGCCAACACCTTGAATCTGGAAGTGTCGCGGGCGCTCCTCCTGATGCCACAAACCCTCGCCACCGACTGCCTCACACAGATGGCCGTCCTGTCCCGCATCCTGCCTTGTACCGCAACACCGACACCAGCACCACTGATCCCCGTTCCCGGCGCCACCCTGCAATCGCAAATTAAATAGGTACATAAATGCTTTCATGACGAGGTTTATTTGTCATGATAGGTATATGCACGTGCGTTGCATCGGGCATTACTTTTTTTAAGGGACAGGGGAACATATGGGCACACATCATGATGCAAATCAAATAACAAAAAGGAGATTATGTTTTGGTTATGAAGCATAGAACTTCTGACAACTTTGTCATAAGATATACTAAAGCCAAAGAATATCATAGAGGGAAATCAAATTATCTCAACGACATGATGTTATTTCACAAAATAAGTTAAATGTACATTTAAAATTTAAAATTTCCAATTGGTTATCTTTACATGTAAATAAAAAGGTGGGAGTCAATATTACAATAAGCTTACCAAAAATGTTCCTCTACGAAAAATTATCATGAAGAATCACCTGCCAAGAATAAAAACTGAGAGCAAGTCTGCAAAATAACAAATTGTTAACAATATGTTCAGTAATATAAATCTCACTGTTCTTGCACACCCTTGAGACTTGAGAGCATATCATTTTTTTCCCTTCAGACTATACTCTCGTCTATGAACAGAAAAAGAAAACCATAAAAACTAAATTCAAGTCTGCAGAATAACGCAAAGCATCACTAACAGTTCAGTACCATGTGAATGGAGACATACCATACCATCTTTTTTACCTTCCAGCTGCACTTCTATTTGTGAGAATTCCAGTAAGTAGATGGGTAATTTAGCAAAATACAACCATTGGAATATGGGAAGCCGTATAAACTGAATAATGTAGATAATATCACATATGCATTATTGGCCTCTAAGATGGAACAAAACTGAATACTACCCAAAACAACACACAAATCTGACCGACACTTTTAAAATTTCATATCTCTCCTATACTACCTAATAAATTCAAGTTGTATACACCTTTTCCAATTGCACAAAAATTTAATTCAGCTTCTAAAGTCTGCAATAGCCCCATAATTCAAAACAGTCTGCAATACCCCCATCACTAACTCTAGTTCAGCAAATCCCTGAGGAACAATCATTGGTGAGGATGGGCTAACTCCGCCATATACCATAACTATTCTCAACTACCATATCCAGAAAAAGTATTGTTAATTTGACAGGATACCAAAATTGAGTTACAAATAGAAATAACAAAAGTAAAATGTCAAGCATAAGTAGTCTATTCAGAGGAATCATTCCCAAAAGCAATTTTGAGCCGAACACCAGAGCACAGCAAGTTGTGACAACTCACATCCCAAATGATAGCAGATTTATTTAAACTGTCAGTGGCATCACAATACAAACGTTAAAACCAGTAGCATCACACAGGAACACTGTACAGTCAGTTAATGCATGCATACCTGCCGGTAACCTTGCTGCCATCACCGCTCACACTCCTCTGTGTGTCCTTCATCGTCATCTTTCCTTCGACCTAATGCTTCGGCAACTCCAACAACACGTTGTTGCTCCAAGAAATCAGTGAACACCACAGAGAGGGGCGTACTTGGATCCTAAACTCCAAGCAAACAATTAATTAAGATCCCTTGCACACACACAGACACACACACACAGAGAGAGAAAGATCAGGGTATCCCAGGGTGAGGGATGAGAGAATCTGACCTACGAAGCGCGGCGCCAGTTGTGTGTCGCCGACTCGCCACTGCCGCTGCAGAGATAACACGACCATCACTGCAAGACACAGAATCTGTCGGAGCTCGCTCGCTCGGAACCGGCGAGGAACGCCGCCGCCAAGAACTTGGAGTTCAAGCCCCGCCGCTGGACCTCCTCCCGCGCCTCCTAGATCATCTCCACACCGTCCCCGGATCAGGATCCGACTCCTACTCGCCTCCTCAGCCGGATCTGGCCGGAGATTGTCGTCGCCGCGCTCGGCGGCGCGCAACAGCGTGGCGGTGGGTGGCGGGGCACTGGAGGTGGCGCACTGGAGGTGGGGGTGGCGCGCAGCAACGTGGTGGTGGGTGGCGGCGCACTGGAGGCGTGGGAGGGGTCGTGCGGGTGGGGGGTTCTTTTTTTATTTTCTCTCTTTGTTAGGAATGTAATGCGTACTTTATTAGTATGGAAGGAGATTGGTGGGAGAAATAAATCGGAGAGGGAGGTGATTTGTTAGGAAGGTGATTTGTTAGGAAGGTGATCTTCTGTATATGGTATTATTTTTGAATTCTTAATTATCAAATATTTACATGATTAAATTGAATCGACACCTGCCAGATCAAGCACGAATATATGGTAACTAATCTGATGGGTTTATGTGGGTGGTGAAGCGAAAAGGCAGGTGGGAGGGAGACGAAATAAAACCAGCAAAATAAAACCAATGACAGTGGTGAGACGAAAAAAACCCAGCAAAAAATAACCGGCGGACTGTTCACCAACTGCTCCATTAGGAGTAGAGATTCCCGAGAGGTGATTCGATCAAGCGAGCGATTTCGTTTGCTGGAAGAGCCCCCCCCCCACCCCCCACCCCCACACACACAAAGCCCCTCCTCTTTGTATGTAAACTTGCTGCTCTTTCGTACCTCCCCAGTTTGGTAAAAGTGTTGGGGAACGTAGTAATTTCAAAAAAATTCCTACGCACACGCAAGATCATGGTGATGCATAGCAACGAGAGGGGAGAGTGTAATGTCCACGTACCCTCGTAGACCGTAAGCGGAAGCGTTATGACAATGCGGTTGATGTAGTCATACGTCTTCACGATCCGACCGATCCAAGTACCGAACGTACGGCACCTTCGAGTTCAGCACACGTTCAGCTCGATGACGATCCCCGGACTCCGATCCAGCAAAGTGTCGGAGATGAGTTGCGTCAGCACGACTGCGTGGTGACAATGATGATGTTCTACCGGCGCAGGGCTTTGCCTAAACTCCGCGACGATATGACCGAGGTGGAATATGGTGGAGGGGGGCACCGCACACGGCTAAGGAACAATCACGAAGATCAACTTGTGTTTCATGGGGTGTCCCCCTGCCCCCGTATATAAAGGAGCAAGGGGGGAGGTGGCCGGCCCTAGGAGGGGGCGCGCCAAGTGTGGAGTCCTACTAGGACTCCCTAGTCCTAGTAGGATTCCACCTCCCTTGTTGGAGTAGGAGAAGGAGAAAGAGGGGGAGAGGAAGAAGGAAAGGGGGGTTGCGCCCCTTGTCCAATTCGGACCAGATGGGGGGCGCAGGCCTCCTTCCTTTTGGCCTCTCTCCCCTATTCCCGTAATGGCCCAATAAGGCCCATATACTCCCCGGCGAATTCCCGTAACTCTCCGGTACTCCGAAAAATACCCGAATCACTTGGAACCTTTCCGAACTCCGAATATAGTCGTCCAATATATCGATCTTTATGTCTCGACCATTTCGAGACTCCTCGTCATGTCCTCGAACTCCTTCGGTACATCAAAACTCATAAACTCATAATGTAACTATCATCGAAACCTTAAGCGTGCGGACCCTACGGGTTCGAGAACTATGTAGACATGACCTAGAAATATTCTCGGTCAATAACCAATAGCGGAACCTGGATGCCCATATTGGCTCCTACATATTCTACGAAGATCTTTATCGGTCAAACCGCATAACATACGTTGTTCCCTTTGTCATCGGCATGTTACTTGCCCGAGATTCGATCGTCGGTATCCAATACCTAGTTCAATCTCGTTACCGGCAAGTCTCTTTACTCGTTACATAATACATCATCTCGCAACTAACTCATTAGTCACATTGCTTGCAAGGCTTATAGTGATGTGCATTACCGAGAGGGCCTAGAGATACCTCTCCGACAATCGGAGTGACAAATCCTAATCTCGAAATACACCAACCCAACATGTACCTTTGGAGACACCTGTAATGCTCCTTTATAATCACCCAGTTACGTTGTGACGTTTGGTAGCACCCAAAGTGTTCCTCCGGCAAACGGGAGTTGCATAATCTCATAGTTACAGGAACATGTATAAGTCATGAAGAAAGCAATAGCAACATACTAAACAATCAAGTGCTAAGCTAACGGAATGGGTCATGTCAATCACATCATTCTCTCAATGATGTGATCCCGTTAATCAAATGGCAACTCTTTTGTCCATGGCTAGGAAACATAACCATCTTTGATAAACGAGCTAGTCAAGTAGAGGCATACTAGTGACACTATATTTGTCTATGTATTCACACATGTATTATGTTTCCGGTTAATACAATTCTATCATGAATAATAAACATTTATCATGATATAAGGAAATAAATAATAACTTTATTAGTGCCTCTAGGGCATATTTCCTTCAGTCTCCCACTTGCACTAGAGTCAATAATCTAGTTCACATCATCATGTGATTTAACACTAATATTCATATCTGTATATGATTAACACCCATAGTTCACATCGTCATGTGACCAACACCCAAAGGGTTTACTAGAGTCAACAATCTAGTTCACATTGCTATGTGATTAACACCCAAAGAGTACTAAGGTATGATCATGTTTTGCTCGTGAGAGAAGTTTAGTCAACGGGTCTGTCACATACAGAGCCGTATGTATTTTGTAAATATTCTATGTCTACAATGCTCTGCACGGAGCTACTCTAGCTAGTTGCTCCCACTTTCAATATGTATCCAGATTGCGACTTAGAGTCATCTGGATCAGTGTAAAAGTTTGCACCGATGTAACTTTTACGACGAGCTCTTTTATCACCTCCATAATCGAGAAGTATTTCCTTGGTCCTCACTAAGGATATTCTTGACCGCTGTCTAGTGATATACTATTAGATTAAAATTGTATTCCTTTGCCAAACACAGAGCAAGGTATACCATAGGTCTGGTTCACAGCATAGCATACTTTATAGAACCTATGACTGAGGCATAGGGAATGACTTTTCATTCTCTTTCTATTTTCTGCCATGGTCGGGTCTTGAGTCTTACTCAACTTCACACCTTGCAACATAGGCAAGAACTCCTTCTTTGACTGTTCCATTTTGAACTATTTCAAAAAAATTATCAAGGTATGTACTCATTGAAAAATCTTATCAAGCGTCTTGATCTATCTATATAGATCTTGATGCTCAATGTGTAAGCAGCTTCAACGAGGTCTTGCTATGAAAAACTCTTATTCAAATATCCTTTCATGCTATCCAAAATTTCTATATCATTTCCAATCAACAATATGTCATCCACATATAATATTAGAAATGCTACAGAGCTCCCACTCACTTTCTTGTAAATACAGGCTTCTCAAAAAGTCTGTATAAACCATATGCTTTGATCAACTCATCAAAGCATATATTCCAACTCCGAGATGCTTGCACCAGTCCATTGATGGATCGCTGGAGCTTGCACACTTTGTTAGCACCTTTAGGATTGACAAAACCTTCTGGTTGCATCATATACAACTCTTCTATAATAAATCCATTAAGGAATGCAGTTTTGACATCCTTTTGCCAGATTTCATAAAATGTGGCGATTGCTAACATGATTCGGACAGACTTAAGCATCGATACGAGTGAGAAAATCTCATCGTATTCAACACCTTGAACTTGTCGAAAAAATCTTTTTGCGACAAGTCGAGCTTTGTAGATAGTAACACTACTATCAGCATCTATCTTCCTATTGAAGATCCATTTATTTAACATGGCTTGCTGATCATCGAGCAAGTCAATCAAAGTCCATACTTTGTTCTCATACATGGATCATATCTTAGATTTTATGGCCTCAAGCCATTTCGTGGAATCTGGGCTCATCATCGCTTCCTCATAGTTCATAGGTTCATCATGGTCTAGTAACATGACTTCCAAAACAGGATTGCCGTACCACTCTGGTGCGGACCATACTCTGGAAGACCTACGAGTTTCTGTAGTAACTTGATCCGAAGTTTCATGATCATCATCATTAACTTCCTCACTAATTGGTGTAGGAATCACTGGAACTGATTTCTGTGATGAACTACTTTCCAATAAGGGAGAAGGTACAATTACCTCATCAAGTTCTACTTTCCTCCCACTCACTTCTTTCGAGAAAAACTCCTTCTCTAGAAAAGATCCATCTTAGCAACGAATAACTTGCCTTCGGATCTGTGATAGAAGGTGTACCCAATAGTTACCTTTGGGTATTCTATGAAGACGCACTTCTCCGATTTGGGTTCGAGCTTATCAGGTTGAAAACCTTTTTCATATAAGCATAGCAACTCCAAGCTTTAAGAAACGACAGCTTAGGTTTACTGCTAAACCATAGTTCATACGGTGTTGTCTCAACGGATTTAGATGGTGCCCTATTCAATGTGAATGCAGTTGTCTCTAATGCATAACCCCAAAACGATAGTGGTAAACCGATAAGAGACATCATAGATCGCACCATATCTAGTAAAGTACGATTACGACGTTCGGACACACCATTACATTGTGGTGTTCCAGATGGCATGAGTTGCGAAACTATTTCACATTGTTTCAAATGAAGACCAAACTCATAACTCAAATATTCGTATCCACGATCAAATCGTAGAAACTTTATTTTTCTTGTTACGATGATTTTTCCACTTCACTCTGAAATTCTTTGAACTTTTCAACTATTTCAGACTTATGTTTCATCAAGTAGATACACCCATATCTGCTCAAATCATCTGTGAAGGTTAGAAAATAACGATACTTGCCACGAGCCTTAACACTCATCGGATCGCATACATCGGTAGGTATTATTTCCAATAAGTCAGTAGCTCGTTCCATTGTTCCGGAGAACGGAGTTTTAGTCATCTTGCCCAAAAGGCACGGTTCGCAAGCATCAAATGATTCATAACCAAGTGATTCCGAAAATCCATCTTTATGGAGTTTCTTCATGCGCTTTACACCGATATGACCCAAACGGCAGTGCCACAAAGAAGTTGCACTATTATTATTGACTTTGCATCTTTTGGCATCAATATTATGAATATGTGTATCACTACGATCGAGATCCAACAAACTATTTTCATTGGGTGTATGACCATCGAAGGTTTTATTCATGTAAACAGAACAACAATTATTCTTTGACTTTAAATGAATAACCGTATCGCAATAAACATGATCAAATCATATTCATGCTCAACGCAAACGCTAAATAACATTTATTTAGGTTTAACACTAATCCCGAAAGTATAGGGAGTATGCGATGATGATCATATCAATCTTGGAACTACTTCCAACACTCATCGTCACCTCCCCTTCAACTAGTCTTTGTTTATTCTGTAACTCCTGTTTCGAGTCACTAATTTTTAGCAACCGAACAAGTATCAAATACTCAGGGGCTACTATAAACAGTAGTAAGGTATACATCAATAATCTGTATATCAAATATACCCTTGTTCACTCTGCCATCCTTCTTATCCACCAAATATTCAGGGTATTTCCGTTTCTAGTGACCATTTCCTTTGCAGTGTAAGCACTCAGTTTCAGGCTTTGGTTCAGCTTTGGGCTTCTTCGTGGGAGTGACAACTTGCTTGTCATTCTACTTGAAGTTACCTTTCTTTCCCTTTGCCTTTTACTTGAAACTAGTGATCTTGTCAACCATCAACACTTGATGCTCTTTCTTGATTTCTACCTTCGTCGATTTCAACATCACGAAGAGCTCGGGAATCGTTTTCGTCATCCCTTGCATACTATAGTTCATCACAAAATTCTACTAACTTGGTGATGGTGACTAGAGAACTCTGTCAATCACTATCTTATCTGAAAGATTAACTCCCACTTGATTCAAGCGATTGTAGTACCCAGACAATCTGAGCACATGCTCACTAGTTGAGCGATTCTCCTCCATCTTTTAGCCATAGAACTTGTTGGAGACTTCATATCTCTCAACTCGGGTATTTGCTTGAAATATTAACTTCAACTCCTGGAACATCTCATATGGTCCATGACGTTCAAAACGTCTTTGAAGTCCCGATTCTAAGCCGTTAAGCATGGTGCACTAAACTATCAAGTAGTCATCATATTGAGCTATCCAAACGTTTATAACGTCTGCATCTGCTCCTGCAATAGGTCTGTCACCTAGCGGTGCATTAAGGACATAATTCTTCTGTGCAGCAATGAGGATAAACCTCAGATCACGGATCCAATCCGCATCATTGCTACTAATATCTTTCAACACAATTTTCTCTAGGAACATATCAAAATAAACATATGAAAGCAACAACGCAAGCTATTGATCTACAACATAATTTGCAAAATACTACCAGGACTAAGTTCATGATAAATTTAAGTTCAATTAATCATATTACTTAAGAACTCCCACTTAGACAGACATCTCTCTAGTCATCTAAGTGATCACGTGATCCAAATCAACTAAACTATGTCCGATCATCACGTGAGATGGAGTAGTTTTCAATGGTGAACATCACTATGTTGATCATATCTACTATATGATTCATGCTCGACCTTTCGGTCTCCGTGTTCCAAGGCCATATCTGTTATATGCTAGGCTCGTCAAGTTTAACCTGAGTATTCCGCGTGTGCAACTGTTTTGCACCCGTTGTATTTGAACGTAGAGCCTATCACACCCGATCATCACGTGGTGTCTCAGCACGAAGAACTTTCACAACGGTGCATACTCAGGGAGAACACTTCTTGATAATTTAGTGAGAGATCATCTTAAAATGCTACCTTCAATCAAAGCAAGATAAGATGCATAAAGGATAAACATCACATGCAATCAATATAAGTGATATGATATGGCCATCATCATCTTGTGCTTGTGATCTTCATCTCCGAAGCACTGTCGTGATCACCATCGTCACCGGTGCGACACCTTGATCTCCATCGTAGCATCGTTGTTGTTACACCATCTATTGCTTCTACGACTATCGCTACCGCTTAGTGATAAAGTAAAGCAATTACAGGGCGTTTGCATTTCATACAATAAAGCGACAACCATATGGCTCCTGCCAGTTGCCGATAACTTTGGTTACAAAACATGATCATCTCATACAATAAAATATAGCATCACGTCTTGACCATATCACATCACAACATGCCCTGCAAAAACAAGTTAGACGTCCTCTACTTTGTTGTTGCAAATTTTACGTGGTTGCTACGGGCTTTAGCAAGAACCGTTCTTACCACGCATCAAAACCACAACGATAGTTCGTCAAGTTAATGCTGTTTTAACCTTCGCAAGGACCGAGCGTAGCCACACTCGATTCAGCTAAAGTGAGAGAGACAGACACCCGCCAGTCACCTTTAAGCACAAGTGCTCGTAACGGTGAAACCAGTCTAGCGTAAGCGTACGCGTAATGTCGGTCCGGGCCGCTTCATCTCACAATACCGCTGAGCTAAAGTATGACATGCTGGTAAGCAGTATGACTTGTATCGCCCACAACTCACTTGTGTTCTACTCGTGCATATGACATATACGCATAAAACCAGGCTCGGATGCCACTGTTGGGGAACGTAGTAATTTCAAAAATTTCCTACGCACACGCAAGATCATGGTGATGCATAGCAACGAGAGGGGAGAGTGTAATGTCCACGTACCCTCGTAGATCGTAAGAGGAAGCGTTATGATAACGCGGTTGATGTAGTCCTACGTCTTCACGATCCGACCGATCCAAGTACCGAACGTACGGCACCTCCGAGTTCAGCACACGTTCAGCTCGATGACGATCCCTGGACTCTGATCCAGCAAAGTGTCAGGGATGAGTTCCGTCAGCACGACAGCGTGATGACGATGATGATGTTCTACCGGCGCAGGGCTTCGCCTAAACTCCGCGACGATATGACCGAGGTGGAATATGGTGGAGGGGGGCACCGCACACGGCTAAGGAACAATCACGAAGATCAACTTGTGTTTCATGGGGTGCCCCCCGCCCTCGTATATAAAGGAGCAAGGGGGGAGGTGGCCGGCCCTAGGAGGGGGCGCGCCAAGTGTGGAGTCCTACTAGGACTCCCTAGTCCTAGTAGGATCCTCCCTTGTTGGAGTAGGAGAAGGGGAAAGAGGGGGAGAGGAAGAAGGAAAGGGGGGCTGCGCCCCTTGTCCAATTCGGACCAGAGGGAGGGCGCAGGCCTCCTTCCTTTTGGCCTCTCTCCCCTATTCCCGTATGGCCCAATAAGGCCCATATACTCCCCGGCGAGTTCTCGTAACTCTCCGGTACTCCGAAAAATACCCGAATCACTCGGAACCTGTCCGAACTCCGAATATAGTCGTCCAATATATCGATCTTTATGTCTCGACCATTTCGAGACTCCTCGTCATGTCCCCGAACTCCTTCGGTACATCAAAACTCGTAAACTCATAATGTAACTATCATCGAAACCTTAAGCGTGCGGACCCTACGGGTTCGAGAACTATGTAGACATGACCTAGAACTATTCTCGGTCAATAACCAATAGCGGAACCTGGATGCCCATATTGGCTCCTACATATTCTACGAAGATCTTTATCGGTCAAATCGCATAACATACGTTGTTCCCTTTGTCATCGGCATGTTACTTGCCCGAGATTCGATCGCCGGTATCCAATACCTAGTTCAATCTCATTACCGGCAAGTCTCTTTACTCGTTACATAATACATCATCTCGCAACTAACTCATTAGTCACATTGCTTGCAAGGCTTATAGTGATATGCATTACTGAGAGGGCCCAGAGATACCTCTCCGACAATCGGAGTGACAAATCCTAATCTCGAAATACGCCAACCCAACATGTACCTTTGGAGACACCTGTAATACTCTTTTATAATCACCCAGTTACGTTGTGACGTTTGGTAGCACCCAAAGTGTTCCTCCGGCAAACGGGAGTTGCATAATCTCATAGTTACAGGAACATGTATAAGTCATGAAGAAAACAATAGCAACATACTAAACGATCAAGTGCTAAGCTAACGGAATGGGTCATGTCAATCACATCATTCTCCCAATGATGTGATCCTGTTAATCAAATGACAACTCTTTTGTCCATGGCTAGGAAAGATAACCATCTTTGATAAACGAGCTAGTCAAGTAGAGGCATACTAGTGACACTATGTTTGTCTATGTATTCACACATGTATTATGTTTCCGGTTAATATAATTCTAGCATGAATAATAAACATTTATCATGATATAAGGAAATAAATAATAACTTTATTAGTGCCTCTAGGGCATATTTCCTTCAAAAAGAAGGCCCGATTTAGCCTAAAACCTGGTATTTTGGACCTAGTTTAGATTAGCTACTCAAGTTTTTTTGCCATTGATATACACAATAAAAATTCCATCAAGTTCAAAAATGGATCACAGACAAAAAAAATCCTTGAACAAAAATGACATTTCTATGACTTGAGAATGCAAACGACCAGATAGTGGGGCATGTTTAAACAAATTTGGCATATGTAAATTTAAACAATGTCTTATGCACACACAAAAAAGGTGCCTGTGATGTTTGTACCTAAAAAGTTAATAGAAAAAGAAATTTAGCTTGATAACCTAAAAAATTACATGTTCTTACTAACAAAAAATGTCATACTCAGTGAAATGAAAAAAAGTCATGCTGTATAGAAAAAAATTACATGCTCTACAAAAAATTACACGCTTTTTAAAATAAAACAAATGAATAATGCACAAAAAAAGTTGCCATGCTACAAAAAATAAACTACCCTTGCGGACCAAATAAAATAGCCATGATATGAAAACTAAAAGTACCATGGGCTAGTGAATAAAAATACATGGTGTAACTAAAAGAAATTGGCATGGTACGTACCTAAGATAAACTACCGTGTTCTAAAAAAAATAGTAAAAATGCCATGGTCTAATTAATGAAATTACCATGCTGCCTATATAAATTTGCACATGGCACTGCTAGCATGGTCGAAACTATTAGTAAGATCTTATGATGATTATCGACATAATTGCCACGAGAAATCAAATTTTCGCGGGAACAAAGAAAATAGAAAACTTTTCATGTAAAAATTATCGTGTGAGAATATCCATAAATTAATATGCCATGATCTAAGCATAAATATTTCCAGGGTTACGTGAATTGAAAATACAATGGTGTAATTTGAAAAAAAATGTCACCCACTAACTAATAAAAATGCCATGATACCCAAAATAAAATTACCATGTTCTCAATAGTCAAAATACCATGGTATGATTACTAAAAATGCCATGGTGAATATGATAAAACTACCTTGGTTACATGAATTGAAAATGACATCGTATAATTTGAAAAAAATGTCATTCACAAACTAATAAAAATGCCATATTATGTTCTTAATATTAAAAATACCATGGTATGATTACCAAAAATGCCGTGGTGCGTATGATAAAACTACCATGGTCTAATTACTAAAACAATCATACAAAAATGTCATGCGAGTTGTTTCAAAAAGCATTCATACTATGTTGTGTATAGACTTTGCCAACAAAAACGGTTTC